>NC_055690.1:28516438-28843438 GCF_017639745.1 Melanotaenia boesemani | reverse complement strand
CTACTTCTCCTGTGGGCCAGTCAGGGCCTGCTCACACAAGATCTACAGAAACAGAAAAAGACAGAGGGTGTGAGAAGAAAGAAGGAACACAAGATTTAAGATGAAGTCAAACAAAAAAGTACATGAAATAAGGCTTTAAGGCTTAACTGCTTACCAACATAGAAAGTATAATAATTACTGAATTAGTCTGAAATAGAAGCTCTGAGTGATACTCATCTGACACTTCAAGCTACATGTTTTTCACCTTATTCACAGCACAGCTCTCCCTTGGCTTCCCAAATATATTTATCAGCAGTAAGCGGAGCTAAACTTAACAATTCTCCTCACTGTTGCCATAAAAGCAACTTTCTCGGCATAAAATGAGACATAAAAAGAAGCAACACAGTGACAGTGGTGGTCTGTGCAGCCATTAAGTGCACTGCATTTTTTCATCTTCTTTCTTGCACTTGCAAAAAATTCTGGCTTCAGTACAATATCTAAGAGCAGAGGTCTTTTTTTTTCTTTTTTTTTTTGTCTTCTGATAATGTCATCATGACATCCAAAGTCCAGAAATCTTTTTCTGTCACCCTCAAAAAAGTGTAATAATGATAACAGGCTGATACCTGACAACTAAAAGAAGTATACTGCTGCAGCATGCATGGCCCAAACCAAGCACAGCTTGTTCCTTGGTGTAAAAGAGCTGACATATAGTGTCAGCCCTGACAGCGACGATCGCTTTACAAGCAACTATAACACTGACAAGCTGTCACTAACTGGTGGCTGCTGAAGTGTAAAACTGTCAGTTCACACAAAAACCCCAGCTCTAGTAGGATACTCCAGGAGGTGGACTCCAGATAAAATTTTACAACAATCAAGATGCAAATGTTATGCAATCAACCAAAACAATAAATAAATAAATAAAAAGATGCATGTTCTTTCTTGTTTTGTTCATAGCATATCTGATATGGTGTATCACGTTGTAATGAAACTCTATCTGTTTGCACCACTTTGACTATATGTAAAAAGACACTAAATGCTTTAATCTGAGAGGAGATCCAACATTTTTATCAGGTCCAATGTACCAAGTGCTTGATAGACAGAAGTTTTGCAAGGATGGAGCATTTTATTTATGTGTTCATCTAAAAGAAAAGTACACAATGATTTGGCAGAACTGTTGCATACTGACTGTAAATGCTGTATCTGGTGTTTGTCCATTGCCAGGCATACCTCTATGTCAGAGCTGCTTCCTTGCCAACTCAGTTTAATGCTTGTCACGTGTTTCCCAAACTGCTTCCACTTCAAAAAAAAAAAAAAAAAAAAAGTCCCAACACCAAATTTCCACTTGCACCTGATAGAACAGGGATCACGAAATCATGACCTCTTGGGCCAGTGCCCTGCAGGTTTTCAACGTTTCCCTGCTCCAACACACCCGACTCAAATTTCAAAGTTCTGCATAATGACTCATTAACTGGACTCAGGTGTGTTGAAGCAGGGGCTTATTGAAAACCTGCAGGAAACTGGCCCAAGAGCTCTGGATTTAGTGAACCCTGTGATAGAAGATACTCACCCTTCACATGCAGCATGACCCAGAACTAGACTGTAAGCAAAAGCTGTTTTGCAGACAAACACAGCTTGATTTATTGGTGACTTGCTTCAGGCAATGCCAGGACACAGAACATAGCATTAAAAAAGATTCTTTCCAGATCTTATTTGCTCTATAAGGGCTACAAAATTTCTTTTTAAAGCCCTGCAGGTGTAAAGCAATTTTGACTAAAGGTTTTATTCAATATGGTGCCTTAAGATAGGCATGTAAATTGCTCGCTTTGGTCCACATAGCTTGCCATAAAAACACAAAAGAAGCTATCTCACACCAGTGTCTTTTTCATAGCAACAAGGCAGCTTCAACATAAGAATCAAGATTCTGCACAATTCTCTGCTTGCTATAGTTACTCCCTCCCCATCCCCCACCACCCATCAGTTAACAGGATGGCATATATTCAGTTGTGTCAGATCTCATCTCCTTTTGAATAATTTGTTGGGAGGTAAGGCACTCAGGAAAGATTACTGTTCAAAGCAAAGTATTTGTTTCTCACCCTCTTTTGAGAAAACTGATTTTACTTCTTGAGATTTCAACACTTTATCATGGTTCAGTTTATTTGCAACCTTTCCACTGATTCCTGCATGATAACAAAAAACATATATTACCTACATTAGTAATCCTTTCCTTCTACATCTAAAATGAAACTTATTTAGCACATGTTTG
Organism: Melanotaenia boesemani; assembly: GCF_017639745.1. NCBI lineage: Eukaryota > Metazoa > Chordata > Actinopteri > Atheriniformes > Melanotaeniidae > Melanotaenia > Melanotaenia boesemani. The sequence goes on along the minus strand of NC_055690.1, from coordinate 28,841,196 downwards.
TGTTGAAAAAATGTTTACAAAACAGTTTAGGACTATTACCTTTTAAGTAAATTGATTTATTTTACATTATACTTGTTCATTTTATTGTATACGCAATTAAATGTTGTAGAAAGGATACAGTGAGACAGTTTCAGCTTAGAGAATTGTAAATCCATCCCATTCATTATTAATGAATATGAGCAGCTCAGTCTCCAGAAAAACACATTGCAATGTTATGTTAAAAACAAAAAATCGGTGATGCATTACTTCTACTCCTACAGCTGAGTTCAGTTTTTTATGTATTACTGTAATATTGTTTTGTTTTGTTTTGTTTTTTAACTTAATGTCACAAACTGAAGTTAGTTTAATGTTAACTCTGCTGTATGACTGTTAGCTCTGCTTGCAGAAAATAATCCAGGTTAAGACTATATGATCAGTCAGAAGTTTTAAGACACAAGCGAATAAACTATGTAATCCTCTGTGAAATAAGGATACTGCTACTATGTCAGATAGTGGTCATCTCTTGGTTTCAGTTTCCCCTTGCCAGATCATTGTTGTGTTTCCCTTGCTTTGTCCATGTTAGCTCTCATTATTAAACCGTTATCCTGCACCTGTCTACTTCCTACCTCTCAGTCCTGCTTTTGGGCCCACTTCCACCACACCCCGTGACACTGATCAGTTCCTGGCCAGTAAGCAGCAGGGGTGTCTTCATCAGAGACTTAAATGTTCAGGTGCCCGTTTTCCATAAACCAGTAGGTCCAGCTGGTCACCAGATCTCTCTGATCCCATATTAGCTGTATTCTCACAAGTGTTTTTTCTTTTGTTTTGCACATTGATAAGTAGGTAATAACCTATTTATTTCCTGCTGACACTGGGCTTTGTCCACTTTATTCATTTATGTATTCTATTATTGTTTTAAGATAAAATAGTTTATGTTGTTATGAAAACTTGAGTGGCAGTCTTGCGTTAAAAGTTTAAAATAAACATTAAAAAGCTGATATACAGTATATATTGATATAAATGAATTGACAAATGACTGTTGTTTTCTATGTATGACTGTTTTTATCAGTTTTTTCTCCTTGAGAGACTCAACTTAAGAAAATTCATTTTATTATTATTAGAGGTTCTAGTAGTTCTAGTTCTAGTTCAGCATGTGTGTCTAATAGATTGGGGCTTGTTCATGGATTGTCTAAGGAATTAGGTACCCCTCCATAGTTGGGCAAACTAGGGGCACCCAAACAGCATCTTGCATAGGGCCCCCACATAACCAGAAACGGCCCTGCATATAGTAGTCAAGCAGAGAAAAGCAGACCTTTCATCCACAATTACCTGTCAACAAACTGCATCTAAATCTGTTCATTAAACAGGTAACATCAATGTTTCTTCATCAACAATTTTCATCTGGTAACATGTTTAAAATTGTCTTTAAACATTGCCTGTCAGAAATTGCTTCACCTCCTTTTAGATGTCATCTTTGATGAAGTTCATTCACACACAGCTTAAGTACAACTAAAGGAGATATTTAAAAAGATTTGTAAGAAGATATTGGTGATTGAGGCCCATTGCTTTTTTATGTCTATTAAATTGTTTTCGTTGTTTTGATTGAATTACTTTAAGCTTTGATATGCATGTTTGAAACAATGATACAGAAAATAAATGAGAAGAAAGCTTAACTGGTTAAAATTACAGTGTGTAAAAAACAGATCAAGGACAAAATATATATCACTAAAATCAGTGTTTATATTGGTATCTAATCACTTTGCAAAAATAACTGTTTATTCTTTTAGAATGAGCCATTTATATCTACTTGTAGTGGGTACACATATATGACAGCCACCATATTTGTGTCCCCATTTTTACTATGATGTCTCTAAACAGACAAATGACTGTGTGTGTGTGTGTGTGTGTGTGTGTGTGTGTGTGTGTGTGAGTGAGAACCCTCTGAGCTTGATAGGTGCTAGAGCACCGTTTAGGATAAGTCATGCATTTAAAAGGCACATTGAAGAAGACAGTACACTACATAATTTTGAAGAAGTTACCCCTAGTGCAGTCATTGCTGCACCTGAAGCCACTGGATCAACTCACAGATGAAAACATGTTTATATCTGGACGAATTTTGGCCACTGACAGCCACCATCCATTCACAACTGTGCTTGATATTTGAACTAATTTCAATTCCCATTTTTACCATTAGATGTCAGTAACTCTTACACACTATACCATTATTTAGATGATGGGTCAGTTAACTGGTCTGGGTGAAAGATGCATTGTTAGGGGTTTATTAACACTGACAATGGTTTAGATAAGGCATGTTGTTTAAAATGATTGTAGAAGAGTTATGTCTGAAAACTGGTTTCCGTCATGTCTGGAAGTAGACAGCTTAAACCATTCATACAAGGTAAGGGTTACATTTTTAATCACGGTTAATCACATAAAGTGTTGCGAATAATCGCATTGTTACATGCAAAATGTCCTTAAAAGAAGGTCTACTATATGAAGAAAAGTAGTAAATTTTGGTTTACAAACACTAAATCAGGGTTCTGCAGCCTCTGGAGCAGCAAGTCTGGACCTTTCACAATGGCTCTTAATACATGGCTAAGTAAGACCTAGCTAAAGTTTTTAAATAGAGATATAATAACAAATGCCGGTTTTTAGCAATTTTTCAGTTCTTTTTTACAGAATAATTGCATTCAATTTTCACAACATAATGATACTATAAGTACCAGTACATTTTTTGTCTGTATTTCCTGTCATAAATTGGAATCTATGTTTTATTGTTGGTTTGTTTTTTTTACATCATCAGACCCTGGCACTAAACAAATAGAAAGATTTAGCAGCAGTTTCCTCTTCAGACAGAATCTGTTAAAATATTTCTTAATATGTAAAGTCAAATATTTATGTCAAAGAAGGATGAAATCAGGATTTACTATTTAAAAAGGTAAAAAGTCAGCAGGATAAATATATCAGCATCAGGTTAACAGACAGAAAGCAGGATTAGAATCTCACCGCTTCTAGATGGTGAGGAGAGAGAAATATTCACAACATGCACAATAACTTCTATCCATGCATCTTTAGTGCTTCATTATCCAGATGTTTTGCCCATAAATTCACTAACTTCGCATTCTTAGCTTGACTGGTTAGCTTCATCTCTTGCCCCCACATCTTCCACTGCTGGGAGTTAAGGATTAACATCCAGTTTTACTGGTGTAACATCAGTACTGTAAATGTAACTATAAACATGTGTGGTATCCACAGAAAGTCCAGAATCTCAGCTAACAGCTCAATAAAACCATTTTTTTGACCACCAAAGACAGTTAAGACAGCAAACAATTAAAAGACCAGGTACACAAAGTCCAAAAAATATGTAAAAACAAATTATGGCTCCCCGTGTCATGGATAAACGACTCCTCTAATGAAAGCCGACATCTCACAGATTCTAAAACTGTAAGTTTCATCTTGCTTTGACCAAGATGCACCACTGCAGCAGGACGAGACAGAGGAAGAGGTGTTGGACTGCAAGACTCTGTATGTGGCCCTAATATGTATTTAAAAAATAACTGCTTAACAATTTACAGCTGTTACCAATATATTTACCAGGACAGGGCTCTGTAAAACAACAGAACCATTGTTTTGGACCATTGTGCCATGTTTTAAAAAGAGAGACCACGAAGCAGATTTGACTTGTAGAGACTTTAACAGTCTTTAGAGCTGTCTGCTCATTTTATAGTGTAGGCTAAAAAAATGGGGTTTACAGAAATCAGCAAGTAGGCCCAGTAGATGAGCTCCACTGCTTCTAATGACAGCATCATCTATCAATGTCATTTAAGGGCTCAAGGAGAAGAAGACCTGAATCCCTCTAAAGTTAGCTGCAGATGGCAGAAACTGTGTTCGAGGTACAATGATAGTCTTGTTCTCGTGTGAGCTGTTTATATAAAAAGGCAGAAAAAAAACAGACTGTACTTTATATTAAAGATGTAAAAGAAGAAGTCAGAAGAAATCTTGTCAAAGTATACAGCATTTAATGCCTCCATGAATTTGACATTTATGCTTTGAACCTATGAATATATGCATTCACAGGGTCTCAACTGAAATACACAAAACTTCATTTAAAATAAACATAAGGAGATTGAAGGGGGCATCTGATGTTTCCACTCCACATTCCCAAAACACCAATAAATGTGTATTCTAAACAGAGATTTCCACTACTGTGACAGTGCTGACAAGTGGATTCTCTAAGGGGGCTTTTTCATCCCACTCAGAGTATTCACTCATGAAAATACTTTGGACCTGCAAATTCATTTTGAGGCATTATAAAACGCTCCGCTTCTGAGAGAATTTACATCATTTTGTACAGTCAATAATGGGACCTCCACATTGCAAACAGATGGTAAGATGGTGAGGAGAGAGAGAGAGAGAAAAAAATTGACCTTTTGATATTGTGGGTGGGCATTACCACATTAAGAGGTGGTTGACAGGTACAAAAGGCTTTAGCTTGCTCCAAAAAAAAGTCTATTGTTGAAAAAGAGACATCGCATTAGTATGTAAGTGCACATCTAAAAAAAAAAAAGAAAAATTCCATGAAAGTGCAATCTGCTGTGCAATTATAGATAACTGCTCTGAGCCTATTTTACAGAGAAAGGCACAGGGAGGAAAATAAGAAAAAACACATTTGAGAAAAGTTTGGTCTAAACTTGCAGTGTAAGCACTTACTCAAACTTTTATTTATCTGTATATAATAATAACAGAAGGATGCCATGCTCCCTGACAAATACACTCATCACCCATCTCCAACCATTCATCTAGATTTACAGTCAACATGACCTGATGAGTGAAGAGCCCCTATGTGTCGGCAAACAATTTTATTCAGGAAATACTCTGTGTGCCTTAAAAGGAACAAGAAACATAAGGGACCCCCCCTTGAACCCTGCTGGTGTCACCATGTCATCCACCTGAAGTTGTGTTACAGAAGTGGTGTTTTAGTAAGAGTAAATTAAGGAAAGAACAAGGTCCATGAACTTGTGCTCTGACAATGGGCCTACATATAATGAGATTCTTTATGACAGCTATGCTGGTGTTGAATCTGATGAGCTGTAACAAGCAGTAAAATTGTATTAAACTATGTCAGAGATAATCAATCAAATCAATCCTTACTATACAGCCATTACTCTTTTTTTTCTCAGAGCGCTTGGCTTGGTTTGCTACATTGCCTACAGTGGAGCCTAAGAGACCTAAGCTGATGTGAGCTCTTATACCTGTGTGATGGAGTGTCTGAGTCAGTTTGCAGATACATAGTAGAGCTCTAGTTAGTGGTGGGATTTCTCTGTTACCGCTTCACACAACAGCAACTGAAAACAAATTGAACTGAACTGAATGATGCTTAACAATCCCTGAAGGGAAATTATGTTGTTGCAGGGTAAATAAAGAAATTGCTATTAGTCATCATGTAATGGTTATACCTGCTGTAGGTAAAAGCTGAACAAGCCTCAGACTGAACATAGCGTTATTTAGTCACTCTGTATTGTTAAGGGTACACAAGTGTTGCACATTAAGTTAGCAGCTTTTGCTAAATTCAGTTTTTATTTATTTATTTGCACTCCAGAGGCCACAGAGAAATCCAAAACACCGAGCCAGCTTTCTTGACTATAGTTTGTTCAGTTTCTTTGAGTCGCTGGCTTTGATGCTGCAGTCTCAACAGATGGCTGCAAGGCAGATTGCACTCTCCAACGCAGACTTACATAAGAAAGTGTATGTGACATCTTGGTGCAGACTTTTGAAGGACCTAAGCTTCCTCAAGAAGCAGAATTTTCTTTGTCTCTTCTTGTAGACAGCTTCATAATTCATAGGAGTCTGATGTCCAGCATGCTCCATTCACATGCTGCATCTATGGGCAAAAAGCTTGCTCAGAAACAAATACTGTGAGTTCTATCCAAAAAATTCCCTAAAATTTGCACTGATGGCACTCAGGTTTATTTTATTTTTTATTTATAGTTTTCTATAGATTATTATTTAATCTTGTATATTAGATTTTATATAGGTACATATTTTAGGTATTTATTATCTTCATATATTGTGAGTTTTTTTGTTACACTAAAATGTCCTTTTGTGGAAAATTTTGAAGTAAAGTTGTTTTACATGGAATCTAATTGTAGCCAAATGAAATCATGACCAACATTTGAGAATAATTCACACCAGCAGAGTAGATATTAGTGGGGTGTGTAAATTTAAATTATTCTGATCCAAATCTTACCTTATCATTGTTACCAGTGATTATTTTCTTGATTGAAAAATGAATTACCCTAATTGAATTAGAAAAAAATAAATAATAAAAAAAATAAATAAATAAGATCAAGCCAGTCTTTTGAATGGCTCTTTAAAAGGAACGGCTTCTCAAGATCCGGCTCCATTCAAAGCTCCATAAATCCCGTCTTTGGAGTGAAAGAAGTGAATGTCACTTCATGCAACTTCATGAAACTGTGGGCACAAGTTGAGCTAATATGTTTGACAAATGTAAAAAATAAACATACAAAATACACTAAAGAATAAAGATGTGAAGCATGATGAGTATGGACATTGTATTGTTATGATCTTCACTGGCACCATGAAGTTAAACTTAGGAACATGGTGTGAACTAGAAACAGGGATTTATACAGTTAATGTCTGGTTTGCATGAGTTATTTGACCGGTAATAAAATCTGATGTACCCTTTTGCTTTAACAGCAATGAATACGGTATTTCAAGGTTTTCTGCACATCTAATTTTTTTAGATGCAGCAGTTTGCCTCTACATGTAAAAATGATAAAAACACTGTCTGAAAACTTTTGGTATTATTTTTCTTTGTTCTTATTACTCATTTGTGAACAGGTCTGAAAAGCAGACGCCTGCTTCCCAGGATTAAGTAACCTTTGAATCAAAACACTCTGACATTTGCTAAAAATAAGGAGCCACTAAATTTTCCTTGGAAACTGATGGGGAGTAAAAATCTAGCCCCAGATACATACGGTTCATCCCTGATTGGATCAGACCTGCTCTGACACACCCTACATTAAAGACTAGACAAACCGAAACTGTGACCCTCCAGCTAATTTTGTATCAGTATCTTGGCTTACATGCACCACTGAGCAACATTTTGAATTAGGCACCACGATAACAGACATGAGTAAAAACTATTCACTCATTTACCCTTTATTTACACTGGGGAGATAATTGATTAGGAAGGAGGCGACAGCCAAACAATGTCTTCACAGTTGATTAAAATGAAAATATAAGAAATGTATAAAGGTGCCCTCATTATTATGGTTCCTCTTGAGGACAGGACTACCTAACCCTTACGATAAAAAATATAAATGACACAAAAGACATGTGAGCATTATAAGTAATAAAACTCAAGGCAGAGGGAAAGGCAGGAAGTTTGATAAATCAAAAAGTGACATTTTGAAGTTCAAAACTGACAAAAAAATTGCCTGGAGCCAGAAAAAGATTTGTTCAGCATTACAAAAATGCAAAAATTCAGCTTGACTTATAAAATATGATTGACTCAGCTTCCTCATATTAGAAATGAAGAACCTGATTGCTATATTCAGACTCTAAATCATATATTCATTCATAGTGGATCAGGTTTATTATAGACTATATGGCTTTTAAAAAGAGCCATGATTGCATTCATTAGAACTGAACATATACAGAGCCTTGAGGAAATCTTGCAAAATAAGAAAAAAGTATTAAAGTATTGCATTTTATACAGAATCAATAGGATGCTAAAGATTTGTTTCACCACACAATTAGATTAATGAAAGACCTTTGGCATACACTACCCGTTCAAATGTCAAGGATAAAGCTGAGGACCAAATGTCCTTTCATGGCCTCTGCTTTTGTCACACCACGACACTTTGTCTCATAATTTGATTGCATGACTTTTTACAATGCGATCCACAACAAAATCCTGCTTTATTAACCCCCAATAATGTCTTGTCTGCTGTTCAAGATTTATTTATGCACGTTATCTCTCAATTCTCAAATGTTTTCTGCCAATTTGGTCACTGCTGTTATTGCAAGTATTGGCAGACTTTCGGGAGAGCAGAGCTTGAGCGCACTGCCAGCAATTTAATTTTTATTCTTGATCATTTAATTCTTCCAAACACCCTGTCTGTATATCCATGCCACTCTGCTGCTGTATTGTGAGGTTGCATGCTGCAAAGTTCAGGTCATGCATCACATCTGAGGTCCTCTCCAGTGACACAAAAGAAAATAAAATACTGGGTCCTGTGATGCAGAGAGATAGTACACACTGCTGCCTCCTGACATCAAGTCCTCGAGGACAAGCTGACAGATGCACCAACAGACTGACAGACAGAGTGGTGCCAGGATAAAACTCCACCTTCTTTGGCACAAGAGAGGGAGAAGAGGATTGTCGAGTCACACTCCATATGCAGAGCGGGATCATCGACCTACATGGCAACCAGGCAACTGGAGGTGAGCACATGGAGACAGAGAAAACCCGAGTGTAGATAAAATGTTCTTTTTTCTGTACTCCATATGATAGGGTGGCATACAAACCCCTCTCCTTTGGATAGATAAGACCATAATGGGAATATAATACATAATTAATAAAACACCTCCAGCACATGAGCGAGAGTTTATGATTTGGGGCTATTTTGCAGCCACAGGACCTGGGTCTCTTGCAGTCATTGAGTTGACCATAAACTCCCCTGTATATTAAAGTATTCAAGAGTAAAATGTGGCCATCTTTCCTACATCTAAAGCTTGGCATAACTAGGCCATGCAGCTGACCAATGATCCCCCAAAAAAGGTGTCAAGGTCAAGGTGTTGCAATGATCCAGTCAAAATCCAAAACTTGCCATAACTGGTATGTTGTGGCAGGGCCTTAGTAGAGCTGTGCATAAATGAATGCAAACATGTATGAACAGAAGCTATATTGGAAGGATAAGTTGGCCAAAATGCCTTCAGAATAATGTGAGAAAATGATAACGTCATAAAGAAAACAATCATTTCCAGCTACTGCTGTTGAAGGCGGTTCTACAAGCTATGGATTCATGAGATCTACTTTGTTTTTCACACACTGCTTCTGATTCTTGACTTTTGTTAAAAAAAATGGAGGGGGGGGGGGGGTTTACACACTATTGAGTACAATATTTTGTGTTTTTGTTCATCTGCGGTTGCTTCTGCTAAAAATTAAGACATTATAAGAACTACAGGATGATTTATCTTATTGGTTCTTTTTTTTTTTTTCTTAAATATACCGAGTGACAGAGAGTAGTCTCTTCATTTTACATGACTGTATTTATCACCTTAAGTATGAATTTCTACAGTAATTGAACTGACCCATTACTGGTAATATCACAGACCGGACAGCCGTCACACAGCTTGTGCTTCCTACTTGGCCATGCTTCCATATCCGGCTGTATCGTGACACCGACCATGCTTGAACAAAATTGTCTTGTACTTTTTGTACAGGTTTATTTTGCCCATCTGGGTACACCACAAATCTGCGATGCAGGTTCGTGTGTAGAGTTTGTAGTGCTAACAAATAGTGAGCTTTCATTTTGTCAAAGCATTGTGTTTTGTCAAAGATGTGTATCAGGATGTGACATCTGCCACTTTACAGTTTGCTGGAGGCCACTTGAGAAAAGCTGACCTTTTCTGGTCTTCTCTCAAGGCATGAGATTATTCTTTGAATTGCATGTGCATATGGTTGTCCTAATGGTGCCCAGATTTAAATCATACTTTTCTATTTTACCATTTTCATATAGTTTACATGCAATGATAGATACATGTGACACAGATTTTGGAATTTAAGGCTTTCGTTGAAAAAAAAATTGGAGAGGGGGTTGTTACGAAATAGTGGTCTGGTCCAGACCATGGTCAGGACTACTGTAAAGAGTGGTCCCTGCCACCAGGGGGTACTGCATCAGTGGTCCGGACCACTGTGATAAGTGGTCCCTGAAACTAGGAGACATTTAAATCAGTGGTAGCTACATACTATACATTTCGGATATAAATATAAGAAAGGCTCATTTTATTGTTATTTCTTTTTTTTTTTTTACATTTTTAATGGAAGAACAAAATTTATCATGAATAAAAAAGAAATTTGGTAAATTAATATGAAAAATGAAGTATTAGAGCATTAGATTTATAGTCATTGGTAGGTACCATTAAAATTAATTTGTTAAAAGCTTTTTTTTTTATTTTTAAAAAATTTTCACACTAGTTTTCTCCCCATGCTTCCACTTTATGGAATAATAGAGTGATAACCATTAACAGGAAGCCAATATTTATGAAAAAGGCATTGTCTTTGTAATGGACTTTCTTGACATAAATGGAAATATTTTATCAACATTTTTCCACTAAATTTATTTATTTATTTAATTTTTTTACAAATTTTCACACAATTTTATAAAATGGCCTGTAAGATCCAAAATCATGGAAACACATTTTGAAATTATTGTACTCTATTCTACGATTATTTAGCAGACGGTTTTATCCAAAACGACTTACATTTGAGAGTAAGAACAACACAAGCAAGAAATCCTAATTAAGTGGTAGTCAGACTGCTTTGAATCCAGTTGGACTCAGGTGCTGTCATGTAGTGCTAGAGGCAGTGCATATAATTTTTTTCTTTTTAGTTTTAAATAGCTTTTTTGTAAGTAATTTTGTTTAAATACAAGATCACAATTTCATCAAACAATATCAACTTGGACATAAGTGTACACTGCTTCTTCAGTACTTGGTTGAGCCAAAGAGCTGGACAAATCTTTCTAACTCTGAGCAGAAGAGTTAAGCTAAGTGTAGAAATGCTCCTTAAACAACTGAGTCTTTAGCTTGCTCTTAAAAGTGGATAAGGACTCTGTGGATTGGAGTTTGGTAGATCGTTCCACCACCGGGGGACAATACAGGAGAAGAGTCTACTACTGATTTTGTGCCACGTTGTGGTGGGAGAACTAGGTGTGTTTTGCTGTTGAGAGGGAGTGTATCTCTGGATTAAGGAGTGGAGGTAGACCGGAGCCGTTTGGGTTATTGTTCTGTAAGCCAGAAGCAGAGCTTTGAATTTGATGTGTGCTGCAACTGGAAGCCAGTTTTAAATTGATTTACTGTTTTTAATGTTTGATTGTGGCGATTTATATTTTAAACGTATTGCACTTTCATTTTTGTATTTTATTGTAATGCATCTGAGTGTCATGGCACATGCTTTATTTTATAAATACAATGTCCCTGCCCAGGACCACTGTCATGAGTGGTCCCAGCCACTAGTCAATGGTCCGGACCACTGTCATGAGTGGTCCCTGCCACTATTCAATGGTCCGGACCACTGTCATGAGTGGTCCCAGCCACTAGTCATAGGTCCGCACCACTGTAATGAGTGGTCCCTGCCACTATTCAATGGTCCGGACCACTGTCATGAGTGGACCCTGCCACTAGTCATAGGTCCTCACCACTGTAATGAGTGGACCCTGCCACTATTCAATGGTCCGGACCACTGTCATGAGTGGTCCCAGCCACTAGTCAATGGTCCGAACCACTGTAATGAGTGGACCCTGCCACTATTCAATGGTCCGGACCACTGTCATGAGTGGTCCCTGCCCCCTGGGTGGAAACTAAATCAGTGGTCCTTCTGTGGTCTATATACTCATCACCACAGAGCTACTCAATTCTGATTCAGTCGATAATTTTAATGCCCCAACCACCACCCATGAATTACTCAGATTTTTAAAAAAGAATTACCATGTTTAATATTTCATTTTAGATGGTTCAAACCCATTTGCATTCCTTATCCCCTAGGCTGCAATTATGTTTTCTGGAACTAATTGACTGCAATTTAGGCCTATTATTTATTATGATTTTATTTTGTTTTTGTCATACCAGTTTAGTCACCTGTTGTTAAATGGATAAACTGACTGTGTTTTCTTTTTGCCATTTGTGGGTGATTAAATGTGTTTCCTTGACTTTGGGTCTTACAGGCCATTCTGGTATAGTACACAAAATACACAAAAATACACAAAAAAGCACAATAAAATGAAGTAGATAAGTAGAAAAATAGAATAGATACACTTAAGGGCACATGTGAGATGATAATATAATAATAGTAAAAGTGACAGTGTAATAATAACAGCATATAATTGTAGCAGCCATAGTATATGCTAATAATAATAATAATAATAATATATACACATATAATTTTTTCCTATATATTTACCATGTTCAACGTATGCAAAGATACATAACTGCAATGTGATGGAAAAAGTGACAGAAAGAATTAGACCAGGTGTGTAATAATAGCTCTGACACAGGTAGAGGAGTTGCAACGTCTGATTGCAGAAGGTAGAAAAGAAGACTGGGCTTTATCTTTGAGAAAAGTTTAGAATCTGCTCTTTGTCTGATGTGTCGATCATAATTATGGAATATCTTAGATTTAAACAATGTAGTAATCAATTTCATTAAATTAAGTCCTCCTACTGCAATTTTTTGTTAAACTTGGTTTCAGAAGAGAGTATTGCAAACCATTGTGTAAGACAATAAGCAGGGGTACAGGAATGGTTTGCAAACCTTAATGAATTCTATTTTAGGAAAATATATAAATTTAGCAGAAAAATGTTGATAAAATATTTCCATTTATGTCCAGAAAGTCCATTACAAAGACAATGCCCTTTTCATATCAATTCTGTTTAAACATTGGCTTCCTGTTAATGGTTATCACTCTATTATTCCATAAAGTGGGAGCATGGGGAGAAAAGCTATTTTAATGGTACCTACAAATGATTTAAAATCTAATGCTCTAATACTTCATTTTTCATATTATTTTACCAAACGTAAAAAAATGGAAAAAAATAAAATAAAATGAGCCTTTCGTATATTGATATCTTAAATGAATAGTATGTAGCTTCCACTGATCTATATGTCTCCTAGTGGCAGGAACCACTCATCACAGTGGTCCGGACCACTGATGTAGTACCCCCTGGTGGCAAGGACCACTCTTTACAGTGGTCCAGACCAGACCACTATTTTCGCAACAACCCCTATTGAAGCTGCTGTTAGGCATGAGGAAGGGTAAAGTAGATTTATTTGTATATCACGTTTCATGTAGAAGACAACTCAGTGCTTTACATAAAACATTAAAAGTGAGGTGCAAAAAAAAAATTATTAAAAAGTATATTAAAAATGGAAGAATTAAACTAACTAAAATTATAAAAGAAATTAAATAGACACACAGCTGGCTAAAATTAAGTGATATGATCCTTTTTTTGGTCTTTGTGGGACACAATCAGCAGCACTTTGGACTAGCTGTTGTTACCTTAGTGATTTTTTATAGACCTACAAAACCCCCATTACAGTAGTGAAGCCTTTGGAAAACAAATGCATGGCTGTGACAGACTTTATTTTTCTATGGAACCACAGTTTCCTGGTGAGACAGTAATATAGAGCAGAGGGAAGAGAGTCGCCTGTCCATCACAGGACAAACAGAGAGAGAGACAGTCAACCGTTTATACTCACATTCACTTATAGGGACATTAAGCATCAGGGCCTCCGCAAAATGCCAAACTAGGATTACTCCATCACAACAGCTCATAAACAGATATTGTTTTATGGTTATAAAAACAAGATCATTTCCGAAGTTTAGTGTGAGGTAAGAGGAATTAGTTCTTCCTTGTGTGGCGTAAAGGAGTGAGAAGGAAATGTAATTAATCCTAATCCTCTCTTCTCTCCCTTGGTATTTTCCTCCAGCACACCCGCTCAGTTGCACTCCCTCATCCTCCGTTTGCCTCTATTTCCCCATAGGCTCCATCCCTTTTGGCTCCCTCACATTGCCTCTCTGGCTTCATTACTTTTGATTGATCCTCCTCGTCAGAGCGATGACACAGCAATGAACTGCGTTGTTACAATCATCCAAAAGCTACAACAAACATCACTACAAATGCATTGTAAAAAAAGGTGTGAATCTGACATCTATTTGGCAGAAACTGAAGTTTGAAGCTTATTGAAGCTTTTTTTACCACTACATTCTAAGAAACTGGTCATCTCCATACCCAACTATTTTGCATTCAGAGATACATAAAGAGCCGAGCCGAGCTCCTGCATTTAATGGTGAGGAAACTTGAATGCTTGAAGAGTTAAAACGTGTTTACAAAGGAAAATGTCATTTGAGAAAAGGTTTGAGCTTGTTCGTCCAACTTAAAATTAATCAAGTGTCAATACTCTGGTCAAACATAACATTCTGGAAATAAAACGAGGATTCAGGAGAATAGGAACAACCATTTTTTCTCCTTTGTTTTTGTATTTGTGCAGCGTTGTTTGAAGTGAAGCACAGCTTCAGGGAATGAATACATCTATTAATGTTTAAATAATGAATTATGTGAGTCTGAAAATCTCCAGCATGCTACTGCAACTGCTATACATAATTTAAACACACCTTAACACATTGTTTTCATTTGTTTAAAAAAAAAAAAGTGAAAAAGTGAAAATCCTACAATTAAACACTATATAATCCCAACCAGAAAAACCCATTCCCTTCGACACATTTCACACTTACTGTACTTAAAGTAGGTTTAACATTACAAGCTGCATAAAGTGTATCTCATTGTCAGATTTGATAGATGTTACAACATAATAGCCAAGCATAGCTCTCTGGAATTGTACTGCACATTAAATGGAAAATTCTTCATTGTTGAAACTGTATTGCTGCTGCTCATGGATGCCGTGCATCTTCAATGGTCTCATGATTCAATTAGATTAAGATTAGAATCATCTTATCAATGATTTGATTAAATTTGATTCCATAATGCATCACGATTCATCACGATATGTTGCATCTTGATTATATTTACTATTGCTCTTTGTTACTTTTTTCATTCATGAATTCAAGGAGTCAGATAATTAAGAACTCCCTTTTTAATTATAATTGTTTCAGAAATCAATTGGAATTTCCCGAATATGATAAACATCATAAACATATAAACAATTTCAGTGTTATTTTCAACTTGCTGAAAAATCCAGAAACATCATTACTGTACTTTATTCATGAAGCTCTTTTCATTCAGAAAGTAGCACAAAGAGCTTTACATAAAAAAAAAAACAAAAAAAAAAACTTTGGTACATTGAAAACAAGTCTTCACACACCTAAGTTGCCCAGTCACAGTGACACTGTGAGGAGGAAAGAGGTAAAACGGGTCATTGTAACTGCCTGCTGCTCTGTGAGTCTTAACTGCAACAAAAAGGAATCATCTTGTCTGACAATGTAATTTCTTACAGTAATATATCAGATTAATCATTTTTTTTTAGATCTTTTGCTGTTGTGTATGTTGTATTAACAACGGTTTAATGTTATTAGTCATATTCCACATGAGTTTTGAGTGTTATAAGTTGAACGTGCTTTTGGTGTTTGGCTACGGTGGCCCTGAAGTGTCACAGCAACACAAAAGCCACAACACTACACAATTAGCAACAACACAATAGCTGCATCAGAATTTACACTGCACATAAAGGATGAAAACAAGAACACTAATAGTAAATAATGTTTACTCCTGTATGTTGTATTATAAATGTTAATTCTAATGTGTAAATAAAGTGTTCGAGGTTGTGGGTCCTCACCATTTATCGCCCAGGTGACCTGAAAGCGAGCTGGGCGGGCGGAGATTTTACTCCATCTCAGTTCTGACAGCTTGTTCAGTGAGAACGCCCTTTTAAACACATGGGTGAAACAAACAAATCATTGTCAGTGTGCTGATAAATTTAGAACATGTTTCAACCTGATAAATAATGTTGATGTGTAGCATCAAACAACAACTGCTGATTTTCTGATTTTCTTGAGATGCTTTAGGCAGCAAAGTCATGTTCTAATCCAATTGTCCTTTTATGCTCAGAGACCTCCAGTGGACACTGTTACACTTTGCATACTGCAACCTGAGAGAAATGCGTACAAAGTAATGGCTTTATTATTAACTGATTATTGTTTGTTTTTTTTTCTTTTAATCAGTTCGCCCTGAGAGATACATGCCTCTTTTGTATTAGTAAAACCTTGTTTCCTTTCTATTTAAAAGGAAAACTCCTCCACCGCATGTCGCCACATGTCATCACTTCTCCCCGGGTCATGGCCTGGCTGACGGTAAAGGAGATCCAGTAGGTTCCTTCGCTGCTCACTCCCTGTGGCTTAACTTTAGCTGTTGCCTACGCTTAGCAAAAAAAAAAAAAAAAAAAAGCAACAAGACTTCCATTGCAGTTTGTGTTAAGTGTAGTGGCTAATTGTAGAGTGTGGTGGTTTTTGAATGTGTGTTGTGGCTTTTATATTACTGTGACATTTCAGGGCCACCGTATTTGTCTCTTTGGGAGACTTAACTGGATTAAGTAAATGGAGACCAAGAATACAATCAAGAGTTCAGATCCAACTTAATTTCTAAAACTTTGTTGTTTGTCCTTAAGTATTGTTAGCTTGTCAGAAAATTCCTTCCTCTGAACTTGTATTATTTATTTATTTATTTTACAGTGACAACAATAATAAAAAAAAAATGTTGTTGAAAAAAAGTTTATGGTTTAAGATTTTTATCTGGGCAACATTTTCATTCCTGGCTCTTCTTACTGATGCTTAGTGTAGAGCGCTGTGCATCCTTGATATATATATATATATATATATATATATATTTATATATATATATATATATATATATATGTATATATATATGTATATATATATATTTGCTGTTATCTTTCTGTGATTGTAAGTTACACATTGGCTATGTAAACACAATAGAAAAATGTCCTGTTTTAACAGTAAATATCATGAAAAGGTTGGAATGAATGCGAGTATTAGACTTCTGACTCTGGTAAGTGACTCATGCTTGAATCCAACCTTGATTTTTTCTTTTTTTTTCTATTTTGGGTTCTATTTCTTAAATTTACTTGTGGGTGGGTATTAATAATCTTACAGCTGAATGTAGATATTTTTTGTAATTTGTCATTTCAAAATTTTGGGTAAATTCAGTACTTTTTTAATTTTGTAAATAAAATCTATGAAAATGTGAAGCCTCCAGATGTAAACTCCCAAATACATCATTAAAGAGTCAGTTTCCACTTGACATCTTCAGTCCCTGGCCAGTGGGCTTCTGTTCTGCATACACAAAACAAGTCCATAAGTGTCATAACATGTTGACATGCATGGCTTAGAGCAGTGTCTTCCTCTAATGGCTGGGCGAACTGCTGACAGGTGGTGTCACATCTGAGAGGTAAAGTCTTGTACCCTGCTGTCCCTGTAGGCAAAAGGATTTTGAGATTTCTTTAGCTCCAGGATACTTATGTGAGAGGGTTAATATGCAAGTTCAAAGACATCTTCTAACCATGCCATGTTTTATTATGCATAGATGTTGCATTAAAACTACCGCATACCAGGTATTAGTCTTTGTACATTAACACAAGGATAATTTTTGTATTTGGAGAGCCTTCCTTCTAGGGGGACATAGAATAATGAGGTATCCATGTGAAAGGATAAGGAACTCTGACAATGTGTGAAATGGGATGCCCTGTCAGTACAGTGTCCAAACAGTTGCTATAACCACTCAAATGGAAAATTACGTGTTCTTTTGTGGATTTTGTGACTGTGTCATACATGAGTGAATTAAGGCTCATTCTCCACATACCCTTTTCATGGGGTGGGGTGAGAAAAAAAAAATCAAGAACGAGATATTTTGAAGGAAATTTTGTATTTTCATTCCTCTTCACTGACTTAATTATTCAAGCCATGCAGCTGCTTAATCAAGCTGAAGTCCTTTGAGAGCAGGAGGTATGGCAGTTAAACAGCATTATGATTTGACCTGGGAAAATTGGGTAAGAGGAAAAGTATATATGAGGAATGCATCCAAATGGCTGATTTGTCCTTTGGGAAGAAAGGGAATTATACACATCTTTCTTTTTGCATGTTTTCCATTAATTGCATCCATTGTGCTCAAGAAGAAGAAAAAAAAAAAAAAAAACATGTGTCTTTAATACATATCTAAGTAGATTGTTTTTTTTAATAAGTGCATTTTATGATTTTCAGCTTTTCAAAATGGACCTTAACTTATGGACCTTAATTAATAATGAAGAAGCACCATAGGTCTTGGGCAAGAAATTAGTCCTGTAGTGAAAAATTCTAATACTGCCTTCTGGACAGGTCTTCGTTCGCAATCAGGCCCAACAGCCATTGTCTTCGCCTTTTATTGGCATGTGCATAGTATCTGAAAGCATCAGCACTGGATCTACCAATCCTAAGGCCATCACAGTATCTTGTTTTTCTCCTCTTCATGCCTTCATCTTAGTCCTACAGATCTGATTGACTTGCATGAATGCTTGCTGATAGAAAGGCAGCAAAGACTTCTGAGAAAGGCTTTGAACCCCCCCCCTTTTTTTTCTGGCATTATCACAACAGACAAATGCTTTACACGCACACTGCACAGCTTGGAATTGTAGTGCTTGGCATTTAGCACTGTGCCATTTTTATTCTGAGAATGATGGATATGGAATATGAATGCTCAGTGACACAATGACCCAGCTAAATGATACAGCCCTGTCAGCTCATGCTTTCTGCTCCCAAACGCACACATAAGCTCACGTGTGCAATCATCATTTCCATGTGAGTTCTTCCAAAGTACAAAATGTAAAAACAAAATATAAGAGGCTTTATTTCTATTGCCATCAACATCTATTAAAATATTATTTACTTATTTTAATACTATAGTCTTTCATTGGTAATTATGATTTTTCCCCACTCAGCAATCTACTTTTTTTAAAGATCCATTGCTTGAAAGGAGTAGTATTATCAGAGTTACTAAAAATATGAACAAGTCTTGAGTGACTGGAGTCCCTGTAGTGTAGGTGCAAACAGTGCTTAAGGAAGGGAAACCACATTACAAAAAAGATCCAGGATATGTATGATGAATGTTTCCAAGCTTCAAAGGAAGGTATTGGTTAAGAGTTAAAGGCTGCAAAAAGGATCTCTGTTCTGGATTTAAATCATCAGCTGGAAGACAAATGAAAACAGTTGTGGGGCAGCCTTTTTCTACCTTCTGTGACTCTGTTTTGTGAAATAGGGCATAAAATGCAAGACATTACTTACAACAGGTAACCAGGAAAGACTTTTCATTAGATTAAATATTGCTCATAGATGTTGACAACCTATTTAAAGTTCATGCAAGATAGCTCATCATCTCTGTATCACATATTTATACTATGGGGTAACGACTGATAGCCAACTCAGACATGTAGCTCCAAACCAAAACAAAAAGTGAGGGTTTAGCTCCCACCTCTGAAACCATGTTTGCTAGTCAGAAGAATGACAATAAAAATGGCAGCTTCATTTTTTCATTTTTTTACTCAAAAAATGAGGATTGTTGTCTTCAAAATGTCTTGTGATGCCTTCTTTTTATATAAAAAAAAATTATTCAGATTGTCAGATTAATATCTAAAAAGGCTGTACTCAAGTTAAATCAATTAATTTTTATTTTTTGTATAGGACAAGCTGTCATCAGCATATATTTGTCATGATATTAGCATTTTATATTGATTGCAGATTAAGTAATACTGTAACTAATAACTACTTCACCAGATCAGCTGACTTTAACTTATGTAGTTTCTTGTCTACGAGTTTGTCTACCTGTGTGTCTGCGTAAAAGCGTTACACAAATAAGTAATGTGATCCACGCTACACTAATAAGAGCTCCAGTGGCTGTCTTCCCCCAAAGACAACACGGATGGTGCATTTCTGACACCTAGTTCTGAAAACTAGCTGTGGCTGTGAAACTGCAAGATTAAACTTATGGGAAAACAAAAAAAGAAAAGAAAAACAAAAGGAAACTTGAATGATTAATATTAGGAGTTCATTACTCTAAAAAGACTCAGAAGATAAATTTGGTTTGCTCAGAAGGAAGTGGGAATGTCTGGACTTGCTGGTCACAAGATATTGTTAATTTTTCATGGATATCCTGAAAGAAAGTATCTGTTTATTGACATGAAAAGAATAAAGAAGCAAAATGGAGTAATCACTCTTGCCCTGAAGCTTTGTGATTTAACTAATAATTCAACATTGTTAACAGAACCTCACTGACTGTTTTTTTTTTTTTTTTTTGCCTTTAATAGACAGAAACTCAACCTGATTCATCTGAATGTACCAACTGATGCAGACAGAAACTCCCATTGTTTCTTATGACAACACTTCCATGTGGATCACACAAACATGTACCCATAAACAATGACCTGAGTTGACAGCAGAAGTG
This sequence comes from Melanotaenia boesemani, assembly GCF_017639745.1. NCBI lineage: Eukaryota > Metazoa > Chordata > Actinopteri > Atheriniformes > Melanotaeniidae > Melanotaenia > Melanotaenia boesemani. Next base: position 28,820,971 of record NC_055690.1, on the reverse strand, counting down.
CAAATGTCAACATTTGTTGATATGCCATAGTGTGATGGTACCCAACCTGGGGTTCCTGGACCCCCAGTGTGGTCCCCCAAAGAACACAGGGTGTCCCCCAATCATTTGACTGTCCAGATTTAAATGAAGGCCATGTCTGCACAGAGGCGAGTTGAGTTGTATAGACCTTTCTTTTTATTTTTTTTATTATTATTATTTCTTTATTATTGGGATGTTTCATTAAAATGGAACCAAAATGTTTTTGGGAGACCAAAAACACTAACTTTGCACTTTTTTTTTTCTTTTTTTTAAATTCATTAATGAGACATGTCTGAGAAATACCACAGTGCAGAAGATTTGTCCTAATTTTGAAAGAAAAAAGATTAAACAATATACTCGACATATACAGACAAAACATAAAAATACTTGAGGGTGGTTTATTTCCTTTATTGAAAAAAAAAAACAAAAAGACATATATTTTATCAGCAAATATATAATGTTTTAGAAACACATAAATAGTGCTTGCCCTTGCTTTATCTGAAAAAAAAAAATAGTGGTAGAGGTAAACCTTGTCATACCTATTTCAAAAATATTGTATTGTGTCTACTGGTACAATAATCATGCCATACAGCATATATAGAAATATTTCAGCATTTTTCACTCTTTTGCTAAGAAAAATAGGGTTGACAAATTAATCCCATAACAATTCACACCTTTTCTCCCCCGGCACTCAAACATCTGCAGCTCTTAAATTGATTTGGTTCCTGACAAACCAAGGAGAGCCATCTGTTTGGAGTTTTTTTTTTTTTTTTTCCAACTTTGTTGCAGGTTCTTATGTCTCCCCACATCCCTAATCTATGGGGAAAATCTGTTGATGAGATTAAGATGACTGTATTGCACCAAGATGAAAGCACAGATTTTATTTATTCATTTTTTTTTACAGATACATTACATACAAGCATTGCGTGCATTACCAACATTTGCTCAGCTGATTCCTCTAGCGTGAGTTCGGCTACACAAAAGCAGCAGTTCAAACAAGAAACAACCGTCTGTAAATCCGAAGGAAGTCCTGTGGCACGGCACACTGGTAGAGGTCAGCTTGGAAGTTGCTGCCAGGCTTTTGTGGACAAAACACACATTTTAGAGCCAAAAAAGGCTATGTGTCTGTGGAAGAGTGGAGAGGAGTAATTGATGTGCAGGTGGGCGTTAGTATCACCTGGATGACTCAAGCACACTGAGACAAGACAATATAAATGCACTCTGCTGCTGCTAGTCAACAGGCATAAGAAGAAGACACACCTAAACTGTCTCACACAGCAGCAAACAACGAATACAGACAACTACCACTTGGATATTTTGTTAACAACTTGTCATTTTGGTGAGTTTAGAAAAGAGAAAAATCTTGACTTTCATTTACTTTAATCTCTATACTATTGTAGTAGTTAAAACAATATAACTACTTAAGTCTTTACTGTCTAATTTGACTTATTTCCAAAGCAGTGGACTTTGAATTTGTTTCCAGTAAGATCACAGCATTCATTGTAAAATTAAATCCTTTTACAGTAAAGGAGGGACTTTGATTCTAATAAGTGAGAGTCACTGTAGCCTATTTTGGTTTTAAGATTTTAATCACTGCAAAATGGCTCAGTTTGTGCAGTCATGCATTTTAGTAGTTTTAGCAAAAGGTCTCTGCATGAATATTGTATAATATTTGTATTAACAGTTCAAGCTTCACTTGGCTCTTAAAGCAAATCATTCATTTGGAGTAACTTATTATGCATGCAATAAAACTGAGTGAATAACCAGAATTATATGCCACATGCCTCATTACTGCATGAAAACATGATGCTTTAAAGATTCGGTGTTAAAGGACACCTCATGGATCTTCTTACAAATTATTAATGCTTGCAAACAAGCAGCACAGCTTAATTAAATTAGTCCTTTTGTCCGAATCCCAAGCTGTGATATTTGAGCTCTGCAAACAAGAACCTAAACTCACTGTTTTGTGGTACTTTACACTTGCTAACAAGCAGGATGGGATCCAAATGGTTGTTTGCATGACTTGGCAAGAACAGGGGCTATATTTGTTTGGAAACCTCCATACTGCCACTACTGCCAGTTACCATTACTGTTGAGTCATCCATCCATCAAACACACTTATGAGAAGTGTAATACTGAATAAAGCTAACCCTAAACCTTGTTAAAACTGCCTTGGTCAAATCATTTTAATGCCACTTTTAGCTTTGAGGCTTTGGAAACCTAGCAAAACAAAAACCGTCTTTGTTTTAAAACACATACATCAGGGCCAAAATGACTAGATGTGACTTAGTGAAATTTTTGTTTCTAATTAACTTCAGGTCTTAGCTATGGCCCTCTGGAGGATTTTAGACTTTTATACGCTACCGTTCAAAAGTTTGGGGTCACTTTGCCATTAGATTCAATAGAGAAGTGACCCCAAACTTTTGAACTGTAGTGTAGATACTTAAAACAGTGGCGTGGCAGAGAAGCTTAAAACATGTAGGTCATAAGCAGTTGTAATTGAACTCGCAGGTTAATAAAGATTTATTTGTTTTTATTTGTGCAGGTGGGAACCTGATTGCGTTGTTTGATCTGTTAAGAAACTCAGCAAAAAGCAAATTTTGTCAATATGTTTTCACACAGTCAGCAGCTTAAGGTTTAGATTTTTATTCTTTACTTACATGCAGTTACATTCAATCAGTGTGTATAAACTTATTTTTTGTCTCATAGGTTGTTGGCTCTTAGAAAACAATGAGTTACCTTTTCGTGCGCTTCATGGAGTATATAGCGGAGAGAAGACTTCACAGGACCAGACTGGTGACCAAAGATGGTCGTTGTAACATTGAATATGGAAACATCAAGTACAGCAAACACTTTGCCTTCCTTGCTGACTTCTGGACCACTTTTGTTGAGATCCGATGGCGTTTTGTCCTCTTTTTTTTCACTGCCTCTTTCACCCTCAGCTGGTTCATTTTTGGTCTGGTGTGGTACTGCATTGCCCGAAATAATGGAGACTTGCCCTGGCAAAACCCCCCTTCAGATCACATTGCATGTGTTGACAATGTTGTTGGACTCACAACAGCCTTCCTCTTCTCACTTGAAACCCAAACCACTATTGGGTATGGACAGCGATCAATCACCTCTTTCTGTCCAAGTGCTGTGGTCCTCCTTATCATCCAGTCTCTCCTTGGAGCAGTCATCAACTGCTTCATGTGTGGAGTCATCCTTTACAAGATTTCCTTACCCAAAAAGAGGGCTAAAACTATCACATTTAGCAACATGGCTGTTATCAGCCCCAAAAATGGCTCTCTTTGCTTGTCAATCAGAGTGGCCAACCTCCGAAAAACTCTGATGATTGGAAGCCAGATCTATGGCAAGCTGTTGAGAACCACAACTACACCAGAGGGGGAGACGATCATCATGGATCAGCTGAATATTGACTTCATGGTGGATGCTGGAAAGGACACCCTCTTCTTTGTGTGTCCTCTCACACTGTATCACATCATCGACAAAACCAGCCCCTTTTTTGAGATGGCGGTGGACACGCTACACAAGCAACAGTTCGAGCTGGTGGTATTTTTTGATGGCACGGCAGAGTCCACAAGCTCTACCTGCCAAGTACGGACATCCTACATTCCTCAGGAGATCATGTGGGGCTACAACTTCCTGCCCATCATCTCCAGGAGCAAAGAGGGCAAGTACCAAGTAGATTTTTCCAACTTCTCCAAAGTGGCTCCAGTGGCAACTGCACATTGTGCCTACTGTTACCACAACATTAAGGGTCATCATCTCCACTCCAAAGATGGACATGACAATCAGGACTTTGAGGTGATCAATATCGAAGATTCTTCAAACCTCACTAAGATGTGAGAAACTGACTGGCAAAAAAGTTCAGAAACTGAGACTGGTAGAGTTCAATAATGAACTCCTCATGGACAGACACATGCAGGGAGCAGGGATGAGTTATTAAAGACAGCAAACGGTGTAGCATTTAAATATGAAGCAAAGAAACCTACTTGTTTGTTCTTCCTTTGTGTTTAGCACAGATAATAATAATAATTAAAAAAAAGAAAAGCGTGTCTGGGGTCAGGGCAGTCATTGTGAGTTTTGTATGTATTTGTATGTAAAAGCAGAGCTTTTAAAAATGTAACAATTCTCAAATCAAGAAGAAATATCCTGTTTTAAGATAAATGAAAATATGCACTGACAGGCTTGAAGGTTTTTCACTTAATAAGGGACTTAAATGTTTCACAACTTGTTTTAAGATGTTTTTCACTTGTCTAAAGCCTAGATATTTTTTCTTTTTTTTGGAAATCTTACTGCATGGAAAGATAATTTCACTTGATTGTAGTCTAAATCTTCTCAATTAAGTGTTTTTTTGTTGTTGTTGTTGTTTTAATTATATTAAGATTTTGCAGTGTGATACTTTAGTGTTAGCAAACGGCTGGGCTCCAAGGCTACACTTTGTAAACAACCAATGAAGTAGATGTGGTTTTCTTCTTAAATGAAGACATTGTGGGGGAACAAAGCTTTCAGGGAATGCTTAATATGGCTGCATGCAGCCCATAGTTTCGAACTCAATCATGATTGTAGTCTTTTTTTTGTTAAATTTGATCTCAGGGGTAAAAATCCACTACAATAAAGGCTATTTTTACATTCAACAAAGGTGTCTGTGTTATACTATTACCCTCCATATAACCAAACCAAAATGTCATATTAGGACTGTGATCAAAAAGGTCAAAGCAACATATATGACAGGTGCCAACCCTTATAATGACGTTTAATCTGTAAACAAAGTAAAGTTGTGACAGCAAACAGGAATCCAAACACAACACAGTAGAGGAAGATGGGAGATGAAAGCTGAGGCGGTGTTGCCTATTATTTTGCACAACTTCTTAACATGAAACATGAACATGAAACCAGAAATCTCTATTCGAAGAAATAACAGTACATACAGTATGTTTGTAGAAACCATAATAAACACGACAAACCTTGGTACAACTCACTCACCCTAAACATAAAACAAACTCTTCCAGATAACAAAGCACAAAGACATCACACAGGTTGTCTTATCTTATCTCATCTTATCTTATCTTATCTTATCTTATCTTATCTTATCTTATCTTATCTTATCTTATTATCATTAGATTAATAAACAAAGGGTCACAATGATCCACTGATTGCCTTTTCAATGTACCAGTGATCCATATCCACCATTCGGACACACTGTTAAAATGCTCTCAGCTATCAATTCAAATTTAAAAGAAAACCAGTTTGACCAAGTTAAGCTGAACAAAACTACAGTGACTGTACATACAATCCTGAAGCAGAAGATGCATTTCCTTGTGATGAGTTTAGTTATTAGCGCAGTGGAAGTGACATTCATTTGGGATCTGTGGACTCTTGAGCAAGGCGCTTGCGCAAGAGTCCTGCCCCCAAACTGCTCCACAGGCGCTGAAACATGGCAGCGCACTGCTCTCTAGCTCGAGATGGCTCAAATACAGAGCTGAATTTCCCAATAGTGATTAATAAAGTAAAAATTATAATAATAATTATAATGAGACAATATTATTTGATGTTTATTTGACAACATAAGGATGTGGTGATAAGGGTAGTAGATGGATGTATGTATGTCAGTGACTGCATGGTGAACTTTTAGTATGAATAACAAATGGTATTGGCTTAGTGAAAGCCATGCCATCATCACTAATATCCAAAACTATAGCATCTTACTGGAGAAATAAGAATAAGTAACTAATTAAAACAAAGCTTTATCCAGAGATGATTGGTTTAAAAATCTGAGTGGTCTCAGCATTTACCAACCCTCTGGAACCAGCTGAGGTAGAAAGGGATTTTTTCCTGGGTTGGCAGAACAAACCTGTTTGTCTCTTAGTTGTTTCAGTATCTTGAACCAAGAACATTGTGATTTCTCCGCTTGCAGCCTCTGGCCTTGCTTGATGGTTTGAAACTTGATGGAAAGGAGAATGTGGTGAACACAGTTTCTAGTTCTTATTGCAGAGGAAAAATGTAACTTGTGATCTTCAGAAAAAAAATGTTTTTGAACTTTTCAGCTTCCTTACTTTCCTGTATTAGCTAGTGGTTGCTATGTATATGTATGTATGTATGTATATACTGTATGTGTATGTAATACAACAGGACAGACAAATAAATCAATTCTGTCTGTGAACCTGAGACAAGTATTAAGCAGCACAAACTATAACCTATAAGTTGGGCATTAAGTTCAATTGAGGCCACATTAAAGAAAAGAAAAGTATAATTGTAAAGATTGGAATGACAGGGGGGTGTATAACAGATCTGTAGAACAGCATCAGTCGCTCAGGTTCATAAAAAGTCACCAAATTATGATCTGGTAAAAACAGCTAAAGATGAAAATACACAAAAAATATACCTCAGTCGCAGCAACTTAAGGTACAAAAAACAAATCAAACAAAAGAACACTAGGCTAAAATACATAACAGAGTTTGGAAGTGTGTAATGAGTTGTCACAAACTTGAAACTGATTAGTTTTCAACCTTGCAACAGAGTATTGTGCAAATATCAAGTCACTTTTAAAACTGTGCTGTTGCTCTTTGGCAGATTTGCTTCCTTTTGTTCTTTGTTTCCTTTTTCTAAAACGTCATTGGAACCAAAGACAGGCAATGGAGGAGTACTGGAGAGGTAAAAACATTTATTTTGTCACATTTTCCTATACAAAAAGTCCTTTTTCAAAAGGTTTTACTTCATACATTGCAGGAATGACAATAAAAATAATACACTGTTTAATTGTAAAGTTATACACACAAATATATATATATAAATTTATATATATTTATATATTCGATATCCAAAATACATTGCATATATGAAGTAGCACAGATCCCTTTTCATTGATAATGATTATGAAACATGAACATTGAGGGTACATTAGAATAATTTCTTTATGCTACAAATTACATGTTCCCTTTTAATTTGTTCTTTTAAAGCTATACATCTTCAACAGGAGCTGGATGTAGATTTAATACTGTATCATTTAGCATAAAATACCTGAAATCCTTTAAAGCACAGGACTGACATGAAGAGTGTGTGACTATTGAAACCATTCATTGTCATCACATGTTGCATATAGAGTAAAGGAATCCCCATCTAATGGATTACGACTCAAGCAGGCATTTGTGGTTTGGGGAATACAAGAAAATCTATTTTACACGTACAGGCACTTGGGATGTTACAACCGAATTAAAGAAATAATAACAACAAGGAGAAAAAATAAAGTCAAACTGCGTTGTCCAAATGTACAGATAAAAAAAAAAAGCTTAACAAACCACTTAGCAGAAATGGACTTCAAAGGTTTGCATTTTTGACCGAGGTCAACTCGTATTAATTCTCTTGACTTCTATACTGTGTCACATATGAAAATAACTCTGCATAATTTATACAGTAAGTTGCTTTAATGCCTAGTTGACTGATGTTAAAAATAATAAAAAATAGGTCTGACAAACGCACAGCGTTTGCGAATCTGAGAATGTCTCTGTTTCATCTCATCATACTTCATTGGTTTTGCTCTTTGATAAACTACTTAGTTCCAAGTCATTTCTTTTCAAGTGTCCATTTTCAGTTTCTCTAAAGGAAAACTTTTGATATTAACAGCGTTGAACACCCGGCGGTGGATATGTTTTGACATACTGTTACATGGTGATAATGAAATCCTGACTTCATGTGCATTTTGCTGGGCTTTGAGATCAGTGAAAAACTAATGTTCAAATAACCATGCTGCTCTCATACTAGGTTCCAGCCCTGGAGAAAATGCAACTTGACTGTCTATTAACTCGACTTACTGCTTTGCTACTTCTCTGTACTGACCTACATGGTCCTGACTGGCCTCCAAAAAGAGAAATAACACCATGGCAGCTATCATCAAAGCCCCCCTAAAAATCAAAAATTGTCAGATTTTTGACGAGATCATTTATTGCATTTAAGATTTAGTGCTGTCTCATCTTGAATAGACAGATGAGACATGGTATAAATCAGCAGTAACAGCATGGCACAAACTCTGAACGAGTCAGAGCTCTGATTTTCAGCACATATTAAAATTAGATGAAAGCTTAAGACTCTTTGGATATAGAAACAACATCCACGAGACAGAGATAATATCAACACATCTACATAATCACATATGCAAAAAGGCACTTTCATGTTTTAGGTTCAAGATTTTTAAGTGTGAAGGAATTTATACAGGCTTTGTTTTCACAAAATAACCACATCTGACAAATTTTGATTTTGCTGAACCTTTTACATGTGTTTCACAAACCAGAAGACATTCACATTAATACTGACATGGTCGAGCAACCAAACATCTGGAAATGGCGTGGCTGAGAGGCAACAGCAAACGTCGAACATCTGACCTGGGCTGAATGGTTGTTCCAAAAAAAAAAAAAAAAAAAATTACTGCAATCTGGACTCAACTTCCGCAGCACAATAGACTCAACTCTACTGCGCACGTGGCCCATCATCTCCGTCATCACCGCACAAAATAAACAGAAATGTTTTTTTTTTTCAAGCAACTGAGTTGACCCAGGTCAGCAAAACATACAGCGCTTCCTTCTACGGCATCTAACTCTTCTCTAGCCTTCCAGTTTGGAGGATAAATTAAATGGCATATTGAATGGCATATTCCAGTCGCCACATTTCAATCAGTGCTGAGAAAAGTCTATCTCACGAGAGCTACAGGCATACTCCCATAAACACACACACAAACATAAAAAAGTTGCAGATGAACAGACAAGCAGAAGGAGACAGTGGAAGAAACCCCAACAAGGCAGTGGATGAGCGGCAAAGGCAGATGCTTCAACAAACAATGCACATCATGAACTGAGAAAGATGTAGATTGAGACCCATAAGTAATAGGCCCATGTCTGGTAGGAGGCAGACAGACTCATATTCCTCTCCTGTCTTAAGGATTTACTTGGGAAAGTTTTAGTGGAGATGCCTACTAGCTTGTAGGTGATGCTTTTAAGGAGGCTGGGAAAAGCAAGGCACAGGAAATTCAATGTGCAACCGTGAAACAACAACAAGCAGTTGCTAGTCTTGTAAAGGTAAGTAGTATTCCATTTTGGACCATAGTATCCAGTTGTTTATAGAATCTTACACACACAAAATAAGAAACTTCAATTTAATCATCCTTCATTCAGGAGCAAAATTTCTTCAAAGTCCAAAATGCCTCTGTTAATTCGGTCTTCATTAGTTTGAGATTATAAGGAGTGCAGGTCAGCAATTGTGGATCTTGTGTGCGGGGAATGGAGTAGGTTATCGAGCCTGGTGCATGGTCAGGGAGGTTAGTTTTAATAATAACTGCCCAGGTGGGATGGCACATGAGTGTTAGGATGGCGAGGAACATTTGGGTTGGGGTAAATGCCTGCAGTAGGTGAGCTCCAGTACTGAGCAGTGGGTCCAAAGAAATTGGAGGAGGTGACTGGCATGGATGGAGGGTGCGGGGACACAAAGTTGACCTTCTGCTGATGTGCGTGGTAGGAAGGCACATAGGCTAGGTCCGAGGGGTACTTATACATAGAGGACTCGGTGGGGTGCGGCTGCAGCGCTTGAGCAATGCCGTGGAAGTCGAACTTGTAGGCATAGCGTTTGCCGTGCACCTTGGTCATGATGTTTTTGTCATAGTAGTAGCGCAGCGCACGGCTCAGCTTGTCGTAGTTCATGTTGGGCTTGCTCTTGCGCTCGCCCCAGCGCCGCGCCACCTCATCTGGATCTGTCATCTTAAACTCGCCGTTGGTTCCTTCCCAAGTGATGCAGCCCGCGTTGGCACTGTCAGACAGGAGCTCCAGAAGGAACTGCCACAGCTGGATCTGACCTGACCCTGATGATGCACACAAATACAAATCTTTGTGAGACACAGATGAGTCCTCTTCCAATTGAAAGCACAGTTAGATTCATGACATTACACTGCTCACTGGGTGAAGTAACCATGTAATCACATCAGATGCATTATATGCATGAGCATGTTGGAAATCTAACCTGGGTTGGCTAGGCGACTGCTGGTGGGGCCCAGAATCTGGTACGGATCTGCAGGGAAAACAGGAAATTTGTAAGTCTGCATACCAATTTGCTATAGTATGATACAATACATTTCTTACGCTAATTAATATGAATGACTGTGTGTTTATGACTCATTTTAGTGCCAAACATTCAAGAGACTCCCATGATATCATGTTTAAAATAAAACTAAATGTTCAAATAATCAAATATTTCTTATAGTGTTTGACTTAAGATGTACTGGACATCCCCTATAAGTGACCAGAAAAAAGACTAAAAAAAAGTAAAAAGTATTATGCAGACATTTTGAATACTGCACTTAATGTATAGAGCAGATATTAGTGAAATATCACTTACTATAAATATTAAAATTATACCAACTTAAAAATTATTTCCATGTTTAGTTCAATTACTAAATACGAATACTTTAAAAATTCTATATCAGCAGCCCCACAGCAGAATGTCAGTGAAGCAAAAGTGAGTACAGTTCGTAAATTTGACACACTGAGTAAAACTGTTATCTCAGGTTTCAGTCTCAGTAATGAACACTAAGTTTCTAATGTGGAGCCAGTATTCTGAAGGCAGTAAAAACTGTATATAAGAACAAGTACTGTCCTTTTTAGATGATAAATTTGCAGTATTGAATGATTTGACATTAAACACAGCACTTTATTTGTATCCTTTAAGTGTGGCATTCATAGTATTAAATACCTTTATGTTTAACAACCAGCAGTTATTCATATAAATATAATAAATTAGCTATAGAGTTGTTATGTATGACAACAAACAACCTCAAAGTGGTTTGTAGAACTTTCTAAACGCATTGTCAAATCTCATGAATGTAATAATGAACAATAGACATAAACCTTCACACTCATTGTATCCAGGTAAGATTCTTTTGTAAACACAGTGTAATTATGCTTGACTGTCTCGACTATAAACATAAAGAAAGAGAGAATAAAGAAAAAAAAAAACTATGCATTTTACTGTGTTTACGCTACATAAACAAGGAATCACTTCCAAGTAAGCGGATACCTGGCTGAGCTCGGGGCTGCTCAGTGGACTTGGTCACATTCTGAGAAACTACTGGTGAGCCTGCAGAGACACAAATAAAGAGTGACTGAGAGGTACAATAAATAAATTAAAAAAAATCAAAGAAAACATCAGTGAAGTGGCCACAGAACTACACATCAGCAGAGCTCCAATACGGTTGTAGCTGGACTGGCTTCTGCCTGTGTAATGTTCTAAAGTCTCTGCCCTTCCTCAGACACAAACCTAATGTAAGATAATAGTATTTCAGTACAGCTTTAACTGCCTAACAAATGATAAAGTTCTCTTTGCCACTGGAAATGTACATCCAACCCCCTTTTTTTGATGCATTACAGTCATAGTATTTTGGATCATTTGTTTGTCCTTACCTTTCCCACTGTGCATGTTGTTGGACCAACCTGTCCGCCGTACAGCGTCATATGAAGGGTCTGATGAAGAGAAAGAATACACAAACTATATGTAAACTTTATGTATTACATGTAAAACACTGTTTATAGTTACTTTTTTTAAAAAGAAAGTAATAAAAATGTACATCTCATATAGTCAAATCATCCCGCCAACAAAGATGATGAGGATTGTAAACGCCACACTGGAGTCCAACATGCAGACACAGGCTGATCAGTTCAAGCCTAAGTGTAACCCCAGGATCCTCCTCCGGATCCTTACGCCACATGTGGGACACCCAGCATGCTCGAGAATGTTACTGTGGCTAAAATCATCCAAATGTCTGATTACAGTAAGTGACTCAATTCATTGTATGCTTGCAAATCACAAGAATGTAAGAGAAATAAATCAATCAGAAAATGATTAGAAAATGTTCTGAACAGGATATCTGGACATGGTCATGTGGTTTTTGTTTGGCTGGCTGTGGTGGTTTGAGAGTATATGGCACAATCCTTGACAAAGAGTGCAGTTGGCTGAGCGGCTTGCAACACCCTGACCACAAATAAAAGCAGTGATGCAAATTAACGAACAAGAGATGACACACACACGCAGACACACGCGAATAAAGACAATACATGCACATAATATCCTCTCTCATCCCATCTCCCCACACAGGCGGCTTTCATAAAACCTTGACAAATGGCCAACCTGGCCCACTTTGCATGAGTCCTACCTGCTGTGTGTCTGTGGTGTGAAGCTGGACAGATTCCACCAACAATCAATCACTCTGACACAAGCGCACAAAAAAGAGGCTGCAGCGCTTCCCTGGCAAGGTCTCAAAAATGCCCGGTACACACACAGAGAGCACCTGGCCAGCACCTTTGATCGTTTGTATTATTAAGGGCTAAAACAATTCAAATAGTTGCCAGAGCACAGGGAAATATGATTTGTATTGTTGCCAGATAAGCTTTACATGCTGTCCAGAGTGTTATCGTGATCTTCAAATCTTTTTGTCAGTAGTGTTTCTCCCGGAGGACAGCAAATAGAGACGGTGTCATGGTGATGACAGGAGTCAATGAGCTGTCAGAACGTCGAAAGGCAATCGAATTTTCAGCGGCTGGAGTTTTTGACCAGCAAGCTCATATATTACATATATATTTACTTTATTAATCCAGATAGGGAAATCCAGCTCTGTTGGCACTTCGAGGACTCCAAGTCCACTTTTTGTTCAATTTTCAGTCAATTGTCTGGTTTTATAACTCAGAAGCTGTACAAATAACGGGCCTTATCTTCCAAAAGGCAACAAAGGCTTGTGGGCTAGGGTTAGGGTTGAGGATATACAAAACAGCTACACATATGGAGGCAATACTAATATCCTTGCTAAGCATTGCATCATATTTTATAGATTAACTTAATGCATAAAATCTGAGTTAAAATCTAATTACATGAATGTATATAATAAAGTTTTGACTGGAAATCCATAAGGTAAGAATCTTCTACATTTCATTTAACAAAGTCAGCCCATTAGGAGCTCCTTTTATCCATAGGATGTTTTGTGAATATGACCAGAGGGTTATTTAGGTATTGAAAAAACTGTGTGAATACAAAGCAGGGTTTGGTTAGTAAACACATTTAGATCCATATTCTCAAATAGATGAAATCGTGACTTAGAAAACAAACTAAATATGTATTATTTATCTTCAGAGCTAATTAGACTGATTTGCTATGTTTGTGTACTTATTTGTAGCATATGAATATATTTGTAAAATTAATCTTATCCAATTTAGTTAGGACAGAATATTTAAAATGCTAGTTTATGTTCATTCATTTGAAAATAAAGTCATTTGGAAATCATGTTTACATTATTATTTACTGCAACTCCTGTTTTTTTAATGTTCCTTAATGAGACAGTAATCATCTTCACTTCAGTACCATATTTAGTCTTTGGTGGCCATCTTCACCAATGTGACCTATTATGGCCACACCAGTGACATCAAATTTATCAACTCCATGTCCAGATATTTCCAAAGACTGTGTAATGCTGCCCTCGTGTGGATCACAGCGCACTGATGTCCTTTGCTCCTCAAAATAAGCTGAAAATTAAGTAACCTTTAACTTTTAAAGAACCTTTTCTTGTCTAATCTTTCTTTTCCTTACAAGAAGAATATCCTCCACTGAGAAAGCTTCTTGCTGCTCAGGGAACTCTCAGTCTTTGCCAATTTCTACTTTTTTTTTTACTTTAAACCCCCTCAAATGCTTTACAGGACTCATTCATACAATATCTGATGATGCCAGGCATGTTGTCTGTGACTTTATAGAGAAATTCAGTAAATGAGGAAAAAGTGGAAATCTGTACAGTTCATGCGTAAAGTAAAATGAAGAATGTGAAGTTCTATGAAAACAAAAGTTAGAATATGATCAAATAATTTAAAAAATCAAAGCGTAAATAGAAAGAAACATAAAAAGAAGGAGAAGAGGGACAAATAACAGGCGGGCTGCCGTGGCTCAGAGGGGCTGTCAGGTTCAATCTGGTGTGGGCCGGCAGGATAGCCAAGGAGCAGCGACTGGGGGAGAGTCCTGGGAGACTTGTGTTTCCTGCCTGCTTTGCCTGCAGACAACCTCTCTTTGTTTTACTGGCCCTTTTTTCCCCTCTGCTCACTGCCAGTACCCCCGCCCCCCCTTTCAAAAAAAAAAAAAAAGACACTTGGGGCTACCTTTGTACGTGCAGAGAGGGGCTACGAGATGTTGGGGAAAGAGGCAGAAGACGGAGCATTGAGAGAGGTGGCAAAGGACTTGCAAACAGCTGAAGATACAGACAGAATAAGTACACAGGAAGGCATGTAAGAAATGGAAGAGAAAAGCAAAAGGAGAAAAGTAATGACAAAAGAAAACACTGAGTCAGACAAAACACAACTTTGGAATTTGGAAAGAAAACAGCAGCAGCAAACCTGGCTACTGTCTGGAATGGGTAGGAGGAGATGCCTGAAAATGACCGTGGTCATTTGAAATGACCTTCAGAACACAAGAATTACCATATAACGGCAAGAATCTCAACAGGATGGGATGATTCAAGAGTTTTGCCCATTGATTCCCTTTATAATCACACTCATTTCCTGAGTATAATTCAAGAAAGTGGAAGTAAAAGTGCAGGAAAAAGGAAGGAGCAGAAGTTGCATGATGGACAAAGCCAAAGCAGTTGGGGTGGGGGGCACACACAGCAAAAACCAGCCGTGCAAACACGTACACAAATATGCGCACAGAGAGCCGCCTCATCCCCACCCTGAAACCCCCCTCCTCCTTCCACCTCCGTTTTTCCAGGCCTCGCTCTGACTGCGACTTGAGCCAGTTTCCACTCTGGTCTGGGGTGTGGTGCACGCTCCTGGGAGACTTCAACTGCAGGACCGGTTAGTCAAAACAAGACCCGAGTGCGAGACGGAGAGGAGGAGAGGTGGAAGAAAGACACAGGGAGATGGAGGGAAAGAAGAGAAGGGTGAGACAGAGAAAGAGAGTTCAAGCCATGGACTGTTTTTTTTAACCCAGAATCTGGGCCAAGACGAGAGACCCAGACAGGGTAAACTTTTGTAATACCTGCATTACAGGTGATTTAAAAAGCCATCCGTGAGACTATGGAGCCTTAAGAGAAGGAAAACGACAGCGAA
Source organism: Melanotaenia boesemani (assembly GCF_017639745.1). Classification (NCBI taxonomy): domain Eukaryota; kingdom Metazoa; phylum Chordata; class Actinopteri; order Atheriniformes; family Melanotaeniidae; genus Melanotaenia; species Melanotaenia boesemani. The sequence continues at coordinate 28,805,837 of NC_055690.1, read as the reverse complement.
GTGCGAGAGTCAGAGCAAGGAGACAGTTAGGCCAACAGAACAGAGAATCGTCTGAAAAACATGTTTAACAACTTCAATTGTTTTTCCAAAGTTTATCTAGAGCTCACCTACACTCAAGTCTATAATACAGAACAATATTTGTACATGGTAGTTTGTCAAGCTGCTTTGCCTTTAACTTCTCCACTAAACAAATAAATCTAAGAAGGTGATTCATCGTCTTTCCTCATTTAATGAAAATTCAGCCTTTCTTGGTGTCCTTCATGTGAATTTTGAACCACAGAATCAAGAACAGAACCTACAAATAGGTGCACAACGGAGGCTAAAAAAGTGGCAAATCCTGTTAAACTGCAACATCCACATTCTTTACAGGAGATATACTCCCCAAAAACACACAGCCGCCCACCTTTAACTCACAAATAACACAATATGCACTCAAACTAAATGTAAATATGTAGATGCATACTGTGTAACACATGCTGCACCAAGACGTCGACAAAGCACACATGCACACATTTACTCCTATCCATGGTAAAATAGTTGACAGAGACCTTAGATATACACACACAGAGCCACACACATATCTGCACACACATCCTTTCATAGCTGCTGCATTCCGTGTTTTATATGCTCTCTTTTATTCATAACATTGCATTTTACACCACAGAGTCTGGAGCAGATTAAGGGTTGTCTCCTGCTGTATGCTTGTGCTTACTCTACCCCAAAGAGCCTGAATGGTATTTGACTGTTCTCAAAAGGCAATATGAACTTGAACATCTGGCAGCGCTGATCTGTACAAACTCTGGTGAAGGCTTCTCCTGAAGCAAGACACCTCTTATTGTTGAGTCACAATTTCTCCCCTCTTTCTCTCGCTCTCTCTCTCTCTCTGACATTATATTCTTTGTCTTGTATTTTTCTGCTGAATTTTGCACAAAAGTAACATGTTGCAATGTTTAAGTTGGGTAATTTCAGGGTAATTTAGCCTTAAATTGGATGAGCATCGATCTAAATGTTTAAATGTTTATATGTTGGGGGTAAGAGGCAGTACAGAGGCAGAGTCGGTGTTACAAAAATCGCCTCTTGTGAAAGGGAAATGCTCTTGAAGGGAGTGACTCTCTAATTCCTGCCAGTCCAAATACCTGGTGCTGAGAACCAGGAAGACCGGGGTCGGGGGTGACGGAGCAGAATCTTATCTGGTCTGCCCATTGGTCTATTAGTTTGAAGCTGGGCGAGAACAAGTCCCTGGCCTGGTAACTCTCACTACTGGGGTAGATAGAGAAAGAGGCAGAGGGCATTCTCTGACACTTATCAGTCCTAGTATTTCCTCTGCCGCTGCCTTGATAGGGCCCCTCATCCTGTGAGCAAGGCTATCACTGTTATTGCAGTCCTTTCTCTCGTCTCTGGTGGTGACACCATATAGTCAATGTAAAGGATGCTTTTCCTTTTGCTTTTTCTTTCTTTTTAACAGATATGCAGCCTTTGCTTATTCAAGTTGTGTCAGCACAAAATAATGTTTATAGAGTTAAAAGGTATCAAGAGGAAAGGGACAGTCACCCCAAGCTGCTGTAAGCATTGTTCTTGAAAACTCAGCTTAGATGCAACACGTTCGGTTTGATGGCATTATTTGTACATTGCTACCCATTTCTTAGTATTAATTCTGATTTAATACATAAACTGGACCCAGAAAGTTTTAGTCTTTTTAATAGTTTGATATTAAAACAATCAAAAAATCATTCTTGCAGGTTTTTATTCAGAGATTTGCCTATAAGTTGGGAAAACCAGAAAAAGGTACCTTTCTGGGAAGATTCATATAATTTGATCCCATAATTAGAAAACAAAATAATTTAATACTACTCTAATAATACACATTTTGTTCAATAAAAAAAAAGGTGCAATAAGACGAGTATTTTGTTTCTGCAGATTGTGATAGACCAATAAATGGAATTTTAAATGTAAAAACATGTAAATAAAAAAACAGTTTCTCCAGCGTCTATCTTAAAGTTTAGCTTTCATTTCTTCATCCTGCTATTCGGTCACTTTGTGAAACCGGTGCTCGTGCACTCTCTTCCTCTTTGCTCCGCCCTGAGTTGACGAACCGGCCTTGTTTTCCATGTTTACACATTGTTGCTTCAGCACCTGTCTGTGATGCATGTCCCGCCTACAAACAGCCTCATTGACATCTCTTCTTTCCCATAATCACCATATTTGAGTCTGTTCATGCCCCATCCACGATGGAAAAAATAAACTCATCAGCACTCTGGTTTTGTCTGGCTGTGAGCTTGTCTGTGTTGTCACAGCGTTCAGGTAGCGGTCATGAATAGCACAATCTGCCGCAGCGGTTTTTGGCTCGTATCATTTTAACTACACAAAAGCTGCACCTGCCCAGAGCTTTGTCACTTGCAATCAGTAATTGCATCTGCTTTGATTATGTGAGTGGTCTGTATTCAAAAGTGTGTGCACTGCTTTGTGTGTTTGTTTTTAATTTGCATGTCTGAAGCTTGAAGGTATTGTGATCAGAACTGCCGTGCCATGCAGCAATTTTTATCAAAGAGATATAATTTCTTTTTTTTCGTTTTTCATCTTCATTTACCTTTAAAAAGTCAAAGTTTTGCTTCCTGAAAATATTTCCACCAATACAACATTCAAATTGACCCAAATGTATTCGCAAACAGATTTAAGTGTTCCTACCCTCTTTGGCAGCCAGCCGGGGAGGTGGGTCCGTGTGAGATGGTGTATTGTAGGATAATGATGAGCTACCTGCAATGAGATGAAAGAGTGCCCTGTGAGATCCACATGCCCCTAAATAAATAAGATCAATGAATGAAACAACTGTAGGAAAACCTGAATAAGAAAAGTCTCATCATTATCAGTTTAACTCTAATATTTTAGAATAAATTTGCAGAATTTAGAATGAATTTATTTGCTTAAAGAAAATTGGGATTTAGAGTAAACCAATAGTTTCCCAGCAGGGGGCAGCAGAAAGCACAATTCCTACTGCCATCAAACTACACTATGCAATTTTTTTTTTATTATTTCTTGGCTGGTGTTGCTGTTTTGTGTTTAAAAATAATAGAAAAGTATCACTGAAAAGTCAATCTAACTCCAAATCAAGCAACTACAAAGCACAGTTGGTCCTCTAAACATTAAGGGAAACCATGTAATCTCTTAGCATTTTCCCTCCAAGTGCCACTCTTGGGAGGCAAGAGTCCTCATATGGCTGCCTATTCATTTCACCTTATGGAGCAGAACTCTGCACTGCATTCCTCCACTTACACAGGCACCCTGGGCGGCACCAAAATGCTCTCTTAATTTTAGCTGCCCCCAGGCATAAATCAGCGAGTGGAAAAACAGACCCAAAAATGCACAGAGAAAACACAAGAGCAGTTACTTCATGGAGAGCGTAGCAAAGATTTAGCACTCAGACAGCTGAGTAGGGAGGATACCTTTTCTGAATGGAGCAATTTGAAAGAAACTATTAAATACAAAGAGGAAGGGGGGGAACTGCAGTATGTGATGTATTTTTGAGATTTGATGCAGGGTTTTTTTTTTTTTTTTTATCTAACATGCTATGGCGCTGGTGGTGGGGCCCATTGTGGCGGACTAGGGGGTATTTTTTTAGGGGGTTGCTGGGGAGGTGGAAGAGTGGGGTGCTCCAGGAGTGTGTTCTAACCTCCCAACACCCCACTCCTCCCAGTTCTGCCTACTCCATGGCACCCCCAAGGCTCTGGGTCTAGTTTAAAAAGCTGGAGGCCTTAGAACAGGGGAGCCATTGTATAATGGAAAGAGGTCCCTGCACAGCAATCAAATGCAGCTCCCCATACAAAAATAATTCCACACATGGAGTGTAAGCGCAGGGGCAAATGAGCCACTGAAGCACTGTCATTGGAATGAGGGAGAAAGTGTAAGAGAATGATGAACAGACAGGGAGTGAAGGGAGGAGGAAGGGGCTGTTAACCCTTTTCCTACTGTGCGCCACATATGTGGGCTGACCCAGACAGGCAAACAGGCAGCATTGCAGAGAAAACCTCAAACCATCCCACAGAGAAATTCAGGACGGCTGCACGACAGAGAGTGAGAGTGAATGAGACATAGGGAAAGACCACAGCTGACTGCTCAGTGGAGGCAAGTCTTGGCCGTGCTGCATATTTATTTGGACGGCCTCTTCCTCTCTCAGAAAACAAACATATCCTGGTAATCTGACAGCACAGTGGGGGGACTGGCCAGTGTTCAGCCTTTAAGACCCTCACTCTTCCTTTGACTCCCCTGTCACATCTGCTCAGAGTCTGTTGGATTACATAACATCCACAAACAGTTTTCTTTTCTCTTCTTCCTATGACTGATGGTTGCTTCAAAAAGCTCTGTTCTCCAGTTCGACATGCTCATAATATTGATAGATATTTTTATGGGCTTGTTCATTATTTTGTTGATCCCCCAGCAAGCCTTCGTTTATTCTGTGAAGCTATATGATACCATTGCTTCAAACATGTGGTCTGAGCTTCGTCAACAACAGGAGGTTCACCCAGTTTTAAATGACTTGCCACCTAAACAGGGGTCATCTTTTGAACTATGGGACATAACTGTTATTTTATTCCTTGTCTTACAAAATGAAGAAAACATTTTCAAAGTCCAAAAAATATTATTTGCTATTACCCTCCAAAACTCAATTTGAGTTGTGTATGCAGATGATTTTGTTCCCAAAAAGACATTATTCAAACAATATATCACACATCAAAAGGGAACGACATTACTTTACTTTAAGAAGAGCCTGTTGTAAAATCTGGTAGTTTCACAAACTGCATCTGGCATCTCTGCAACAGTATTACAAACTCAGCTTAACTACTCTACATTGCTGTTTGAGCTGCGGGTGCAAACTGTGGAAAGCATTTAAAAACCTTTTCATCACTGCAGAGATCTAAATTCTGCCCAGATCCCCAGACCTGGTGTCAAGCGAGTATGCAAATGCGGCCACTTCCAAATGATGCCAACAATGAAGTGCCAAAATCTGTGGTTTCTCAAATGTCCACTCAAGAATGGCTCTGAAAGGCTGCCCAACTTCACAGCCGGCATAAAAATGTTTACAGCCTGTTCATTTCCATGCTCATAACAACCGTAAAGGATCTGCACTTTCATCCAACTCAAATTCTGTTAAGGCGTTAGGTTCTTTATTATTAAGAATGTGGTTGCTTTGAGCGACAGATGATGTCACACAATGGTCAGGCATCAGATTAAACTGTCAGTCAGATCTCTTTATGGCGCATCTCTTCTGCCTCCAACAACACAAGATGGCTAAATGGTACACTTAGGGCCCCAGGTTTGTAGTATTTGGCACAAGATTGATCTGTCATCTGATGAAAAACAAAATTAATAGTGGGATACTCAATTAAATTAGTTCCTGAATCCCTTTTTTCATACAGGTATTATTCATTCTGCACATTACTGCCCAATAGTACACTTGGTGTTAAGGTGTGGTTATAAAATGGGGGGAAATTATTAAATGCTGGTCTGTGACTGGGCATAAATGTGAAATTCAAATGGACTCCACACGTGTCTCACACCCCACCACACCACTTCCTTCCAAGTTCAAGTTATCATGCAGACAAATGACAGAACTGATTGTTTGTTTTAAGGCCTAAACTGACAGATGTGGACTGATGTTAATGTAGTACAACAAAACCTTTCGTTATGAAGGCTGTGGTGGATGGATGGACAAAGTGAGTGAACCTGACACAGAGAGTACATTCCATCTCTTTCCAGCAGCAAACACGAACCTCATTAACCTTGACCTCAAAGACTGGGGTGCTCTTGGAAATACAGTATTCTGTATGATGTGTAGTCACATATTGGAAGGCAAAAAGTGTTTATTGCATTATGGTGCACACTTTTCAACAGACTCTCTTGGAATGCACTACAGTTGTAAAAAGGGCCCGCAATAGCTGTCCTGCTTCCTTTCTCACCTTCACACATCTGGGTAATCGTTGGATGAAGTCGGTGTGACTTTCATATTGTCCGTTAGGAAAGTTACTGAAATTTGCAGCACTGCCACATCCAACATTTGAAAGATCCTCAGAGACTGAGTTTCAGAGACTTTAAATCACTCGGAAAGTACTTTGATCAGAGCATTTTTTAACTTTAACAATAGTTCAGAACAGCTTTTATGATTTACAAGTCTCTGCAACTCCAAATATGGGATGAAATATAATTTATCTGAAATATAGCCCCTTAATTGTTCTTTCGATGATTGTGGTGGAATCTCAAAATCATTTAGACTGCTCAAATGGGTTGGAAACTGATAAATGTAAAGGTTTATTAATTTAATTTCCATGTTTAGCAAATTATTTAGTGACTGCTGTTGCATACAAATGAGAGGAAAAGACCAGTTCCATCAGGACAAAGATGGACAAATGATCAATTTAAACCTTATAACCTTTGGTTGCAGTGACCTTTCCTACATCACCTCACTGCAGAGCTTTATGAAGAGAGATGAGGTGGCCATTAGGAGTATGCAAAATGTTGTTAAGATGGTACTGAAAAGTTTAGAGATAAAATGGCAGTGATGCATCAAAGTTCTTCAAACTTTAGAAACCTTTCTTTAGTGATGCTGCAGCTTTTGTTAACGATGCCTCCAGCAACTGCAGACGAAGGGTTGGATCAACACAACATGTAGCAAGTGCAACCTGTTTAGAGCCAGCACAGCCCTCAAAGACCAGATAAAATATCCCTCATTGCATATTATACAAGCAGTGAGAGGTGAGTGTGTTATTAGTTTGTTTCTGCAGCAATAAAATACGTGTTTGTGTCAAAAACCTTGGTTTGTGTTTTTATTGCTCTCTATGAAGTAGTTAAGGGAGTTTTATTTAATTTATTCCATGTTTAGCAAACTGCAGCAAATTGTTGGCTTCAAATTTTACAGGATCATTGGCCTATTAATATTTACATCCAAAGCCCTCTTTACATTGGCTTTGGCTTATGTATTTAGTCTGTTCAAAGGCTCGGGTGAGAGCCAGACAGGTGTTTGCTAATTTCAAAAGTGTGTTTTGATGTCTCATTTTGTGATGTTCTGTACTTGAATAAGAGAGTCTCCACATTTTTGAAGAAATAAACTTTAACTAAAGATGGAGACTTCTCTGTGATCCCCTGAAAAATATCTGATTAGGAGCCATGTCTTCTTAATGTAACAGTAATTCCAGCAGTGCTAAGTGTCTGAACCCCAGTAGTGATAGTGAGCAGCCACAGACTGCTTTAAATGGTGGCTAACAGCAAACAGCTAACAGTAAAGGGCGCAGGGCCAGGCTGTTGAGCCCCTTTGCACCAGTGATAATCTGCCAATAGAAAGAACTAATGCAAGGGGAGCTCAATAAAAATGTTGTGAGGGGAGAGACGAGAGAGAGAGAGAGAGAGAGAGAGAGAATGGCCTAGCTCTCTAGACCTCCTTTTTCCCTACTCAGCCTGCGAGCCCAGATGTTTATGGTCTGTATAAACTATTGAGGGCTTGAGAATGTCCCCCCACTCTGAAGCAAGCAGCAGCAGTGCAGAAGCCCAGACTTATCACTCTCTCTCTCCCTCTCAGTCTTGACTCCCTCACTGTAAATCCATTCAAACACACAAGCAATGGCAACAGCTGGGAAACAGAACTATTGCTACTCTCCAACTGCACTCAATCACAACCATCTCAAACCATTTCCACACACACACACACAAAATACATATATTTTTTCTGTTTCACCCTAAACCTGTTTCTCATGCTCACAACCTCTTCCTCTTGTCCTCAAATAACTACTGTGTAATCTATCTGTAACTGATGTATTCTTTCATTCATTCTCCACTATAGTATTTCTTTAGATATACTGGAGATCAGCTCTCAGTTTTCTGTCTTGTTAAAGTCCCATCTGTCTTCTCCCCTTCTCTTTCTCTGCTTACTTGCATCTCTGTGTCAGTAGACAGTCTCTTGCATCTGAGGTTGTTGCTCTGCTCTGCTTCCAGCACATGTGGTATCAAACCGACCTACATGGGTGCGATAAAGCAAACAGTCCGCGGTCCCTCCCTGACAGACTAATTTGAACAAATTCTCAAATTGCACCCCAAATTGAAAGCACATTGGGGTGTGGGCAGCTACCACTTACAAAAATCTGGATAACTGACCAACAATGAGGTCAAAATAATGCAGGCAACTACCCTTGTTACTGTAAGCAGCTGGGTAGCCAAACAGATGTTCGGCTTGTGCCCGCTGTTGCACCAGTGTGGTCGTCTGAACATTTCTGCGCATGACGTGGCAGGAGTGTTTTGTTATGGTATAGCTGAAGGGTGGGATGTGTGTCCCTGCTCTTTGCCAAATGTACATGTGAGGTTTAATGATGCCGAGGAATGTTAATCAGAGGTTCAGTAAACAGACCCAAACGCACACATGGTGCACACAGATGTGTATTAAATAATGATGATTGGACCATCCAATTTTTGGAAGAGGACTGAGGGTAATATATAAAAGTAGTGAATGGGGTTAGAGGACAACATCACATGACCTACAATCACTAATACTTCCAGGGTTTGGCACAGCCTTTCCTTTTTCTCTCTTGTTTTTTGTATTCTGGAAGCTCGCCTGAGCTCTGGCTCTCATGAGTGAAGCCAGAGGTCTATTTTCTGGACAGGACTACTCCTCGTCTATGATTGTGTTTGTTTGTGCTCTGGGGGGAGAAGAGAAAACGGCTTTAGTTTCCAAATCATCAGCCCTGCAGGGTCTGCATAGAACTTCAACCAGCCTCCTCTCCTTTCTTGTCCTCCTTTTCGGGCCTTCCTCGGATGTTCTAACATGGGTCCTCTTACCCTTAGGCTCCTTGTGTTAATATTATGCAGCGCTCGCATCTCGGCAAGCTGCTGCAAAACAGGTCACTCAGCCTTCATCTTTTTGATTGGTGGAAACGGATCCAAAGCAATTTTAACTTGCAAGTGGGGAGGATTCCCAAGACATCTTTTCTGTCTCCAAAACACACAAAGTCTAAATCAAAAAAAGGGCAGCGATGGGCAGAGTCGTGATGCAGCAAGCCTAAGCTGGGGCTCAGTCCCGCAGCCAGTGGCCATAATGAAAACTGCTCCACAGAGTGTGCCCAGTGGCGGTCAGACAGATCCACCCGCTGCAGCGTTGCACAATGAAGCTGTTATACTCATGGCAAGCATCTCTTTCTACCCAGACGTAGTGCACAGAGAAAACTGTTGACACCCACAAAACACAGTTCCCATTACATCACATCAAGGCCCGTTGCAATTTTTGAGAGAAATGTTAAATTTAGTTGAGCTAGCAGTCACTCCACCCAAAGTGCTGTCATGATACTCTGCAACCGAAGACACTCACACTGCTCAGAGACACAAAATCCAAAGCATTGAAAGAAGGGACAAACTGTTCTCTGAATGCGCAACAATAACATCAGTCAGGATTTACTCACTTCAGATGCACAGGATACCTAGTTTTTGAACTGGCCATCATTCCGTATTCAAGCCACAGCTGCACCAGATGTTACATCTTATATCAAAATGTCATTTGCATACAGCCTCAGAAAACTGGCTTTCGTTTCCCAACAGAAACATATGAAGCAGGATTACAGCGAGGTACTCTTCAAAGGTAAGAGGCTCACATTTAGTTGCCTCCATTGCAAATTGCAGATCAACTTTCTTTTCTGTGCTGAACATACAGGCCTTGCTCGCTTCCTGAGGCAATGCACCTGGGCTTCATCTTACTGTGGACCATGTGGAATAAGGCATTGCAAAGTGTATTGGGGGATGTAGGCGATGATTATCTCGAGAGGGAAAAAAAATCCTGTTGGTTTCCATGTCTGCTAAAGACGGGGTACCGATTATGCAGAAATGAGTTCCAGTAAATTAAATGTTATTGTTATTGCTGATGAAATTAATATAGTATGTTGACAAAAGAAGTGAGATGTTGTTTTCTCAGGTCTGGCAAACAGTCTTTTTCACTCTCACTTCTTATCGAAAAGACAAGAAAAGATGTATATGGAAAGAGGCAGGTGCCTCAAGTCGATTTTGACTTCATGGCAGATGCCAAGAAGGCACACAGCAGTTCATGAACAGCCTGATGTACCAACAAACCCTCCAAATAAATGACCAATTAAGTTGTTTGTTCATACCCTTCAACACGACATCTTTCAAACTACTTCCCCTAAAGTCAGCTAGAGGGAAATATGACTCATATGAGCATTTCCTCATTGAAGCAATTACCATTCTGAAGTGTTTCCTTTAAAAAAAAGCCACAAATCCTCTTCAGGAGGTTAATGCAAGTTTGACATATTAACATGGACTTATTTTCCTTTTCTTTTTAACAGCAAAGTTAAGTTCTGTCAATAACGTGGTAAAATTTTACAGAAACAGCTGAAACGTCCTGGTTGGGTTTAACCTTTAGAATGTTTTTAGGGTTACAAAAATGGTAAAACTAAACAATTATTGGTAATCTACCACTGCCCTGTTAATGGACACTACTGTCACACTTTAAATGCAATTACTCTCAAAACAAATACTAATCTAATTATAGGTTACTCTTATCTGCATGGAAAAGCAACACAATTTTTGGAAGGAAATATGGTTTTTCATCCTGTAAAGTTCAGCAACAAACTTTTTCTTTTGCTGCTTTATAAATAAAAATCTGTTTTCTAAAATGTTCTGCCTTCTTATCTATTTATCATTCAACCAAGTCAAATATATTCAACACAGTTCACTGATCACAAGTGCTCTACTTGATTCGCCCCCTTTTATTCATTTTTACACTTAATTCGCACAAAGTGGACTTACTTTCCCTGAGGTAATTGAGATGAGAGAGAAGAACTTCTGCGTTGTACATGGTGGTGAGCCGGAGGAAGTCGTCTTTGCTCATCTTGCAGAGATCCTTGCCATCTGTGTTTTGAAACATTGCCGTGTCAATCTCTAACAGGCCGTACTCCTTGATGGCCCATTCTAGCCATTGGCGCACATGGTCCTGGGACCACAGTGATGGGTCTGCAGGAAGACAGAAGAAGAGAGAGGAAGTTTATTGGCTGCAAAATGCTTGGTTATGGACTCTCAGGGAAGACAGCTGGGGAAGTCTCATGTCTGACAGAGGAGAAAGAAGGGGGAGAAATGAACAGAGAGCAAGCTAAATTTAGTGTCAGCTTCAGGTTAAGAGAGTCAAAATAGTAACTTCTATTTGGAAAAAAAAACATATGGGTAGAGTTTAACATGAGGGAATGTCTCTTAAAGACTTTGAGACACATCGTTAATCACAGAATAATACACACTTCCAATTTCCTTCATGCGATTGCTGAAGTTTTGCTGTACTACTTTGCCCAATATGGCAGTAAAGGCAGCTGAGACAAGCACACACAGTTTTGCTAAAGGTTTCTCTGCAGAAGTCTGATATACTGCACTGCTCTGCAAACTTGGAAACCAAACCACCGAGCTTACCACTTGTCATTAAGGAGAGGGGTCTATAGAGCTGCTATATGGCTAATAGATGAGTGGCCATTGCATCAGTTTAAGAGTAACATTTGACAAGTCTTTAAATGGAAACTTCACCAAGGCTCCATTCAGTTCTAATTAAATGAATTATATGTGCTCATTATTGGAAAAATACAGCCTTTCTCTTTAGCTTGCTGGCTTATGAGTAACGACGTAATCGACTTATTAAGTCACGTTAAGATGACTTTTCAGGCTTTAACCCTAAAACAGCACTCGTTACTCCCTGAACAGTGTTATTTCACACGCAAAAAAACATGAATTCGTGAAGCAAAGCAATTAATTAAATAGGTCTGGCAGACAAACAGACATCTCTACCTGCATGCATTCAGCCATGCTCTCGAGGGTGACATAAAACACAATGGAACAAGGCTTTAGCCCATGGACCTGCGAAGCAACAAATGGACTCAAAAAAACCTTTGCAGCATTGTTAAAATAAGACCAAAGAAGGGGGTGATTTGGTCTGTAATAAAATATCAGTAAATGTAATGAACAGAAACACGTCTTTATGAATATATGACAGTGATTGCTGTTCTAATGTAACAACCCAGTCTTGAAAAAAAACATACAATATGTTTGTCCAAGTGTAGAAAATATAACATTTTTCATTATCACTGTTGTGATACAATCCTGCAAGCTTGTATTAATTTATATTTAAACCAAATCATGTGTTTGATTTATCCCAACAAACAAGTTGACTTGATAATCTTGCTTGATAGTATAGCTGTAATAGTGTTTAATATTCACAACATGATTATTGTAGTCAAAAGTGTTGCCAATGATTGGCCCATCTGTAAAAAACTTTAAAAAATATACTACTTATATATATACTCAGACTAGTTTTGTTTTCGAAGAATTTTTTTCTCTCTTTTTGGAAAAAATAAAATCGCAGTCCAATAGAAGACAATAGGCACAATAGGAACAATCTGCTTTTAGCAGTTGATATGATTTCAAAACATTATTGTATTGTATTATTAGCACAATATTGCTGTTTTATTATTTTAAGCACACGACTATTTTCATTACTGGTTTATCACGATGCCCAAACTTCACAGTCCAGGTGGTCCCATTCCCCTCTACTGCCTTTTTAATTTTTATGTTAAAGCCATGCAATGTCACATTAGTGACCACTTCACATAAGAAGTTACAATTATTAAGAAAGTTACAATTAGAAAAAGAAAAATGTAGGTATCCAACACTTTTGGACCCTAAATTCAATCCTTTTTTTTTTTTTTTTTTTTGAGCATGAGTGAACGTTTTCTGCTGTGAAGCATTAGAGTTTCCAAACTGATGAATTTCTGGCCCAGAAAGTTCAGGCACCTTATCATTTTTAAGCCTTACTGGTAAAACATCTACATTTCATCCAATATAGCTATTTTACATTCTGGTGTGAGACTGTATTAAATGTGAAAAATGACAGAATCTTCAAACTGATGCTTATAATGCCACTCCTACCTGCAGGTACAATGACTCTCCGCTCATTGGTAGTCATGTTGGGTGGAGGAGCGCTCTTCTCATCCATGTAGTTTCCATAGGTCATCTGAGATGTGTCAGTACCCCCCACCAGTTTATTACATTTACCCACACTGCAGTCTACGGGAGACTCCCTGCTGCACAAACACACACACAAACACACATATTGTTGCTGTAAAAATATCATCAGCAGATAAATTGGCTGTTGTTTAGCTTTCCGTCTAGCCATTGACTTTGGCATTGAATATTTAGGCCCTGTACTTTACTTGCCAAGTATATCGAAGATTAGAAGCAAAGAAACGACCTGTTGAATGGTAGATGACAACACTAGTGACTGCCTAATGTGATTAAGGCAGATAGTAAAAAATAAATAAAAAATAAGCATGTAAGACAAGGGGAGTGGTTACTGCGTCGTACCTGGATCCGTTCATGTGCTCGTATTCTCTCTTGACATTGACCCGCACAGGCTGGTTGATCCACTCTTGCTGTGGGGGTAAGGGGTTGATTTTGTGGGTCTGGCCGTAGTCCTGTGTGCCAGATGCAGTCATGTCTGTTTTGGGGAGAGGGGCAGCAGTAGCGTATGGAGGCTCAAATAAGGACTGGTCTTCACTCACCACTGATAGCGCCTCCTGGAGATGGAGGGAACAAATACTTGGTATGGTTTCTCAATTCACTTTATAAATCTGAGCAAAAAAATAAATAAAATAAAAAAAAATAACGACAACATCATAATTCATATTTTAAATAATCATTTTAAACTTTAAGAAATAAGCCTATGTGCCTTTTACTGAGGGTTAGATTACAAGGCAGTAAGCAGTAAGTCATCGGAAACATCTATCCTGACCCTGAAAAGCAGATCAGTGCTTTTACAGCTCTTTAATTCCTCATCTTTAAAGATATGAGCAGCCAGATTAAACTCATAGATATCACACAATATCAATCTCATAATCTAACTCTCGCAAACACAAGCAAATAAAACTCAAGCCTCTGATTTGACACTACCCAGAAACTCATGATGTTGAATTTTCAGTCTCTTGTGTATTTTTGTTTACAGTAATTATGTGCAGTTATGGGTCATATCACAGTCTGGCATCCTCAGTAGTTTATGTATACAGCCCATGTAGCAACTGTAGCTTCCTGTTGATGTTAAAATGACTTCAAACATGCCCACAGTGGGGTATGACGAAGTTCAAGGATAAGATGCTACAGACACCCTGGTTTACTCACAATACAATTTAATATCAATAAGTTTCTAGCTGCTTTCAACTAAAGTAAAATAAAATAAGTCTCACACGTGACAATTAATAATATTCTGATATTTCCATGATTCCCAAGGTATAATCCTTTCCTCCTATTTTCAGAAGCCCATTATTGTGTTTTTACTGGACCCGAAAATCCCTGGAGTGGGTCCACCTCGTCTGATTGTTGGGCTTCCCTCCATGGCTGAAGACTCAACAGAAGCAGGGGGTCACAGCTACACTGACCCCTCTGCTTTGGCTCAGCTGGAGCAATGTAAGTTTATTAAAGAAAACAAACGCAGAAACTCACAGAGTGGGCCAAAATATTGTGTGGTTTCGACATTCTCCTTGTGTAATGTCTTCAAAGTAAAACATGGATTACGCACTTGATGGGTTAAAACTGAACATGCAGAGACAGTCACCAGCTCAGATCTGTGCTAGCCGTGCAGCTTAAGCTGGCCGACGTTGTCTGTGCTGCTTAACAATGATACGGTGAGTCAGCCTTTGCCTTAACTGCTGCATTTGTCATTGTTAAAGACAAACAAATACAAAAAACAGTTGCAAAAAAATGAGTAAATAAAAATAACAAGAAGCCAAAATATGAGGGGAAATCATAGTGCAAGCCACTGAGGATTAGACTCAGTTCTGATGTACATCTGGATCTGATAGGATCTGATGGCACAGCTTAGACTGAGACGTGTCTAATCCCAGAGGACTGACTTGTTTCATTCCAGCATGCCACATATCTGCTTCAGGGGGAAAATGCTACTTGATATTCACTGATCAATATTTCCAACATGCAGCCGTCGCATTCCCTGAAATGTTGCTTTTATGAAAATGAAATCCTTGTGATCTCACAAAACTTTAGAACTTTTCCTTCATAAGACGTGTCATGAGAATGGAAAGTTTTCACTTTTCCCTGTTTGAATGATAAATGTCATTTTCTAAAGGACTGGGACTTCTAGATATTTACAACAATATCTCATATAAATCCCCACCAAACAAAATACTACATTGGCTGTTCACCTGCTTCACCAGCAATGACAAAAGTTTTGTTTTATTGGACACAATGATAGAAAACAATAGATAAAATTTTGTACTGCTCTTCGGGACAAAAGAAGCAGAATTTGTCCAGAGAGCTAAACCATCAGAACCATCAGCCAGAATTAGTTTTTTCCAGTAATTTCATCTGAGGATCCATCATAGTCTGAACAACTGGCAGCAAGACATGCTATCAGAGCAGAGCACAGCAGCTAGACTGTGGATGATAACGTGTGAAAGAGTGAGGGAATGTCTCATTATGGAGTGATAAGGGCTTTGTGAACTATTCTGACTGTTACACGTTATATTTACACTGACATATCAGCCTCTCCAATTGGAACCATGATTGGCAAGTGGTGTGTGCCGATCAAGATTGTGCAGTATTTCTTTTTTTAAAGCAGGAGCATGCTACTTCACAGTGGATAGAGGCTGACAGAAAAAGTGCCAGTTTGCTGTATTTTCTTTCCAGTATCTTCCAGGAACACACACGCAGACCTACAGGCAGTTACAGTTAACTATTCAGTCTGCCTCATTCTTGCAGAAGATAACTCCAGATATATTTTAATCCTTATAGGATATTGTCTTTTCATAATCAAAGGAGAACTAAAAAACTTTTATTTTAGTCTTCAATTTCCCCTCCAAAAAAAAAAAAAAAAAAAAGAAATCCATCTTCTCTTCTTTTTGCAGTTAGTCTTTCTGTTGTCCTGATTAAAGGGGAAAACAGCAGATAAATCAGTTCTGTTGTGAGGTAGAAAGCACCATTATACGTATTGTGTGAGTGTGACACCTGCTGGGAGCCACCTCTGTTCTGTTTACATCAGCCAAGTCAATCTCCTCAAGTGCGTCACGTCGCGTCTGGCGCAGACTGGGTCCATGCAGCAGCTCCACATCCAGACTACACGTGTATCTGTTTGCCGTTCACACACCAATCTAGCAGGAGGCAGGAGCCACCCGTGGGGTAAGAGGGGGGTGGTAAGGGGTGAGGGAGAGAAGGAGTGGGGGGGGGCATTCCTGTCTTTTGTTTAAGGAGGAAGAGGAAACCTGTCAGGAAAAGATTGTGTAGAGCAGGAAGGTCTCATGGCTAGAGAGTCCTTCCTCTCTTTTAGTGATAATGAATGCAGCTAGCAGCCACTCATTTATACCCACGGATTCAATTATGATTACATTAACTGTCACAACTTCTCGCTTTGTTAAAGAAACCCAAGTTGAGAAAGTCACATCCTCCTGCATCATGGCATAAAGCAGTCTTGTGAGCGGTGAATGACAGGATTAGATGGTCGGGGCTGTTTGGTAGTCTGGCATTTCTGCCTGGCCAACGTTCACACTCTTCCTAAAAAACTCACACCACACCCTGCTGCCACAAACGAGCTGCTTTTAAAATTCTATAAAGGAAAAACAAGTCGGCACCAATAAGAGTAAATACAGACGCTGCAAAGTCCTGAACTTACACTTGTTTAACACAGACTAACTTAGAGGAGGGGAAACTAACGGGGACTTACAGCTCAACATCTGGTGGCTGAAGCCATAATGCATCTGGAATTCGAGTGTCGGGAACCAGTAGCCAACGTTAATCCGGACCAGCGCTCTGCCACTACCAGCATACCATTTCAAAACAGTTGTGTAACTATATAAGGAGCACGCCGAGGTATCATTGTGAAGCTTTGCGGTCTAACGTGTTGCAAACTGCGCCGTTGCCGCATAGTTACCAAATGACAGCTTTCCTTACAGTTTGACAAAACTCCTAAGTTCGCCAGCGGACGGACGCTGATATATAACAGTCAACCAAGCACACAAAGAATTAACATTTCTTTAGCGAGCCTTCATAGTATATTGACCCCCACGACGTGATCCTCGGATTTAGCCGGGCGATGAGCCACGCCGCTGTTGCGCAGCTCGTCACATCGTTTCCAGCGGTACATCCAGTCATGGCTATTGCTCAATCCCCGTTGCCTACACTGAACCCAAACCGTTAAACTAATGGGTTACTTATACCTATAAGACAGTAGAGTCAACAGCGTTTTGTCTGAAACAGTCAATAACTCCTTTGTGCCTTTCCAAACGTGCGTAACGGTGCGCTTGGTCCCCAAAATCCACAGCGTGATTCTGATTTATCCCCAGCGTATCCTCACAAGTAGGCGGTTTATTGAAAAAAAGGAAAGTAGATGCTTTCAAAGAAAGGAGAAAAAAGAAGAAATGTGGTTACCGCTTTCAGATCGAGACAAAAAAGCTTTTCATCGCCGTCAGACTGGAGGTCCCAACTCATAGACCGACACAGAGAAACATTTCAACCCATTGCTTTAAAAAAAAAAGGAGGTGCAACTCCGAAAAAACGGTCTCCCACAAATCTCATACACCCCGTTCTCCACCCTTACCTTAATAGTTCCATCCATTTTGCGCAATTTTCCGCGGACCCCAACAATATTCCAAACATGACACGCTCCTGAATTAATTCCAGTCCCTCGGTTTGTTGCGGAGAGAAAGAGACACTTTTACCGGATTGAGTTTTTTCTTTCCTCTAAATTTGGGAAGTGAAGTCACCACTGTTGAGAAGGTTGAGAAGGAAGCTGTGTGTCACCAAAGCCCTGCCTTCAAAAAAAAAAAAAAAAAAAAAAAAAAAAAAGGCAGGATACTGTCCCGGGGAGATAAGCAGGGAAAACAATTGAGTGCACTCCGCTGTTATGTTTTTCTGCTCGGAAATATTTACAGGATGACTGGCTGCGTTGTGCACGGCTATTACTGTGTGCCTGCTGCGGAATATTGTGTGTTTGTGTGTGTATCCTTTCGCAGTAGCGTCATAGAAGGGTTTACTATTTGTCCAACTTCTGAATTATGCCTGCACACTTTTAACTGAGGTTTTCTGAAATGAGGTGGCGAGACACTAACTTATGTGATTTCATGTTTTAAAGAGAGCTTTTGATTCTCGCCTAGGTTAAACTTCAGGCTTGCATCTGGCCATGCCTTCATCCCTTTATAAACCACAATATTCAGATTTATTCTGTATTTCAGAACGAAAGTGATACATGTCATCCTCGCACGCGGACAGATGTGTCTCTCAAGCCACGCTTTAAATAAAAAAAGGAGAGAAACACCAATGTCAGGAGGTAACCTAGCATCGTCTTTTTCTCCATCCTGTTCTTTTTTTTTTTTTTTTTTTTTTTTTTTTACAACTCTATATGAAGGGTCTGTGACGTTTTACACCCTTAATAAAACATTCAGCTTCTAACCGCACTAATCTGGGGGTCTGCGCTACATGTGTGCGTCTGCTGCTCAGCAGACATTAAAAACGCAGTGTGGATCGATATAAACGTACCAAATTATTATTATTGTTATTATTATTATTATTATTGCATCTTTACTCAGTTGAACCTCTAAAAGAAATATTTTAATCCCCACCCCCACAATGACACTCTCCCTCCTCCTTTCTTGTGTCCTCTATGAAATTGCCCTCATCAATTCAAGAGCAATTTTAGCGCAGATGCAGGACATGGGGTCAGAACTGAACATGTCCAGACCAAAAACACTGCAAGAAATCAAGAAATGCTTTTATTCTGTTTTTAATCAATTTATTTCTTTAACACGCATCTGTTGCCACATTCAGTATCCTTCAAGACAAATGAACCACTTAGCCAACAGAACTAACTAAATCAGTGCCCAGATCAGGAGATGAAAGCGTCAGCTTCATTACTGTCTCAGTTGTTATGAAGATTTAGGAAAATACTGATCATTCCCCCAGTGCCAAGAGAAGCGCAGACTGTCCCCTTGACAAAAATGAACACAATATTTAGCTGGTGAAAAGCACAATGAGTGTTTCTTTTGCAGTATTGGGGTTCTGCCTTGGGGGGGTTGGGGGTTGGCCTCTCAGTGGCCAAACAGAGTCTGCGCCGCCGCCGCAACAAATGACAGCAGGGCCGGCCTGTCTGCTCTCCACTTGGGGGTCTGGCGGAGCAGTGGGCCCCCACCCTTGGGACCACCACATCTGGATCCTGCTAAGGGTCAAGGCTTCTCCTGCCTGAGGCCAGTTCAGCCTCCCGTAATTAAGGGAGACACCTTGTTTAACTCTTCGGTGACTGACTTGGCTTCTTTCTTTTTTGTTTTTCTACACATTCCAGTGTCTGGAGTTTATGTATTATATTATTAAGAAACATAAACAGGTAAGTCTTCAAGGTGTTGTGTACTATTGGAAGGGTAATGTCAGTAACAAAAAAAGCAAAAATAATAATTTTGATGCTATGATGTACTAGGGATTCATGATTACTTTAATTAACTGTTTTACAATCTTCTTAGTAGAACAAGTTTAAATGAGTGTAATATACTAAGCTATATCATAGTACTTAACGTAGGCTACTACTATCTCAATAAACAAAAACACAATGTCCCCCTAGCACTAAAATACCTGCCACGGCAGTCACACAAATTATCGGGAAGAGTGTGGGGGCAGAATCTACCAGCAGCATAATGAATACACTGGTAACAAACATTTTGGAAGGCCAGTAAACAGATGCAAGTTGGTTTACACAGTGAACCACAGAACATCTGGCTTGACGCTGGAACTAGACAGCCAGACATTTCTTCTTACACCACGAGCCAGTAGCTCCTCTGTCTCTCCGCTGGGGCAACCAGCCAGAGGTGGGCGGACACTTTGGTGAGCTTATGTTCAGCTTTTAATTGTTTGGGTCCATCTTTTCTTCTTTGGCTTATGTGAAAGTCTGTTCATATTTAATGAATAGAAAAGTGGGACTTAATGGAATATTGAGGATTTTTTTCTTTTCTTCATTTGTTACAAAAAAGAGGAGTAAAACCTTTGGATGAGTCTGCATTTTTGTAAGGGGTGCTGCTGACTTGGCAAAGCTTTTTTTTTTCTGTCACACACTTTTTAAAACAACTCAAGGACTGTGGCAACCAAGTTCAGAACTGTTAAGGGATATTTTTGCATTTTAATCTTTAAATGTTTAATGTTTTACGTTGTTTTAAACTGTTACCTCTTGGAAACCCTTGTTTAGTCACTTCTTGAAGTGGGAAATAACTTTTTTTTTACTATACTGAGTGTTGTGAGAAACCTGTTACAGAGTTTTTTTTCCAACGGAAAAATAAAAATAAAAAAAAAAATAAAATAATAAAAAAAAGAGGAAAAGAAAATGCCCCAGACCATATGAGCCTCCTAACGTTGCTGTTTATTAAACTGTAGACTTGTATTCAGATCATTCCTCCTCTCAGGCAAAAAGACAGCCCGACTCAAAATACTGAGGGCAAAAAGTGGAGTCTGCAGCACATATAAGCACGAACTGTCTGGCCCCTCGCTCTAGGCCATAATTAATTTGAGATTTATTTTTATTGGAGAGTTCCAGTCTCGCCTGGCCTTAACCAAACAAAACCAAATGCTGGGCCGTGGACTCGCTTGAACGAGGAATATTTCTTTTAAATTTTGTATTGAGGCGTGCCACATGCTGACCAACATCTCCCTGAATATGAGTGAGCCAGTCAGTGCAGGCCAAAAACACACGCAAACCCAAAATCTAAGCAGCAGAGACGCACAGAAAGACAGATAAAGACCTGCTTAAATCAAAACAAAGACAAAAAAATCTAGGTTGCATTGCCACGACAAATAAAGAAAATATATACAATAATTAAAAAAAAAATAAAACGCGTACTTTAAAATCGATTGTCAACTCCAAGTACTCTCCTATTTTCTCCCTAACTGGCCTCCTGTCTATTTCTTAGCAGGCAGAAAAGAGTCATTTAAGCTCATATTTTCTCCTTAAACATTCCCTGCTATTCAACTCCCTTACAACAAATCAGGAATTGTTCGGAGCCCTAAAACGCAACGTCTCTCAGCGGTGGCACAAACGCTGTGGCTGGATGAAAGGAGCCCTTATTTAAAGGGGGAATAAGTCTTCAAAACATTAACAAGTCTCCCTTAGAAAAATACCTTGATTATGAAGATATTACCACAGCTTGAATCTGTACAATGGCTCATTTTGACGAGGCACATTCCGAGTAGTCAGATTATTAAACTCGATGTGACCCAACGTCACGCATCCACCAGTTTATACGCTGACACTTGTTGATACTGTATATTTAGAATTTCATATGTCCATCTGTATAATATCATAAAGAAACATTTGGTGGTTTCTGTGCCTCAGACATGAAGCTGTTGCAGGTATCCCTCGCTTCGCCATATGTGACGCGATGCAGGTTTTTATGTGAAAACCAGATGTGAGCTGTTTGCTTTATTTACAATCTCAGAACCGTAACAGAGAGAGAGAGAGAGAGAGAGAGAGAGAGAGAGAGAGAGAGAGAGAGAGAGAGCAATATTCATGACGTCAGACATGATTATGAGCCATAAAAGCACGTTTTCTTCGTCTTCTTCTTTTTCTTAAACATAAAACCTGCAAATCGATCTTGGCACATCATATAGACCACAACAGAGCCACATTTCAACATCAACTACAGGGTGTAAACATGCAAACATTTTCAAGTCAAAGTCAATAACTCTGCAGTAGGTGCTGGAATTTTTATTCAAATAATTACACATTTTAATCGTAAATTAAAAAAAAAGCTGTGCAGAATTCTATAATGGTGTTTTGAGTGTTGTATTAGTATCAGGCTAAAAGAAGAAGGTCGCCTGCGTGTTAATAAACAAAGAAAAGGTTCCCACTTATTTCCTCCAACATTACCTGATCCAAGAGACGGTGGTGTCTTACCTTGACGTAAGACGACGTGTCAGGGACAGTTTGAAACATGTCTACTTGACAGACAGTTCCAAGGGTGCTCAGTATCCAATGGGCCCTGAAAAAAAAGTAGAGGAAATATTTGAGTAAACATTATTATTATTATTATTATTATTGTTATTATTATTATTGTTGTTGTTGTTGTTGTTGTTGTTTTAAGTCAAACATCATTCGCGGTTGACATGACTGCAAAAGTTCACACACAAAGTATGCTGTGAACTCGCACAGGGCGCACATGGGTTACCACTTCCAGCAAAATAAAGAGAAAGTTAAATTTACTTAATGTCCCCCCACCACCAACATCCACGACACACCCCACCTCCCCAAAGCCGCACGTCAAACCCAAGCTTATTCATTCATAAAGCATCTCTCTCTCTCTCTCTCTCTCTCTTCTGCAGTGGTCTGTGGTATTAGATATGGGTAAGTTTTAATGACCGCTGTCCCAACGTTTAACAGCATCGAT
The DNA here is from genome assembly GCF_017639745.1 of Melanotaenia boesemani. Taxonomy (NCBI): domain Eukaryota; kingdom Metazoa; phylum Chordata; class Actinopteri; order Atheriniformes; family Melanotaeniidae; genus Melanotaenia; species Melanotaenia boesemani. The sequence goes on along the minus strand of NC_055690.1, from coordinate 28,783,407 downwards.
GGATGGAAATTACATCAATGACCTGCCGCTAACATGGATGAATTACTCCAAGATGCCCGATAGGACCTGGGGAAGAAGAAGCAGAAGAAGAGGGCCCCATCCCCAACCCCCCACACGTTTTCCCCCTAAAGCCTACCACATATTGAAACACTTTTCGCTTTAATAAGTGCAGCTTACAAAGTCTAGGGTGAAAGGGCACTTGGAGGACGGTGTTTTTAGTTCTTCCACCCCTCTGCAATTAAGACAGAGTCATCACAAATGGCTGTTTCTATAGACTACACGATGAAGCAAATAAGCATGTAAGGACGTCTGTATTGACATTTTTGGAGAACTATAAAGGTTTTGACAATCCCTGTGGGACACACATGCTTTGAGCTGTGTGTCCCACAGGGCTGTGTGTGTTAAATGTGATACTTTTTTTCATTTCTTCATTTCTATTTTTCTTTTCTTTTCTTCCTAAACAAAGTGCACATCATTAGTTTTCACAGAGTTCAACATGGAAATGAAAGACAAAAAATAATTAAAATAGAAATAATAAAAGCGGCACATGGCATTTAAAGTAGCATGTTTCATCAGCTCTTTTTATTTTGGCAAATACACGAATCCCCTATACCATGAAAAGAAGGTTATATGGACGCGACACACGGGTTAAACTTGTAGGGGACCACTTTTTTTTCTTTTTTTTTTCGGTTCCTTCATGCAAAAACAGTGCTTGCCTCATAAAGTCGCCCCCAAATGCATCCAATTTTTACCTGGTAGAAAAAGAGCCTGGGATACCGCATCTGCAGCCAATTATGCATAGGAGGACTAGTGAATAACGGCGTGAACCTTCCTCAGAGACAGCCCCGTAGGCTGGGACCCCTCTAGTGTTACATTTTAAGCATCTTACCTTGCTGTTATCCATCATAAAGGAGAGCCAACGTATTTTCAGCTAATACGCAACCCGTTTTCCCCCTCCTCAAGTCTCTTAAAATAGTAACTGCAAACAACAAAAGCTTATATTCTATCATTCGATTGCAAAACAAGAAATAATTCAGTCCTAAAATAAGTTCAACCTCACCAAGTTTGATGCAATAAGGCAGCGAAATTAACGTTAAGATTTGTAGCGAGAATGCGTTTTCATTTGATCGGACTCAGTCCAAAATGTCTACTCTTTCTCTTTCTCTCTGTTTCTAATCAGTCGAAATACAATACTTATCACAACATCAACATAAGTAATGACACGTTTAGAAATGATTTATTTCCCTCATGCATGCACAAATACGCTGCGCAGTTTGCAGCACTTTGACAAACTTGCGTCAATTTGCCATCTTCCCACTCACCTGTCGTTATAGTTGCGGTCGTTTGCTCTGTTTTTTGGATTTATTTGGCAAATCACTCCTCCTCCAATTTCAAATAATTAGTCCCGTCCGGGCAAAGGCGTTTTTCCAATGACGATGACAGTGAGTTATTTCGAAAGGGGAGAAAAGGAGAGCCGGGTGTATGAATGGAAATGTCGGTGAGATGGGAAAGTCGCGACCAATGAGCAGTGAGAGAAAAACCTCCCCTTTGCCTGAAGTGTGAGGCCACTGAACCTTGAAATAAGGGGGAAAACGGAGGGAGAGAAAGAGCGTCATAAATTTGATTTATAAAATCTTCTGGTGGAGAAATGTATTGTTGAAAAATGAAGCTGATATTTGTAAAGGATATATAATTTATATAGGCTATCTGAGCTGCAGTGGCAAAAAAGAGCGTCAAAGCCTCAAAAGAGTCATTATAACTTGTGAAAAGTTTTTTTTTTTATTGTGGAAATTGGATAGATTAAACAAAAACGTACAGAAAACGTAACATTTTCATACCTATGCTCTGCAAAATATACAACATTCCCTTCTGCAGGTTGGTGAAGAGGAATCCCACAATGAGAATTCATGCAAATCTAAAAACAAACGCATTTCATTTTAAATCCCATCATTAAGATTTTATGGCGATAATATCCCGCAGTTTGTCATCACTGCGTCAGCAGCAAAACGAGATCCTCTGCAAGATCACTCCTTTTTCCTGCTTAGTTGACCCCACTCACTTCACTAACTTCATTTCCTCCACATTGCTCCCCTCATCTTAGACCAAGAGTCCCCAGAAAGGATATGGGGCAATTCAGGGTGAGGAAAGCCGCCCAACCGTAGCATTTTATAGCCTCATCAAGGCCTCTATTTCACGCAGAGGAACCAAAGTGAAACGGAGAGGTCGCCTGTAAATCGTCACATTGGATAACCTGTAAGACATGCAGAAGATGAGAGATCTTGAAATCTGGGCTTTTTTCCTCTCTCACACAAACTCTTCCCAAATAACCATTTACAATAGTAAATGTCCAACTTTTTCTCCTCTCTCTTTCTAATTAATATTCCATTCATTATTATTAAAGAATAAACAAGTTCATTACCATTTGAAGTTTTTAAGTAAACACGTTTTTATGTGAAACAATTCCCTAAAAATACTCCCACAAAGTTTAGATTATTTTCATATACTTTTTTATTTTTATTTATTTATTTTTTCATTTTTTACAGTGGGCTCATCTGCTAAAAAGGTCGTCTTTCATCGCTAGCGAGACCTTCTGTTTGTTGCAGCGCTTCCTAATGCAATGATTGAGAACAACAACACTGATAATAGTGTTCCCAGCACGAAACAATGGACGGAAATCCCAGCGTCCGTTTTACTGAAAAATGGCATTCATACGCCTGCTGCGTTGCTTTCCTCAGGATACTGTAGGAGAAGTTTTCTAACACATTCGAACAGCAACTGTTCATATTCTTAAAAGAAATTACAAAGAAATGGAAAAAGAGTAGCATTTAAGCTCATTTTAACATGTCAATGTGTTTAGAAGCTCCCAGCTCTTTTCTTGAAGGCAAACTTTTGATAAGAAACAGAAAGTTGAAAATTCTGTTTTCCATTATTGTCTTTAATTACATTGTAGAATTTACTATGCCATTATAACCAAATCCAATTACAGTGAGTTTAGTTGACAATGAGATGAAACAGGGCTTGTTATTTATTGGCACACAAAAAGCAGCAACTGACAAACACTTGTATTAATAAACTAGACCAACACCAAATTAAGTGATATTTAACTAAAATATTATGACAGAATGTCCTTTTTTGACAGTCAGTTCTTTCTAACACTTTCTTCTTTGTCCTGTGTGGACACACTCCTCCCTTGTGTTTTCTTTTTCTTTTTTTCTTTATAAAAAAGGTCATCAGATCCTCTTTCTCACTATTTCATCAAATCTTGCGCCATCTGAAATTGGGATTATACAGAACGTGGCTATAAGATGATTACATCTCTTGTTAATGGCTCACACAAGCAACCTGAAAGGTGAGCACCTTTTATTACATGCAGGGTCTCCTTGTGTGGTTCAAGAAGATGTAAAACCCACCCAGCAGTGATTCCAAGCTATCTGCCATCAGCATTTTGCCAGAAGCAGTCAGCTGCCAGCCTCTCCTGACTGTTAAGATTTCACAGTGCCTCCTAATGGGACTCCTCTAACAACACTTGTATTTTAGACGATTTGGGCAACCTGCAGACATTTGTGATTACATCGCTTGCTGTAAATGAAGCTCCTTACTCTGAACTGTAATGAGTTATTTATTTAGTTGAAGGGGCTGCCGAGAGATGATCTGGAGATGGAGATTGGTCCTGCTCCATTCCAACCCTTTTTCTTTGCTCCTTGGGGAGAGGGAAAATGGGCAGTGTGGCACCAGGGAAGGCAGGGCAAAATATCAAATCTTTTCACGCACACTCTCAGCCGGTTATGACCCAGATGGGAAATTTTATGTGCAGAAGAGTTTGAGTCATCTGAACTTAAAGTTCTAAAATTTTTATGTACTGAACAAAGCTTGAATGATTTAAGGAAGGCCTATTCAAGACAATGTGGTATCTGTAGGTACCTGTAGTTGCAGAACTCATGAGGAGTAACAGAATTCAAAGCAACACATCAAAAGTTGTGTGTAGGTCTGTTAAGACTAGTTTCCACAAGGCAGCGTGCAGACAGCTTCCCACTTGTGTGTGTAGTGATAATTAGCAAGGGGAAGTATTAAATTAAAGCGGTACAGTTATTTTATGAGGCAAGCATTTATGAAGGTAATAGCATCCCTATAAATGAAGGACCTCCCAGTGCCGCCTGATATGTCGCCACTCATCAGGTCCAGGGCAAAGCTCTGATATGTCCACTCCATGACCTCATCTGCTCGCTGCTGGTATTTGTGCCCTTGGGGCTAAAGCTGACATGAGAGCTTTGGAGAATGGAGACGGACATGTGGTGGGGATGTGTGTTGTCATTAATATACTCTGGTATGCACTAATCAAAATAAAAGAGTGTGCTTTGGTCATGCATTGCAAGTGTGTCCACTGAATCACTTCTCAGAAGACCCCAAATTACATATATATATATATATGGGTTTGTAGGCCACCTTTCTTTTGTCAATTTGTCTCCAAATGTGCACCCGCCCTGCTTTCTGGGCATGGGAATCCAAGGTGCACACTTTAGATTTTTAATCAGTCTTACTTTCCAAGAGGAAATTATCTTTACATGAACAACATGAGGCTCAGAGAAAGTTCCTGAAAATGCTGGCTGCTGTGAAAAAAGTAAAAACAAAAAAATCTGGGGGAGCAAGAGGCAGGAGAAAGGCCATTTAGAAAACCTAAATCATCTCCTTGAACTATAAATCCACTGACCACTCATCATTCAGCAGCATTTTAAAAAGCCCTAAAAGAAAAACACCGGGTGAAATGAATATGCTGTCACCTCTCATTTGAGTCTGGCCCACTGGCTCAATAAGAAAAGTGTTGTTCCCTGGAAGGCTGCTAGCCCGAGCTGAGCTCTCAGGTTTAGGGTTTACCCCTGTCCCGCATTCTCAAGGCTTTCACTTTGAGGCCAGAGTCTCTCTTTCCTCCCCCATGTCCCCCCAGACATGTCTGACAGGCTGAACTCGATGTGGGCTGCTCACCAGACTACAAAAATCATTCATCTGTGCCTTCAGACGGTCAAATCTGGATCTAATAAAACAGGCCTGCCTATTGATCCTATTCATTTGTGAAGGTACTTCCACCTTTCACCACTTGAGGGCTCTCTGGCTCAAGCTAGAGGTGGTTAATTGAAGATTCTGGTACTCCTGTTCATGGGGACATTATGTAAAGACAATAAAGAGGCAAACCTTTAGATGAAATGAGCTCAAAAGTGTCATTGTTAGGGAAACTTTTTTTTTTTTTTGTCTTTTTAGAATGATGCTGCTTTTCTGGTATTTATTCCAAGAGCCCCATACTGGATAAGTTAATAACTCCAAAAGAAAACTTTTGTGTGAAGTTATTACTCGATTCAGGATTTCTAAGGTCAAACAGAAGAAGCATGGCATCCTCCCCCTTCACTTTTGATGCAAAGAAACTAGTGACACAAAGAAACATGGCATGCCATGTACTACACCCACCAGATGAGAGCAGGACATTGTTTTCTCTTGCTGCAGCAAAGCACAACAAAGGCAACGCATGAGACAACCTCACGCAGGCCAACCAGCTCAGGAAAGCATTTCAGGGTGAAACGGGAGAAAGAGTGAGAATGAGTCAGAGTCAGTTTTAAGGCTGTGTTTATGTGTGGGTGAGGGCACTACCCCAAACGCCTAGGCAAACCACAGCATTCCACACCAGCTCTTAAAGAGACAGGCCAACACTGCCATCAGGGATATCTGGGGAGTAAAGTGTTAACATATGGTGTGGGCTATTTGAGAAAGTTGGTGATACGAACAGAAGCCAGGAAGTGGTTGTGCCAGCCCCCTGATGGCATTTTGTACCAGCTCAAACTATACACAAGGTAGTCCTTGAGAAAAATTACATTATGAGATGTTTGTTTCACTTTAGCAAAGTGACTAAAAGTAATAACAGGGTTTGTAACATTAAGTTTTTCTTTTGCTTTTTGTTTTTAGCGAAAGCAACCAAGGCATTTACTTCTAATTTTAATAATAATAATAATGATAAAGCCAATAATGGCAGACATGCTGTTTCTGTATTTCAGACATCCCCTGATAGAGGGCACAATTGAGCCATGAAACAAGTGTGGAAACAGCATGTCTTATCAGGCTTGTGGGTTAAACTTTTCATATTACAGCTCATTGAGTTTAGCAGGTCTAAAAACTTCCACAAACTTCAAAATCTGTTCATTTGCTTCTGTAATAACTTCGGTCATTTCTCTCATGCTGTTTCCAACAGATTTCTAAACATTCAGGTTCTGAGCTGTCTGAAAAATGACAGGAAGAAATGTTAGTTCTCTGCTATTAAGAGCGCAAATGAAAACCAGCCAGAGAGCAAGAAAATAGTGTAGGTGTGAGCAGGGAGCGCATAGTGGTGGTGACAGTCCTTTGGTTAGAGAGAGTGGGAGGCTGAGGAGAAAGAGAAAGTGTGCTGGTGAGGGGGTGTTATATGAACAAGGTTTCAGAGAGGATGCAGAAAAGGAAATGAATGGAAGTGGGGTGGGGGTTAAAAAAGAGAAACAGCCTGTATAGGCACTGAAAATCCAGGGCACAGTGTGGACCTAACATCCTTAAAACCATCAACGGAGCTCTAAAAATAACCTACTTTCTGCACAGTTAGAGGTGGGAGTGGGAGTAAGGTTTGAGTGAGGTGTGGGTAAGTGGGGGCACCAGGCAGTTGAGGTGGGAGTGGGTCTCGCAGTATGGAAACTGAATATGTCTAGAGGTGGAGAAGAACATAGAAACCCAAAACCTGCCAGGGACCACTGTAGAGAGATGAATCAGGGATTTAGTTGTGTTTATGTGCAGGAGACATAGATGGAGAGAAGTAGGGGGGTGTAGGAATAAGACAGTGAAAGTGGAAGAGAGACCCCACATACTCAGCCACCACTGTCTTTTCGCTTGGTAAACCCTATTCAGCTTTGGAAATATTCATCCAATGCTTTAAAAATTGATTTTAGCTAGCAAAATAGTTTTATTAAGCTTTTGGCTTTACATTTTCATAGAAATGTCTGGTGTTACTGGTAATTGAACCCTTTAGGCACATTTAGAAGTTTAAAGTTTTTAATTCATAGCCTACTGTAAAAGAGAAAAAAATGTTGAATATGAACCAGAGTTTATGAGGGCAGTAAAATGGCTTCATATTGTGACGTCACAGGTTGGCAGCCATATTAGATTTCATTATTATTGATCGTGGATAAGGGCCGAATGCTGACGAGATCGACCGACAGCGGAGCAGCTGATTGCTAACGGCCAGTTCACGTGTCTGCCATGTAGAGGTGGAAAGTTGTAACGAGTTTAAGTTTTCTGGCCTGGTGCTTGTCGCACTTTGGTGACTTAAATCTTAATGATTTTATATATATATATATATATATATATATATATATATATATATATATATATATATATAACCACAATTCCACAAAAGTTTAGTATCTGTGTAAAATATCCACAAAAAACCTTTTCTGAGACTCTTCCTCTTTAAAGTACTCTTTTTAGCACCAGTCATGTTGCTGATCTGTTGCCAGTGAGCTTGATTAGCTACAAAAGTTTTCTCCAGCTGTTTGATTTTACTACCACTTTCCACTTTCCAGTCTTTTTGTTTTTGATTCTCCAGCTTTTTTGAGACTTGTCATCATCAAATTCAAGGTGAGCTAATATTTTTCATAAAATTGTAAATATTACTTTTAAATCATTTGTGTTCTGCTGATAATAACTGTGATTGAAACGTAGCAGAAATAAAGTAAACTGGAAGTTAATTTATGTCTATGATCCCAGAACAGGAAGACAAAAAATAGCCACAAAAGGACATATGTACTAAAAAAGAGCACAATACATGGAAGTCAATCAGAGTAAGATAATAAATTAAATGAGTAAGATAGATATAATAAATACAAAAAAATGTAGAATTCCCTTTTAATCCAACAAATGATTTTTGAGGGCCCAATAACTGTGTTGTTTTGTATTTCTACATCTTTAATTCATAACTTCAGAAAGCTAATTAACCAAACTGTGGCATCCAATCAGCTAAAAGAGGAGCTCTAGATCTACCAGCACTGCCACTGTAGAAATATTGTGCAAGATAATCAATCATTTCAAACACTGAAATAAAGTTAAATATATTGAAACTGGGTAAGTTGGACTAGACTCTTAAAATTTCAGATTGATCTTCATGATGATCCCTCTAACTGGTTTAATTAAACAAAATTAAATTTGCTTGTGATGACTGAATATTTAATGTGTCACAGATAACTTCATCCATAATTGTGTCTTTCATAACGGATTTCTGATGTCCCGATGTGAAATACATGGCGCCTTTTTTCCTCAGAGTAATGTCAAGCAACATGTCAGCTATCAAATGCAAAGTTTTGCTTATTGTAATGTTGTAGACCTATTTTAATCTCTATGGTTACATTTGTAAAAGTTTCCATTACAGAAATAAAACATGTTCTTGCACTATTTGTTAAATTCAGACAATTTCAGAAAGATCACAGTGTAATAAAGATAAAAAAAAAACTAAAAAAAACTACTCCAGAATACTTACCAATAAAAACGGTGTTCCACAGAGATCAGTTCTTGGCCCCAACCTGCTTGCATTTTTTTTCCTCTGTAATTCGCTCCAGTTACCATCATTATAGCCTTTTTTATCAGTCCTTCTCTCAGGTTAATTTTGAACTGGAAAAACATGCCGTACTTTTTGTTCAAGATATTTAACATTGTGTTTCTTGTTTCTTTTACATACAACACATTTCCAAAACTAGCACTCCGACCACTAAAGATCATGAAACAGTGTTATTTTTCAAATAATTTAAAATTTCATGCACATGTTTTCATGGAAAAATCTACTGTTGAATCCATAGCTTTCTGAGTTTGTCAGTAAGAGAAATCATATTATGAGTCGGCCTGAGACCCATGACTTTGTAACACAAAACCGCTTTCTTGCAAACCTGCTAACCAGCCAGTAGTTATCACACACCATCAGCTTACATGTCTGATACTGAAATGTCAGTATTCTGGTATAGATGTCACACTCTTGTCTCCTAGCAGTGAAAACTGTATCCCTTAAGTCTATAAGTGTGTGTTGCAGCAGTAAATGCAATTTCTTTTTTTACAGTTATGCAAATGATCTTGATATTTTAGACACTTGTTGCAGCACACAGTCCCCATTTTATATGAAACTCTATTGTGTTCCAGTGACATCCTCATGTAAAATACATTTCCCCTGGTAAAATATCAGTTTAGAGAAACTCTTTCAATTTGCTCATTTTATTTTATTTATTTATTTTTAGTAAAACCCTGAATTACACCTTAACTGATCAGATAATTAAACATATCTGTTGTGAGTATTTCCATTTAATCACGTTAAAACATGCTGATCTTGCAGAAATGTGTAAATAATAACATCTTTAATGCTGCATCATGATATTGGAACATCTGTGCTGAAAGAGTTTCAGATTGACAAAACTTTTTGCTTTTGCACAGGAAAAGTAAATCATACAAACAAATTATATTTTATTGTTCGACTTATAAATGACCACCCACCTCCTGAATGTGTTCACAAAGCACAAAATGGTGGTTTCAAGCATTCTTTAATGTTGATCAAGAAGCTTCACAGAGTGAGATTCAAGACACAACACAGACTCAGCTGAAAACCAACCACTGACAACAGCTCCTTCTTCCCTCTCATCACCCTGATAAGCCTTCCTCTACAGCCCGATTCACACCTCATCACAGGCTGAATGACATGAGCGAAGCCGACAGGTCTGCTAAAGGCACTTTTGTTATCATCAGTGTGAACACAGTGGGGATGTAGTGGAGCTAATGATTCCCTTGTTTTATAAACCATAGTCAGTGAGATGCTCAGGTTGACTTTCAGTCTCAGGAACTTAATTACTTCCCACAGTGGAAAGCACCAGATTAGCAAGCTGAAGTAATAGCAGGTTTTGTGTGTTAGAGTTCAACTGATGGAATAACACAGTGAAAGGAGATAAAAGAGAACAGACACTAACAAAATCTGTTACCCTCCACTTTACTATCAGGAAAGCATCACATTTAAGATCTACAATCTGTAACAGTAATTTCCACAAAGTACACACAAAGAAGTAAAAGCGTTCACCAAAATAAAGACATGAGCTGCTTTATCTGGCAGAACAAGAAGAAAAAAATAAATAAAAAGAAGGAAATACAGCAATCTATGTGTTCTTGTAGGATTTAAAACATGCTATGTTTGCATTTCCAGAGCAGGGATTCCATCTTCTAACCACTGCTTTTGTTTTCCTGTCTTATGCACACTTGTATCTTGTGTTTGTAGGCTAGCTGTCTTAGATTTTTTTTTAAAGTTTGTGTGCAATGGTGTTATGTTGTCTCCTTTTCCATGATCATCACTTTTAAATCTGATGACCGTGAGAAAACCTGAGTAAAGGCTGGCTAAAATGCTTTTTACAGAATACAGATGACTGAGGTTACTTATGTCCTTAGTTGACATCTTTAGGTCAGAAATCTCCCCTTTGACATTTAGCATTCTGTCTTCTTTCCTGCTTTGAAAATGTTCTGCCTATACAGTATGCACCTCCTAGGCTTGCCTCTCCACCCCTCCTCTGCAGTTCTCTCTTCTCTAATGAGTGTGTGCTACACAGGCATTTGGAGAACCTCCTCTGCTAATTACATGACAAGCATCTCGATCTGGGGCTCTAATGAAGAGGAATAGGGAGCTGGAAACACTGCCAGAGTGGCGGGGGGTTAAGTTCACAACTGTGCAGGGTCTTTGAGTGAATGCTTGTGTGAATCAGGAGGAGTATTCTGGCAACGGACCAGCTGCTTATCAGCAGGGCAAGTTGGACTCAGCATCTATAGTTCTTCCCTTCCGCCCTCAGACTGCTTTTTCCTGTCATCTTACAATAATCTCTTTTTTCCCCTTGTTTTTCCAGTAACTTTACACATATTAAAGATGGCACAATCTTGGAAAAGCTTTGAATTATGATGCAAAATACATGCAAATACATGGTCTGTCAATGCTCAATGTCTTGTGTGCAGAACCAGGTTTTTGGATGGTATACTAAATGTGCAGTGTTAGTTTCAACAAGGGAATCAGTTGGTCATGGGTGTGCTATTAATTAAAGAAAGTATTGACTGACAAAAACTAAAGCTACAGTTCACGCTAACACATGGCCTACAAATAAACCCACACACAAAGGAGACAAAACCCAAAAAGGGAGAAAGAGAAAGCGCGACCTAGGCAGAGATCCAACTACACAGCATGTGATTTGGAGGAACTTACTCTGTCAAGAGGCACACTCAAACAGAAGATCGCTGTCCCGTACCATCCCTCGTGAAATGCTTGAGAAACACAAACCATCTGGAGGCTATAGTGCACACTCTCAACCCATCAAATATTGAGGATGTTTGTCTGATTTACAGAGCCTATTAAGAACTGTTTGGACAACTTGGCTGAGGGATTGGTGCTTTAATTAAAAATAATATCAAGAGCTAATATTGCCCCCAAGACCTTTGCTTCACAGTCAACAGTGCAACAAAGTCACGGTTCTGTGGTTGGGGGTAAAAGTCTGAGGCACAAACAGTTCTGAATGAATGTAGTCAGGCCTAATACAAAGCTTTCTCCATGCTCTGACCCCACAGAGGCCACTGCCCTTACTTTTCCCCTTTCTTTCTGCTGATTCCAATTGCATCGAAGACTGTTTCAGGCCCAAGCCCACTGCAGTGATGGCATATTGATACTGTCATAAAATATTACACCCTCACTTTATTCATTAGAGCTGGGCTTTAATCTAAAAATATCATGGGCAGGGAATAAAACAGAGTTTTCAGCAGCAGAATGATCAGGCCTGCACTTCTCTCACTGAGCCACAGCTCGGAAACACTGAGGCCCAAAATAGATGTTCTTCTCATAAAGGGCTCCTTCTTTGTAGTCGGGATACAGCAACAACATCTGCGGGGCAGTTTCTATGGGGGGAACAGATTCGGGCAGGCTATCAAAGAGAGGCGATCTCCTGTGAGAAGTGGTGGGTGGAGGACGTCCATATTCTTTTTTCCTTTTTTTTTTTTTTTTGCCTCTCTCCTGCTCTTTCCCTCTGTCTCATGCTTCCAAAAATCTGTAGCAATCAGGATGATGCTAATAAAAGACCATTAATATCACCTGTCAGAGCTATCTTTGGAAGATCCAAAATGAGAAAATGAGATAAAAGAATTCATAGTCTGGAGCTGCTCGACAAGATGCAGAGTAGAAGTGGAGGGCAGACATTAATTTTGTTAGGCTATTGATAAAAAAAATCAAGTTAAAAAACAGCAAAGGAATCTTGTATATATTATAACTTAAAATGAATAATCTTATCTAGAACAGTAGATTGAAAGATTTTCAGCAATGTGCTGTTGCAAATCAGCACCTTTTACTTGGTTTGTGACTTTCGAATTAATGCTAAGCATATTCTACATGACATCCTTTCAGGGTTTAAGTTATATGGTAAACTCCACTGGATTTAGGTGAGGAATAAATGCATCAGCGATAAAAAAAATCGAAGAATGTTTACTGAAGCATAATTTCATACATTATATATCTTCAGGTGGAGCAATGATGCAAGGGCAGTTTTTACTGAGCAAATGACGGTGATGGTGGATGCCATAAATCCCTGCAGATCTTTTGACTGATGGTTTTTACAGGCCGTGATGGCAACGTGTTCACTACCTGTTTAATGTAAAACATGAGCCCAGCCTGCAGACAGACAGAGGCACTGAGGGGAAAAAGATGGCACCATAATAGGGAGGTGAAAGGCAGGGGCCAACGTGATGATAGTGGCTTCATGCAGAGCAGAAGTGTATCAGGGGCCTCGCCTTTGAACTGGCAGGCCAGCTAATTGAAACAGCATTGCTGGGGCATCGGTGTAGGATCTGGATCGCATTCAGCCTCGCTTTTATACAATTTGGTCTCATCACAAGGGCGTGCCCCATGCTTTTCTCTCCACATGGCAATAAGTCATACCCTCGCCTTTTGCCCTCGACGTGTTGCCCATCTGTGTCCCTCGGGGGCCCGGGGGGTGCGGAGGGCCACAGAACGCAGAGGGATTCAGATGAGGTCTTGAGAAAATGCAGGCTGCCTGCTACAGAGCCCCTTATGGTACTTCTTCACGCCTCTTACCTTGGACTTGACCCACCTCCTCTTTCCCTCCCTCCTGAGCTCTTCACTCACACACACACACACTGACACACACCTCTTTACCCCCAGACTTAAGATTTACTAGTAAGAGCAGTGGCTGTCAGGAGGTTTGAACCGTGCACTTTCTAATTCAAACAAATGCTTCACTGAGGTCAGAGAATTATCATGGAGTCACAAGGTGTTTCAGATCACTCACAAGTGTTGAATGTTGTACTGATAGAGGGAGAGAAGAGGAGGAAGGAAAGATGTTGGCCTTTACTTGCAGATAATGCACTGTAGTGATGAGCCTGTGAGCTTGCAGCATGGAAATGATTAAACAAAAAAAGAGATAAATAAGCAAATACACTGATAAACCCCTTTTATCACCAACCTCAATCGAAACAGGTAGATGTAGATCTTGCCTCGTGCTGGGGGAATCCTCTCATTTCGCAGAAGACTGATCATTTCTGTCAGAGCTTTACTCATCGTCCCACGAGCATTAGATGTGACTTGAAGTTGAGAGGGAAAAATATATGATAGACATGGAAGAACAATATATATATATAAAAAATGCAAAGCAGCAGATATATTAATTAAACTGATTTTAACCTGGTTTGAGGCCACACATGACCAGTATATTACAAATGCCAACAGAAAAAAGCAGATTTTATAAAAGTAATGATTGTACACATGTTTAGAAATGGCTGGGGTTTTAATGGGTTTTTTTTTTTCAGATCAACATCACAGGAAGATCAGCCATTGTCATAATCACATCCCACTCTGTGTGATGTTTTCCTGCCTCTTTCCTGCTGTTTTCCTCTGTTCTGACTTTATGTCAACAAATAATGAAATACACTAATTCAGTTTATCTTAGATTAAATTAAAAATAGATATCAGTACATATCTCCCTCATTGTTTATAAGTCAATTTTATGTTGCACAAATAGTTTGGAGCTACCGGTTCTTTTAAATTACAGCAAAGTGTATTTATGGAAGGATATGTGAAAAGTTCAAGTTAACCCTTTGTTGACCAGCACAGGCTCCTCTACAAGTTTCCACCTGCATGTGAGCCGCAGCTGCATGTGAAGTCCAAAGACTACATGCAGAGGAAAAATAGGATTTGGAGAGGATCACCGTGCGATTGAGGGAGGGACTAAAAGTGTGCATAATATTCCTTCCTCTGTGGGACTCGCTACGAGCAGGTACAGCATCTCTGCAGTCCACCGCTCAGCTGTCACGCTCAGCTGTCCAGCGCTTCCAGTTTGCATGAAACTTTGAAGCCTCGCAATCGGTAAGTACCAAGTTCTAATTGCATTAACTGAAAAAGTCAAGAGTATGAATGAGAGGATGCTTATATATTACGTTCGGAGCTCCTTTAATAACGCATATGCTTTTTGCTGCCTTTGAAGGTTTTTTTGTGTTGTTGTTGTTCCCGACAGGAATTCTCATGAGGAATTTTGATGAGACTTAAAGGGCACTTTTTAGTTTAAGATTTCGACCTGAAAACTGTAACTTATAAAAGAAAATGAAAAAAAGAAAATATATAGCTAATTTAAAATTAATTTTAAAATAAACTTTATTGTGACAGGATAGTCAGTTGTTCTCGATTTCTAAGTTTTACAAATCATTAAGTAATGCCCGTAAGGGATCTATTTATATCACAAAATGATTCCTTCTCTAAATTTGTACTGATTTAATATTTTTTAAACCAAATCAGTTACATTTGAAAGGCATAAGGTGAAGCAGGGTTTTGAATGCAGAACTGATGTGCGCTTTATTCACCGCGTGTATGAGCGCTTCTTTTTCTAAAACAAGAGCATCTGAATCTTTTTGAGCTGCTGAACATCTGCAAGCATTGAGGGCTGGCGCATCTCCCCGCAGTCTGTTAGCAGCTGCCACGATCTACAAAACGCTTAACATATGAATGTGAGGAAGATGGAGACCTGTATTGCAACATGCCACTGCCCATACACACAGCATTCCTCCTTTACTGAATCCAGCAGCTCAGTTTCTCGTCTCTTGTGTTGATGCAGCTTTAAGCTACAATGTTAAGTGATAAGCAGAGTGTGTGGGAGGAGGAAAGGAAGGGGAAGGAGAAGAGAGTTGGATGAAAGGGAGGGAGACCGTGGGAGAAGAGATCAGTAAACTGGATTAATTTTCATTGTACTTTTTTTAAACATTTTTCAAATAAAACGTAGTTTAAAACATTTAAACCACTTAAAACAGAAATTAAAAGATGTCAGAAGTTGACATCCTGAAAAAGTTTTGTTTTCATGTGTCTGAACTGTGAAGCTGATGTTGCAGATTATTGAAACCCAGCTCAAATTTCTCTTTCTTTGACCCCCTTCCCTCTCAATCTCTCTCTCTCTCTCTTCTCCCTTTTCCTTCTCCTTTCTCACACACCTACCCCCCATCCCAATACACAAACACACACACACACACATACAAAGAGTATACGCCACATCCTTGTACACATAAAGTTTAAACAACGTGTGATAGATAGGTCTTTCCACCCATCTTTGGCCGTTTGCGTGTTGATCCCTTCAGCAGGCCCTGCTTCTCCTGTCCTCAGCGTCCATGATGAGTTACTACATGGATCCAGTTTCTTCCTACCCAGCCCTTCACCCCTGTGACCGTCTGGGCGCAACGGTAAGACCTCCCTCGTAAATTATGTCTGTGTTAAGGCTACCTACCACACAGCTGGCTAGCAGTGTGAGGGAATGAGTGTGTTTGTGTGTGTATTAGCAGCTTTGAGACATTGCAGGGCAGGAATGTGCACAGGAGCACCTGATGTGTAAACTCTGGATTTCATCACTTCACAGGAGCACATTCGATCTTCTTTTTTCTTCTTCATTTCCTTTTTAAGTTTACTCCACCAGTATTGCTCTATTTTTTTTTTTAATCTGGATGTACCGTTTTTCATAGTTTCATCAAAAGTTAAGAAATTCTGTTGTTGAACAAGAAGATTTTCTACTCTGTTGCACAACCACCCTGCACCCTGAACTTCTCTTTAGCAAGTAATAAAGCACAGATCTGCAGGCCTAACATTGCCACTAAGCAATCATACTGGAGTCAGGCAGTACCCACCGATCAACTTTTCTCAGCTAAACCATCTTTGCGGTGCTTAATACTCTCCAAATAAGAGAACTGAATACAGAGCCAGAGGCAGTTGTTGCTGGGAACATTGGGATTCCTGTCAGGTGAGCATTTGAAGGGTGAAGGCCAAGGAGCAGCAACATAAATGCCTCCATTTGTATGCAGAGCACCAGCACATTAGGATAATAGACTGAGGTTACATGCAAATGACAACCCCACCCTGGCCTGATAGACAACACGGAAGGATACAGCTCCCTGGGTCCTAATTGGCTCAGGTGGTGGGGCTTGCCTTTGAAATTGAGAATACTGTATACCAGGGCTGCTTGGTCAAAAGGTGAACCCATGTCAATGCGGTGCCTCCACTGTTTCGAATTTACATGAATTATCTGCAACAAAAGCAGAGGTTCTTATATCTTTTCTTTTTTATGTTTGCAACAAAGACAACACCTGTATTTTGAATGTGTCATAAAGACAGCTTGTGGAGAAGTGATGAAAAATCACTTCCACCTACCATAGCAATATAAAAGTGACACCACTGCAAAAGGAATTAGTTCATTTACAGAATTTATGGTGCACAGCTGCTCTGCTGAAGCCTATGTATCACACAGCAACACACTTTTAATAGAGTAATCTCAACCTTCTACCAAATATTTTTTCCACAATAATGTTTCTATTAATAAGCATACAGCTTCAAATAACACCACAGATGCTAATAATGAGACACTTACTCTTTCATTTATTCATTACTTGCTATAATATATAGAAGACACCCAGTTTCATAGAAATGCATTTAAGGTGGGATTTTGGAGATTTATAAGCTGTGTAATTTATGAGTCTAGAATTTGACATGGGATGGGCTCTAATGATTGGCATGGACCACATCAGATGCTCCATTTCACCATTAAATCACTAGGGGTCAGTTACATAAGACTGTTTTAATGACTACACAGAGAATATTGATTATGACAGAATGAAAAAAATATGAACTCAGTCAAAGTCTTGTCATAAAATAGCCTCTCCTATTTAGATTTAAGTTGTTTTAATCATCTGTAATTCAACTTTTGTGTGCCTCTGTAGCAAAACACATGAGGTTTTGTAAGATGTGTGTTTATGGTTACATGTCTGTTGGCTGATAAGTGACGAAAGTATTGATAAACAGTGTAACAAAAACTACATAATCTAATCTGACATTGGGATTTAATGCAAACTATGTAAGTCTCAGAAAAGTCAGAAGATCTTACAATTGATATACAAACTTAGCTACTTATACGCTTAGAGAGAGAAGACCTGCAAAGTTAGAGGGGAGTGGATAGTAAGATTGGTCTTAATAGACAAAATAGGCTTTATTTTCTATTTTGTATCTTAATATGGCAATAATGGCAATTACCGTTTAGACAATAAGGTCTGAAAATGCATTTCACATAGACATTCAGTAATAATGATGCTGTCCATAGAAATGGTCACAAGTTGTCAGAATAGGCAGCAAAAGCACCATTCATTGCATTAAATGGCTCAGCAGTTGCTAGCATTGACAACAAAGTCAACAGCACCTTCACAGTGTTATCCTTGTTGGATTAATCCTGTCAGAAATTATGTTACAAATAATGTAAGAACATGCAGAGACTAATGAAACCCATAGCAAAGCAAAACCCAATGTCAGAGTTGTTTTTCTCCTCTCTGTTTGTCCACTCTTACGCTACTTTATGGCTGGATGACTGTGTCCATTTGTGCTTCTCTCAGATCACACAGAGTGTGAGATATTGAGAATTAAACCAACATCAAGCCTATGACGACCGGTATGTGCAGGTCTTTGAAAAACTAACAGGATGTCACCCAAGAATGATGATGCCATGCTAACAGGAAGAAAAATGGGCCTTAAACTGGAAAGAAGACGACAATACCAGACATCACCATTGTTTGTGACTCTTGATGCAACAGGCCTGTCAGAAACGGTTTTCTCTGGTGGTGATGTATTATATCACAAAGTTTGCTTACAAAAGACATTCACCATCCACAATGAACTGTGTGTTTCCCCTCACAAGAGCAGAAGTAATCCATCTAAACCACATATTTTGCCCATCTGTCTGTATTTTACAACTTTGTTCTGTGTTCGTGACATTTGTGGTCTGCAAACTTTGAGCAGAGTGTAGACACTAGCCAGTTTTACACAAAGACTATAAAATGTAGCAATCAGTTCAAAACACTGTCTTCTCTTTCCTTTCTGCTTTCTGTCCAGTTAAACCTAAACAAAACACATATAGGCACACTCAGCAGAGCGTAGACTGTCCAATAAATTCTGGAGAGGTTGCAGTTTTTGGTGAAGTTGTGCCAATATGTGACAGGTTGTGCAGATATGTGACAGGTGTTTGTGTTTAAGTACATAACTCCTGTGAAACAATCTGCAAATAAGGTTCTATTGCTCTGATTTCCTATTATTTATGCAGTCACAGTCTATTACTTTTCACCTTTCATTTGCACCTTTTTCTATTAACCATGGAGAACGAGGGACGTTTTGAATGTTGATTTTGCAAACAGGAAATTTGTAAGCTATAGCAAGACAACTAAAATGGGGCGAGAAGGGTTTCTAGAACAGTGTGGATGCTTTGCATTGACATAGCAAAATTTATGCTAAAAATAATAATAATAATAATAATAAGAAAATATTGACAGAATAACTACAACTATTAAGATGTTTGGCAAGTGGAAATATCTACAACGTAAACCACCCATAAAATACTGAGTTCTTACTGTTGCATGAGGTTCCTTCAAATTGTTGGCAGACCTCTGCATCTAAAGTTATTTTACACTTAAAATGATAGAATGATAATATGGCGTCGATGTTATCTTCACTGTTATCTATGTATAATCCATAAATCATCCATCTGGCTGCCTCCCTGTCTATCTAACTTTCCCTGCATGCTGACTGACTTGAGAGGAGATAGCTGCACTCCACGTAAACTTCTCCAGAACCCTGTAAACTGGCCTCCCTGTCACATTAGCCATCCATGAAGCTGGATGGCTACTGATAACTGCTGCTAGGGCTAAATGGAGGCTGCTTATCAGATTGGCAGCCACTCTGTCTGCCAGTCTGTCAGATACACATATGACATATGGTCTTGCATCGCTTTCAGCCACATTTCACATGGTGCAAATACTTGTTTCAGCCGAAGCTTACTTATTGAGAATGTTTTTGCACAGCTAGCATAAATGCAAATGACAGTATTCATAGCATGAAGAAAGCTAGCTTCACACTATTTAACATGATAGGAGACAAAGAGCAGAGTGAAAATGATCAGGAATCATTTATAAACTAAACACTATCTCTTAAGGTTTTTGTTTGTTGTCAAATAGAAGTTATGATTTGCTAAAAATGGTGAGTGGCTACCTCCCTCCCTCTCTCTCCAAACAGAATTTAATATCTCTCTTGGCTCCAATGTCGAGTGCTGACTTTAGACTTCCCCCATGTCCCGTCAGTGCAGCCCCTTTAAGCATGAACATTTTAGTGATAAGCAACAACAACAACAAAAAAAAAACCCCCACAAAACAGCAAAGATAAATTAAATAAGTCAAATTTAACTTTGAGGCTTAACTTTCTCGATCAAATAATAATAATAAAAACAAACAAACAAAAACCAATTATTTTCAAAATCCAACGTGGATCTCTCAGTTAAAGCTATTCAACAGCTCAGTCAGCTATGTTTTTCTCTTTACGACATCCCAGCCATCATAAAGGATTTGTTTTGCACTGATTAGTAGATAAAAGTGGGTTTAAATCTATTAAGTTATTTCCTCAGTAGTATTGTGTAATGTTTTTAGCTCAAATTTAGCTCAGCAAAATCAAGGATTTTAATGCATAAATTCTTTCCAAATGTTTTATTTTTAAACTCAGATCATTCAAAGATTGTAGTGTTGCTGTTTTACATGAATCTTTCTCACTGTGTATTGCTCATTATAATAAAGTTTGTCTTTAATGTATATTCCAGAGGTACTGATTTAAGGAATCAAGTGTTCTTTTTTAACTTAAAGGAGTAAAACACATTTGTTTCAGCTTACATCTACAGGGTGTTAAAAATCACTCTTCAGCAGCCCTTCTATAAATAAATCATCGAGCAGTTAAGTGAAGAACATGTGTGCTTCTGTTCTGTTCTGATGTTGTCTGAACCACGGTTTGCTCTATTTGTCCCCAGAGACAGAGTGGAGGAGTGGCAGTGGGCCCTCAAACCCAACTCCCAGGTGTGGTTCACCCCCAGCAGCAGTTTTACCCATCACAGCCCCTTCACCCTCATGACATACCCCTGCAGGAAGTACCTGATGGACATGACGTGTGTCCTACAGGTAAGAAATACAAAGACAACATTATCTCAAATATACTGTGTTCAAGCATGGTGAATATTTATAATTTGTTAGTGCATGCTTCTGCAGTATCTCTTAGATTTTGTTCAAGAGGTTGACAGAAACATTTAAGTTGATAATACTAAAGTAAACAACAGAATTTTACATCTCTAGTACCAGAGCAACATATAATTTGCCTTCTTTTATACACTTTACACTACTTGCTTTAGTAATCAGTCTACTGAGTAAACAAGACTTAATAAACAAAAGACTGTGTCAAATGCTCAGTCACAAATTAATATTAATCTCTGTGGCCTTGGCATAAACGTTTAAACTCCCTTATTAATTGTGTAACACACACACATGCACACATACACAAAATTATTTTTCCATAATTTTAGAGGACCACCACGCAACCCCTTTCCTAACCTTTAACTAAGTCTTCAAACTAAATTGAAGTGATTTATACTGCCGTCTCCATTATAACAGGGAGTCCCCAGAGATGACCTAGGTAAGCAGATTTACATCCCCACAAAAGTAGTAATGCACACAAACACACACACACACACACAACGTCTCAACTTGGCCTGTTGTTCTTGAGCTGCTGCACAAAGGATGTTGGTGATGCTGACCCTGAGGGCAATGCCTTTACCAGATACCACTCCTCCCGAGCCTCCTGGTTTTGATGTCTCCCTCCTGCTTTACTGATCTGGGGACAACCACGTGCCCAACGTTCTTCTGCCTCCAGTCCTCTGTTTCTAGTTTTGCTTTCATTGTTTTTCATATTAGTTTTACTTTATCTGGAACATTCCTTCCAGTGCATTTGCCTGCGTTTGACTCTGGCCTCATGGAGTCTTCAAATGTGATTGATGCTGCTGGACTGGGACACACGCCACGGGAGGAGGGAAGGGGTGCTCGGGAACACAAGCTCTCTTCCGTCACCTCCCTGTGCTGGATGCAGGGGGCAAGACAGGGGGCCAAAGGGCGGCCATCTTTTTCCCAAGCCTCTGGTTTGGTCTCTGGAGAGATGGTGGGGGGGGCTAAGTGAACATGTGTGTGTGTGGTATGTGTGTGTGTCTGTGTGCATGATTGTGACTGCACAAGAGGGAGTTAGGATTTGATGGGATTTGCTGATGTTTGTTGCCAGAGACACACTCCTTTGGAGCCCTCATTTCATCCCTCCCAGCGCTAAACTGTTGATGTTAACATTGCTGAGTGGAAAGAAACGACCAAGGTCTGGCCTTTTAGCTCTCGTCCTCAAATCCATGCAGAACGCATTTCAGCATATTATACACCTGGAGACGTTGTTAGTCATTTAAGTTCTTCACAGTGGTGTCAAATAGACTGGCTGAGGTTTCTGTGCTACAAGTGTATGCCGTTATGAATTGCTGCTAACCTCAAAGACAGTTAAATAACCTCTGACACTGTCTCTACACTCTTTGCCGTTGCTTTGACTCATTTCTCCCAAACTGAACTCTCTGCCTCCCCCTTAGATATTTCACTCTTGCAGTTTCCCCATATAATTAGAATACATTTTCAACTTGCTCATGCTGTCTGAGCAGTTCGACACTTTGGAGAATTCAACTTTGAACTCACATAAAAATGTACAAATGTGGCTTTAAATCACATTTAGCTTCATTAGAGATACAAGCGTTGCAGCTGACCCATTAGGAGTTTTATTACATCCCCATCAGTTTAACTGAGGATTTCATAAAATTATGGACTAGAATAACTTTTTTGTACTGTACTTCATCTTTTATCGTTTCTTAAATGATTGTTTTTTTAATGATTTTGCTTTGGTGATTAGTTAAGTATTTTTTAAATTTAATTTATCTTAATTTAATTTAATTCATTTTCTTTCTGAACCAAAGAGCATTTGTTTTGCTCCATTCACAACCTATTTTACTGTTGATGAGCCGAGTGTGCGAGGAGTTGAGTCAGATGGCTAGCTTCCTGCTTCAAAGATTTTAAAGATGGTAAACATTTGTTTTGTCTTCCAGGCTTTTCATTCATACACTCTGTCCTGTAGTTGCTATTTCTGGATTAGATTGGCCGATTTTTGAATGACAGCTGATAAGCAACAGGATGCACTAAGCAACCAATGATTGGTAGTAACATCCATGTTCTTTGGTTTAGAACAACACTGACAAAGTAAACAACTGCACAATGTAAAAGTGATTCTGTATAAAATTTATAATATGTAGGACTTGCCCACTATGAACTTTTCTTTCAAGTCTGAGTTGTTAGTTTACTCCTCAAATTTTTGAGTAGCTCTTAGCTTGGCTTCCCAGTCACAATTCTTCCCCACTTCTTGAAAAACGTCAGATTATGGGCCGTTTACACCAAGGTGATAATTGGCCACTGGATACTATTGGAGTGACAGTTGCAAGTTATCTTTGTGGTGTGTTCAAGTGCTGTTTTATTTGTTCAAACAATGGCAATGCAAGGAGACCCAGCAAGAGGCTTCTCATCAGTGCTTATTCTTCATATCAGACCCCATGAAACTGATTGCTCATAAATTACTTCACAAAACCCTGCTTTTATTTATATATATATATATATATATATGTTTGCAGTATTCCTTAGTATTTCAAGTTCAAGTTTATTTACATATGGGGTGGCGTGGCTCAGCAAGGTAGAGTGGTCGTCGAGTTCATGTTGAGGTGTCCTTAGGCAAGACACCTGTGTGTGTGAATGGATGAATGTGATTTATGATGTAAAGCGCTTTGGGTATCATCCCAGGTACAGTAAAGCGCTATATAAATGTTAAATGGACCATTTACCATTTGTACAGCACATACAAGCACTACAAGCCCAGTTGCTCATAGTGCTGAACAATAAAACAACTACTCAGTAAAACAAAAAAATCAGTAAAAAAAAAAGGGGAAAGAAAATAATATAAGACAAGAACAAAAAGCAAAAGCAAGCAAATGTCAAGCTCAACTATGTAGGAATGTCAGTACAACGAAGTGAGTGTTGAGCAAGGACTTAAAGCCAGAAAAAGACTGGGCAGATCTAATGTGGAATGGCAAACTGTTCCACAACTTCAGAGCAGCAACTAAAAAGGCTTCGTCACCCCTGGAATTGAGCCTAGAGGAAGAGACCTTCAGAAGAAGCTGTGTAGAAGACCTCAGAGCCCTGGCTGGAACATGTTGGTGCAGCAGCTCTGTACAAATACAACAGAGCTAAACCGTTAAAGGCTTTAAAAACAAGAAATAAAATTTTTTACTAGTCCTAAAACTAACAGAAAGCCAATGTAAAGCAGCAAGCAGAGGGGTAATGTGATCATTTCGTCTGCATTTTGAGCGAGCTGCAATTGGTGCAAAGATGACTGATTAAGGCCATAATACAGGGAGTTGCAGTAATCTAGGAGGGACATGATGAGCAGGTGGGTGACTTTTTCTGGGTCTTGCTTAGACAGGTAGGGCTTTATCTTGCAAAGCAGCCTCAAAGGAAAGAAAACGCTTTTTACTTCTGAGCTGACCTGCCGATGGAAGTTAAAAGAGCTATCAATGATCACACCAAGATTTTTCTTTTTTTCTTTGTTTATCTATAGTATTCATTTAGTCTGCATCAGATCCAGTTTTTTTTACTCGTACAATAACTAAAATCATAACTTTATATAGATAAAAAAAGTTTCTTTGAGCAGGTAAGCTAGTCCTTAGTTGTCAACGTTCCAATCTATATAAGCAACCATACAAATAGTATCGGAACAGGTTATGGGATGAAACACTTTGTTCATCTTTTAAGGTGCCTACATTAGAATTTTACAGCTGAGGTTTTTTTTCATTGTGAATGGATTGGGGTATTTTTCAATGAAATATGTCAGTGTGAGAGTGACAGAGTACAGAACAGATGTGAGGCAGGGGATGTTGGACGTTAACGACGCATTGCATGTTTGGCTTTGAGCCCAATGTCACACACACTGCTTCCTGACAGCAGCCATGCCACAGTGATGTTTACACTAACCCAGCTCTACTCGTCACTATCCAGCATTCATACCAAAAGGACCTGCTGCAAACCCCCACTGTGGAAACTCACCGTATGTGTGTGCATGGGAAAAAGAGAGCGAATGTGTATATCTGTGCAGTCTCATTGTGATCCAGATGCAAACACACATGTGCGCACACCCTACTAATATCCTGCAGGGATACACACTTCACGTATTCATTCATTAAATTCACACCCTGCACTCCGGTGTGTATTGTATTACAGCATCCATTCCATTCAGTCAAGCAAACACACACTCACACACAAACACACACACACATACACACATCCACTCCCAGGCGCTCATGAGTTCACTGTACATTTAAACGTGCACTCCCATTTAGTACACGCAGACACAGCTGTGATCTAGCACTCAGGGACCATTGGCCTGTGTTTTATTTGATGTGATGTGACAGCTGGACAGTTGGATGGGGAGGGGAACGGGGCGGAGAGCAAAGGAGAGTGGGTGGAATACAGTTTGAGGAGAGAGGATGGATAAGGAAAGGGATAAGTCACAGGACTGGGACTGTGATAGTGGGAGGAGAGGAGTTAAGGGGAGGAGGATCTGAGATGTGGAGCCTCGGGTTGCTGGGCGAGTTGAAGGAGGGGGCGCTTCGCCTCTGATGAGGGGCACGTCCTCACGGGCGCAGGCCCATTTTTTATTTCTAAAAGTAAACACGCAGCCTGCTGGGGTCTAGGGGGTTATGGGAAAGGAGGAAACAGTGATGCTAATCAGGCCGGTGCATACTTCCCCCTCTAACAATATAACAAAACAAGAGGGGAAACACGGAAAAGCAACAGACAACTGTAGAGGAATGGGCTACACAACTGCTATAGTCCGAAATATGTGCTACACAACATAATGATAGCACTGAGACAAGGGCTGTTACTCAATAAACAGAGGAAAGAGATAATGTCGCTACGACCCGGTACATTTGTGGATTTTATTTTTAGAAGTCTTAACTATTCCAGCTCATTTCCATATTTGACTTTAGAGGAGTAATTATATTTTATTTTGAATCACAATTTTTATGTTAACACTGAAAATACTGCCACTAAGAACATGTTTCTCGTTTGACAGCTCACAAATTTGACAGTTTTTTTTCCAAATTATTACTCTTCCCTGACAGCATTTGATTTTTTTTTTTTTTCATGATGTGCTCTAAACCATTACCCAATAGCCGATTTTTGAACTTCTCCTTCCCAGAGTACAAGCTTTTCTTCTAGAAAGCTGTGATGTGTTAAGTTCCTCTTGACTGTGCAGTGAGTAATTACTGACTTCAGTTAGGGAACTCGCAGTTCTGAAAGGCAGGCAATAGCTGACATATGATGATGCAACAGATGCCAGCTCATCAGGAAAGGTGGCTCATTAATGAGGCTTGAGAGAGACCGCCCATAGTTTTAAATTCTATTGTGAGTTTAGTGTTAATCAGAGACAGTTGGTTACAATGAGTGAGCACCAGCCGTGGTAAGCGTGAGTATTTCTTTGTGCGTCATGACTTGATTCGAAGTCAATCCTGTCGTACTTTAAGGTCAATTGTCAAGTGAAATCATTTAATATAAGTTTTTTTCTTTTTTTATATAAAAAAGAAAACCTTTTTACAGTCTGTATGTTTGCAAGCAATTTTGTCTCTCAAAGCTTCATTCCTTTGCTTGTTGTCACTGACTATAATGCACCTTCACACATTTAGTGAGGAATCATTTAAAACTACAGACTGCTGTATTGTGTTCAGTCTTTTCTAAGAGCATGCTGCTGACAGTGAGGAGGGAGGGCAAAACGAGGAGAGGGAAGGCTGGGAGGCAAAGAGCCTCAGAGGGGGGTGGGGATAATTGAATTATCTCCACAATGGAGTGATGGGGGGCACGTGGTGCCGCTAATGGAGGAAGAAATGTCCTTTTTAGCGAAGCTAATTGTTCAGAAAAGAGCTGAGCCTTTGTTCAGGGAGGCCCTGCTACTTTCCCAGTGCACTTACAAGCACACAATTTAGCAGAGTGCACGCACGTGCTTGCACACACACAAGCGCCTGCTCTCGGAAGACACTTTGGAATGTGAGGCAGAAGGAAGAGATGCACACACACACTCACACACAAACACACATGCAGAAATCCTGTCCCAACCAAACGTCTGATCTCAGCAGGAGTGCATCCAGCCTGTGGCACCTTTAGACAGTACCACCTCAGATAGAGCTGAGACTGATCTGCCAGACAGCAGCCACAAGGACCCCACTGTTTTACTGTTTGACTGTCTGCTCTCAGAGTCTTTGTGTGTGTGTGTGTGTGCATGTGCATGTCCATTGCCCATCTGTGTGCGTGCTTGAGTGCCTGTAAATGAGTGACTGATTGATGACATGCTAAACGCGGTCTGTTCACACAACATACCAAACTCATCACGTCACTCTCTTATCTATTGTCTGAGATGCATTACGCCTCGATTCCATCTCGGTCAACATTTCACATTTTATGGTCGTGAGAAATATGGAATAAAATGCAAACCCTTAAGACTTAAGAGCACCCCAGACTCCTGCAACCTGCTGCAAGGGTGCCAACATCAAACACAAATATCTCTTGACAGCTGAATGGATTGCTCCAAATCGAATAACCTTTCAGTTAACTCTGTGAGAAGTAGCAGGTGCAACGGTTACATCTAAGGATTATAGACAGGCGAGCAACGCAGATGTGCCAAAGAGAGACAAACAGCAAGCTGCAGAGAGCCGCGAAGAGAGGGAAAGCTGCTGTACTGCAACAGAAATGAGTGAAGACAGCTAACTGTCAAACCTATGGAAAGAGCATTTGCCAGGTGAAGAAAAGAAAAACCAAAACTTAAACTTCTTTTATCTGCCGCAAGTGTGCTGGTACACACAGTAGATGTCTGTTCTGTGGCTATAACACAATGAACAATCCTCGTGTCTGAACAGGAAATTACACAGTTGTTTCAACAATAGTTGTTTTTGTTGAAATGGTGCAAAACTTGAAGATGAAATGATTGTTTACGGTCACTCATTTCCCTGTGTTGTGCTATTTATAATAAAAATGTATTTGTTCAGTTGTACACCAGACCGTTACAAGGACAATTGATGCTTTGAGAAAAGAATTACAGTTTACTTTGTTTTTTTTAACAATTAAGTTGAACTAAGTTTCATTATTTCCAAACAATTAAGAATAAAAATATGAATCATAGTTGCTTTTTATTACTTCAAAACTGAAGTAAAGACAAGAAAACTCATACTGAAATTGGACACATGTGACGCCAGCCTAGATATTAGTCAGCAACACCATTAAATCCTAAATGGCTGCCCTCGGGCTCTGAAGGACCCAGGCTGTCCTTTTAAGAACAGATACGAGGGAGTTCATTAACAGAAAACAAAGAGGTCCAGTCAGAGAGAGTAAGAAGCTGATGAGCCGACTGGCTGAGATAAATTGAGAGGTACTGTTCCCCCCTCTTCCATTCTTCTCCTCCTTCACCCCCTCTGCTTTGCCCCTGGTGAGGCAGCTCTTCTCACCGCAGAACCCACCAGCTCTCCTCCCAGATGAGGCTCCTATCAGGCCAGTGAAACCTGATCTGGGGCCGCTAATGGAGCTGGCGAAGTACCGCCGGTTTAAAAATCCATGCCTGATCAATATCCCTGGCTCCCCTGCCTCCCTCCAGATCATCCATTTTGCCATACATGCATTCAGTACATGCAGAAGTATCATATTGATGTGCAAGTCATGAGTCACAATGAGGTTGTGGATGGATTTTAAAAAAAGACAGAAGAGGACTGCTGGCTGAAAGATACCATTTAGATTGTTAAAGTAATGGACAAAAGACACACAATGGGTCTATTAAAAATAACCTGGGTCCACACTTTGTCTCCAGATTTCTTCCTTTTCTTAAAAGCTAAAGTATAAGAATCTAATATTACCATTTCTGTTGCCATGGGAAACATCCCTAACAGCAATCCCTTGTACAGATTGGAGTCTTCTGTGGCTGAAAAGCCCAATCTTTCTCCGTCTTTGTTCTTTTTCAGTGGCAGAACAAATTTTTGATTCAATTTCCACCAACGCATGGTCATTGTTCCTGATTACTGTCGATAAGAAGCACAAACTCCATAAAAACAGGCTAACTTTGAATCAGAGCAGCCAGTTCGTCTTCTTCAAACTAGATTTTTGTTGACGATGTTGGTGACAGGAGACCCAATCAGAGAAATTATAATGGAAGCATGAGTAAACAATTTTTATGCCTTGCATTATTTTTAATGTAAATTCCTGCACCTATTTTCAAAGCTGCACATTTACACAATTTTCTGACTCTGCAGTGTGAAGAAAATCAACATGGCAGGTTTTATTGATCAGTACAAGGTGAACAGGAAATACTCTGAAGTGTTTATGAGGGTGAGTTACAAGTTATGGGGTAGCCTGGGTCTGCAGAATATATTGCCCAGACTATCATTTCAGGAAAAACAAATGTTTTTAGACAAACTAACCTACATCTAAATTAGTTTTTGTGTAAATACCCTGAAAATCTCCTAATATCTTTTTAACTAAAATGTTGCAAGTAAGGTCCAATGCAAATGTCTCGAGCCACCCTTCACTCCTTTATGTATTGCCCTGAGTTCAAGAAATAAGTGCAATGATTTGCTGAAATATTTGCTCTTGTGCTGGAGTACTCTTCAAGAATAGTACTCTACTTTACAGCCACCCTATCCATGTAAGTTTCTGATTGGGCTTTGGTGAACAGAAACAAATGTCTCAGGTCTTTGCTGGATTTTGTTGTTGTTGTCCAGTTTCATAATTTTGCACACTATGCTGAATAATGCACAGATTTTCTTTGGTAATCATCTTGTTGGTATAAATAAAATGTTTATGTCTTTCAAGCTGACATAAAATGCATCTATGACAAACTGCCAGTTAAGTTCCTGATGATACAATTAAAAACAGGCTCTTTGCTAAGATATCTGTATACGCAGCACAGGTTCATCCCTCCAGTTAGGCGTGTTTGTTTATGATTGAATGATTTGGAGATCAGTGATCTTGAGTGGCTTGACCTCTGAAAATAGACAGGTACAAGCACTGAACTGAAAATAAATGTAAAAGTAGCCAAGACCCCGAGAAAGCCAGGAAAACAATTACTCAAGAAAAGATGACTTGTTGGAAGCAAAATACCAAGAAATCAGTGCTGACTCAAGACTTTTGCACAGTATTTATAGTACTGCTCATGTTCAGAATGAATCAGATGGCAGCTAAATCAAACTCCTTGCTGTCGCTGTCCCCTATGTTTTAAGCATTCATTTGGTAAAATGCACTGGGTAATGTTATTGTAATTTCATGGTTTAGGAAGAAGAATTGCACGATGGAGCCACTACATCAAATGTTTGCTGCCAAATTCCTTAGAAATAAGGCGAAACGTTACTTCTGAAGCTAGTCAGCAGTT
Source organism: Melanotaenia boesemani (assembly GCF_017639745.1). NCBI lineage: Eukaryota > Metazoa > Chordata > Actinopteri > Atheriniformes > Melanotaeniidae > Melanotaenia > Melanotaenia boesemani. The sequence continues at coordinate 28,753,442 of NC_055690.1, read as the reverse complement.
CTCACACTACTTCAGTGTTTTCCCATCCCTGTAAAAGGCACATTTTCGGGAAAGAGCAGACTAATAATTGAGTCTGGTGAGGTGAGGGAGTTGGGGGGGGGGGTTCTTGGCACGAGCAGGTCGTCATAGTTTGTAAGTGTGTGTGTGTCTTTAAAGGTGGTGGTAGATGGAGGCGAAAAAAAGGGGGGGGGGGGGGGGGGGGGGGAATATATTAATTGAATTGTGAATCAACTGGCAGGTCGGTCTCTTGGCCCCGCCCCCCTCGCGCTGTCGTCTCGCTCCGGCTCCTCGCAGCTCAACGCCCATAGGCAGAGACAGAGAGGAAGGAGTGAGTGTGTGAGTGTGTAAGAAAGACAGAGGAAAAGAGAAAGCGTGTTCACGTACTGGAGAGGGAGAGAGGGAAAGAGATAAGTTAGGAGTGAAAGAACCTCAGTCAGGCCGTAGCGTGAGGAGATAAATATAAGAAAAGCATTGAAATTCCGAAATAAATCGGCCTGTAAGATTTAACTACGGGGCGCCAAAGGAGGTGAAGATTTCCCCCTCTTGTTTTGAGTTTTTTTTCTTCTGTTTTTTCGTTTTTGGAGCAGTTAGAATAAAAGAGGGACGCGCGGCGTTTTTCAAGTCACACTGATGGTCATGACGGCAGCTGTCGATATGAAACCGACGTTAACGATCATAAAGGCTGAAAAAATGGACGGTGAGTAGCAACTCTAATGTAAGAGACTGACAGCTAACACGAGACTGTAACATCACTCCTGTACGTCTCCTTGTATCACAACCGGTTGCTGGCTGGTTACGTGGATGAGAAACCGCACTGTTTCTCGGTTATTTGGATGTGTCGAGAGGGACAAAACGTCCTGAACACATTTTTGTACCAAGACGTTGTTGATTGCTCAATATTGGACAACACGCTAGAAACAAAAATGTATTCACGCCAGAGGCATTACAGTCATGCAACAGTAGACTGTATGTGTGTGATTTCTCACACTGCACTGAATGGACGAGGCTGTGAACCAGGTTCAGTTGAAACATGGAGAAAAAATTAACTTTTTCCATATTTGTAGCCATTTCTTTGAAGACACGAGCTATAATTTATTATGTCTTGTAAGCAAATGCCAAATATAACTGGCACACAGCATGACATCAAGAATGTTTATAGTTTCTGCACTTTTTTCCATGATGTAGAGATATTATCTAATACATTCCAAGTTGTATGATTTATCTTTTTTTTAAAAAAAATTTATGTATGTTGCTTTGACTGACTGTTTATGTTTTGTAAGGTTGTTGGACTTTTTTTCTCCCACTTATCCAACTTTGATCCCTCCAGAGATCTCTCACCCATCTTCTGACCCATATATCCCATGTCATGTAGGGGTGAGCCAAGTCTCTCTGTCCAGCCAGCTTTGGTGTGGAGGGTTGGGGGGAACGGTGCCCAACAACTCCCCTCTGCCTCCCTCTCCTTTCCTCTTCATTTCCCCCTCTTCATCCTACTCCCAGTCCTACTCTTACTCCTCCTCAGCTTCTGAAACTGACTTTCCAGAGGGAAGGGGAGGCAGGCTGAGGTGATGAATCTGCACTGCTGAGGCTTGCCTCTCCAACTCTGCTGCCTGGAACTCTTGGCCTGCTCCAGTACAAAGTAGTTACAGGGAAGGCCACAACTATGAGCTGTAATTGTGTGTAGAGTTTAAACCTCTGTATGGTTTCACTTCTCATTTTCTACACAAAGTTTAGTTACACATGGTAGCATGTTTGGATGATTTGCATTTTGCTTGTTTTAAATTGAACTAATCCCCCTGTGCGTTTGCTGCTCAGGTGGTTTTGAGCCTGTTAGTGGAGCTGCATTGATGCATCATGGAAATTTTATACTAATTGCAAGTGTTGACCCACTAAGGGGCTATGACTCACCACATTAACCAGCTTCTCCCTGCTGTCAATACCTGCAGAGCATAGCTTCATACATATACACCTCACAAGCTCACAAAATGTGCTGACAGCTGCAACAAATGTTGCCAGAGCGTAGCACTATCTTGCAAAACCATTTCACAATGCTTGGTCCTACTTGTGCTCACTTGGGTGCACTCGGGTCACGCTAAGCCTGCCAAGGAGCAGTTCACAACTCCTCACAAACTTTTCTCCAGCTCTATTTTGAATACACATACTGTTGTGGTTACTTGGCATTGCTATGTTTACAGGATACATGTTTTACCAGTGTTCAAGGCTGTTGCTAATCCAAATATGACATATCAGAGCCCCAGGCGTGCAAAGCTTATAACGAGCTCTTTGCTTACAAATTACTAAAAGAGATCGTTTAAAGGCAGATTGCATATGTCCGAAGCAGCTTTCCCAGTGCCTGTTCAACTCTTCATGGAACTATGGGAAGAACAGCTGTTTTTTTTTTGTTTTTTTTTTCCCTCCACTCTAAAACGCCTGCTTCCACATAGCATACTGTACATGCATGCACACCCCCATGAACAAGCTTAAGCAGTTTCCAGCCCACCTTACTATTTTGTTTGTTTGTTTTTTGAGACAGAAGTGAAGCCAGTGTCAGCTTACTCGATGCCTGTCCTCACTCTCCAGCTGAGGTAATTTCTTTCAAAGCGGTAACACTCTGCCGGGGTCAGAGGTGAGACCAAACAGAGCTTCTAATGTTCCGCCGAGCCCTTATTCCTCTGCTTTGTGTTACAGTAGGCAATTCCTGGCACAGCACACTTATTTCACGGCCATCCAGATTGTGGTAGCTCACATTTGAAAGCATAACGTAGCCATAACAAAACTCAGCTCCACAGAGACAAGTCTGTAAGGTTTACAGGGTGGCAATGCGCAGTCAAGCAAAGATTCATCCAGTTGTGGATTTGATACTCAACAGACATGTCAATCATTTATAGCACAAGTGTCTTTTAGACTTGAGCTATTTGTCCCTCTTTCACTTCATTTCTCTGTTTTGTCATGCCTGACAGTCGGGGTTCAGTGACTGACAGGAATGTTTGTGAGCATGCCCTGCTGGGTGGCACGCATGGGAGCTTGAAGGAGCTTGAAGGGAGGCTTGTTTTTATCTGATCAAAATGCTGCAGTTTGTTGTAACTGGCATTTCTGATGCATCTGCAGAGAAGCCTTATATGGCCTCTACATCCATGTCTAACACATACAGCAAACTACAAGCACATACAGGCCATGCTACATGAATTAGTCTCACAAAGACTCGAATCTTGTTTTTCTGTGGAACTTTTCATGTTGGTGCTTTGTGGATGCGTCAGGACAGAGGGAATTACATAAGTTTTGGGTTTTAGCTGTGTTGTATTTGTGTCAGCACTACTTCAGTAGCACAGTGTAATATATGCCAATGTTTGAGTGCACACGGCAAGCTGGCAGCTGTGCAAACACTGTTTGGGTCTCTTGATGTGGTCTGTTGATGAATTTCGCCAAGTGGAGCTAAAGGGTAGTCTTTTTTCCTCTGATGTCTGCTGTGTCAAACTTGGGACAATCTTGTTTGTGAGATCAAAACTTAATGAGTACATCCAGATATCAGCTTTTATAATAGGTCTCTCTGTTCTGGTTGGTTTTGTCAACAGACTGAAGTGGAGGTCTGTGATTTCTTTTTCTTCCACAACGACCATGACTTTCTGCACTTCCCGTGCTGTGCAGCAATGCTGGTTTGTTACGTGAAATGGGCTATCCCCTCATTTAGTCAGCGCTTCATTCATTGCTCCTTCACTGAGCCTGTCATCTGCTCTGTTGCCCATATAAACGTGAAACCATAATACTGCGTGGGTCCTCTCTGAATGCTTCCCTGGTGACTACACGCCTTAATCTTCACTTATAAAGCTTAGTCATAAAGTAAGGCGTGTTAGCACCACATACGGCAGTTTGCTAAAAACTAAACATATGCTGTGAGAAGGGCCGAGTAACTGCAGGGGTGTGGTCGATATGATGGCAATAAATATTCTTAAATGATGATCAAAATGTAGGGCTTCCTTTTGCAGCTGCTTCTCTTGAGACTCATTTTACTCACATTCTGCAAAAAAACCAACAACCAAATCAAAGGAAAATGTAATCCTTGGCTGAGGAAATAAAGCCCTAACAAGCATTGTTTTGTAACAGATAACTCCTCAGTCATTCACCCACTCACTCACACAAGTGTTGCTCCCCCTCCTTTCCCTTTCTCTCTCCGTTTCCATGTCTTTCTGTTGGCCACATGGGCCTTTCTCATGACTCCTTGATGTGGTATATGGTGAGTTCCTGGTAATTGCACTTTGTCCCATCTCCATTCATTCCTAACTTGTAATCCCTGAGTCATGGGGCTAGACGCCTGGTAAACCACACGCCGCTGGCTGTCCGACTATGTGTCTGTTTACCTTGCTTACTGGTTTCTTTTGCCACATGCCTTTCGGCCCTCCCTATATTATCAGTCTGACTGTCCCTAAATGGTTTGACACTGCCCCTAAAAGCTTCCACAACTGCCCACGCATCTCAGCGTCATTTTGAGGGCTTTTCTAAATTTTTTCACCCTTATGCACTGTTGTTTCTGTCATATGGCTCCACATTTAGAAGCTCTGTTTCCTGTAATGACATGGAAATGGGGTTAGAATAGAAACATGCTTGCTTTGAGAACAATTCCACCCGTTCTAAAACAGAGATTATCAGCTGTCCACAGCAAGGCCATGTCACTCACTTTGTTCAGGGTAGGCTTCAGATTTCCTGATTTTCTCTTTTGCTGCACAGCAAAGTGCAGGTTGTGTGTGTTTCACTGATTGTGTATTAACTGGTTTGTTGCACAAAAAAAAAAAAAAGATAGAGAGGAGTGTGTCGGTGTGGCTGTGTTATACTCATGATGATCTAGGTTTCAGTCTCTCAATCGGATATTTAGGCCGTTGTTGATGTTGCAAAAAATAAAAACCACACTCTGACCCCTTTTGACTTCTAAATCTGTATTTGATCAATGCTAAAATGTCCAAACACAGTAAAAACTTTTCAGTTACAAAATCCTTAGATTAATTTTAGATTAATTGTATCTATAAAGCAGTATCACTTGTCTTCACATGAATTTTCATTGGCGTCACTCTGTCTGCTGCCTTAAATCTTGCATTTGCTTTCATGCATGTGTTACAAGCTACTACTGAGCTAATTATGAGTCAGCAAGAGGAATTTTACAAGATATGGTCATTGCTTTCATCATGACCAGTCACATTGTCAAGCGAAGCGGCACGATATCCCCTGAAGTCCAGTCATTCTTTGAAGAAATGAGTCACAATCTGTCTGTGTGTGCTTATCTGTGTGAGTTTGTCTTTAAGGGTTAGGGGTAGATAGAGAGAAGACAGTTTGAGTTTTACATAACTGCAATGATGTCCTCATGTTTTAGAAATCACTTCCATCTCATCTTGCAAAACGCTAAAATGCAACTTTCTAAATTATCAACTCTTGGTTTTCAACTGTTAATCAGTGAAATCAGCCAAACATACACGTCGTAATAAGATAGAGGAAGCGAGATGCGGCCAGATGCCAGAAGTTAGATACTCCTATTAGCCACAGAGGCGACACTGAGCTTAAAATAGAAGGGCGATTCATCATCCAGAGCTGAAACCAGTTTGCCACTTGGACCACAAGTCATTTTTGGTCACATTAGAGGAAAACAAGAAAGCTGTGAGAAGCACATTAGCAATTGTAAAACAGAGGTGGAATGCGAGGCACGTAACATGAAAACACTGCGGTGTGGTGGGAATTTATTTATCAAGAATCCATCTGTTACACATCGCTTGCCTTCAAACACGCAGCAGTCTCTATATATGAATTATGTGTAATTGGAAGCAGCCATTACAAGACTTACATGCGTTGTGTTGCACCAAAGAATGGTTGCAAGGCATCCATCAGTGGGTGTGAGTGTGTGGCTACATACTGTCCCACATCATTCACACTTGTATCAGGAACCTGGTTGTGGAATGTATCAGTTTGGACAAAATATGGGGCATGCGCCATGTTTTGTGGAAAAAATGCAGCAGGGAGAGTAAACTGTTTGTCAGATATGCTGTGTGTTTGGTTTAATGCCTAAACAATTCCCCCAGAGCATCCCATGTCTGTTTATAACAGGGGTGGAAGCTACGGGTGGGGAATGTCAAGTTTGGGGCAGTTATCCTGGATACAGCAAAAGTTTGCACCACCTACTTTCTCCAGAATTTTGTTGGCCTGTTTCATAATTTCTATTCTTCTTCCTTCAGAGTAATGGAGAACTTCAGAGTTGTGCAATCCATTTTTGTGATAAGTACATTACTGTTGCTCAATCATAAATACTTGAGGCATACCTAAAAGCAAGGCTTTTTTGCACTGCTGCAGATCACAGAACAACAAAGCTTGAAGGCAGTTAAATTTTAAAAGCGGAGCCAAATCTTGCTCAAAGCACCTTGTCTCGGTCTTCTGGAAATCTAAATATTTCCGTCAAGCCTTTTGCAAAGATATGTTTAGCTTCTGTTGCTGATGATGTGGATCATTCCAAACACTATGTCAAATCAAATGTTGTAACTTTGGCATAAACACAGGAGTTAATGCACTTTCACATTATAAGCTAATATGATTTCAGTGATGGAGGGAGTGGAAGGGAGAAAGACAGAAAGGCAGCTATGGGGTATTAGTCTGACTTATCGTCTGCTTCAGTAGCCAGTGTGTCTGTGGTAGTGATAGTCTGGGGCAACTCTGCTTTCATGGCCAAAGACAGATGTCAGCAGTAGTGGTCCCGTCCCATACAGCTGCTTTACACCACCACAGGCTTGTGTTTCAGGAGGGCAGCCAGAAGCCAGTGGCTAGGATCTTAGAATAAAACTAGTGTTTCAGCACTGGTGCCTGTGATGGTGGGATTTTCCTGGTTTTCCGTTGGATTGCTTCAACCCAACATTGTCCTGCTTTGGAGCTTGCTGGGGTCTAGTTCTGGTCTTGCTTCATGACCTCGCCTACAGTTCTATTCCCAGTCTTTGGCAATGAGAAGGGAATCTAAATAGCGTGGTCGACTGAACAAGAAGCCCTCTTAAAACCAGACTGCCACCCAGTCCTCCTCCTCTTGCTCCACTGTAGCCCTCAGTAGCCACTTTATAACCCTGTGGCACTGAATGGACCCCCTTCATGCTGGTTGGGTTTATGACCTTGCGTTCCCAGACCAGGGCTCCAGATATGGATCTCCATCAAAGGCTCTCTCAGCCGCCACTGTCAGCTCTGGTCTGCCTTTAAGAGAAAATTAGAAGCTCTTGGCTGGTTACCAAGACCTCCTTCTCCCTGCACCTAGTTGTGACATTGCTGATATGTTCCTGTGTGCACGCAGAGATCATCAGAAAGGTGTTAGTACTGGCCATGAAAATGACCCTCACCTGAACCCACAACTCACCTCAGTCCCACAGGAGGTTGCAACTTAGCCACAGGAAATGCTCACTTTTTACTTATTTATAGAAAACCCACTTTATGCTCAGCTACAGAAGGTCACAGAATGGGAAACATTAATTGCCACAGTTTCAATGCTTATGACTTTTTAGAGGCTTCATTCGCTTCTATCACAGTCCACTCTTTTTCTCACGCCAGCATGCATCCACTTGTTAACTCTGTAGGACTATTTTTAGCTCAGTTGCATGATAGAAAGCATATTGTCCCTTATTTGTTGGGTCTGGTTGCCTGCTCTGCTTGTATCATTGCATCATTTAGAGTGGAGGCAGCAGTCCAGGCTTTATGAATGAACTGAGCCTCCGCCAGAGGCTGGGAGATGGCACTGATCCCACTGTGATGTCACTCGAGAGACGAGGAGAAGAGAAGGAGCTTTATGAAACCTCCCATTCATTTGTCTCCCTTTGCTCTCTTTCTTTTTGCCCACCCCTGGTTCCCTTGTCCTATGATAGGGCTCAGATTACAGGCTGGTGACTCACCACCCCTCACCCACCCAAGATGCTCCCTTGCTATCTTCCTCAGCCCTACCGTGGCCTGCTACAGCCCAGTGGACTTTGGCCCCAGCCACAAGAATCCCAATTTCACGCCCACGCTCTGTCGTGCAGGCAAAGGTGGCTGCTAATTTACTTTGCATGCATGTGTGTGTGTTTATGTGTCAAGCAAATATAATCCCCACACTCAGCAGCTTACCCACTACTCATATCAGTAAAAGAGATTCATATACCACATCTGTCTCCCTTCATCTGTGATTCTTAGAATAGACACACATTTGCTCTGCATTATTAAAAGAAACAGCCTTCGTTTAATAATTTCCATTGCAGACTCTCTTTTTATCTTTTCTTTTTTTAATCTGAGCCATGTTGGAAAATGTGAACACCATAATCTTGCCTTTGATTTACACCCTATCCCACATTTCTCAGGCTAAGTGGATGGGACTCATTTTGTGGACGGACCAGCACCATCTAATGTGGAAAGTGATGACTTGTGGATGTTTTAACTCTCAGTGCATGCTGACCATTCTGCATCTAATGGGACTCGCAGGCATTGAAATCGTATCAGGACTTCATCATTTACTAGAGATCGTCTAGAACCAGGCTCGGCTCTCTCGCTAATGGATGCACATTGTACATTAGCACTGCCACAGATAACGTTCACATGGCTCACTCACTGTGGAGGCTGCTTTATTACCACTTTGCTTTTACATTTAGAGTTTGCCTTTCAACGCTGCCTTTTTCTTTGATTTGTATTTTTAAGATTTCAGCTTGACCCATTGAAATGCAAGAAAGCAATGTGCATGCGTATGACACACTAAATAAAGAACACAGTATATTTTCTTGACATGCAATTTTGCTGTCACCTAACAATCCAAACATCAAAAACAACTTAAAAAAAAAAAATAAGAAAAGCCACTTCAAACTCATTTTAAGCTGAACAAACAAGTAATTCAAAACAAAAACAAAAGAATTAACGAAAGTTGTGTTTCACGTTTTAATTTGGCCTGTAATCATGGCTAACATATTTCTCTTTAGAGTGCCTGATGTTAGTTCTCATGCGTTATGGTTATGAGTGTCTTTGATGGAGGATTTAGTGCTAAAGTGGGTTTCATGTCTGTGTATGCAAGCGCATGCTGGGGTTGATAAAAGCAATGGGGAAGGAGGGGCGTAAACGCTTCGAAAGTGCAGGCAAACTCCATTCGATCCAGCTTAAACAAACGGGCACATTTTGCCTCTACCATGACATCAAAGCACAGACTGTCTGAGCCCTGGTCCCATTCAGTTTGCAGCCGTTTGCAACATGAACATTTCTGCACTACCGGTATGGCTTAAAAGAAAAGTGAGCTCAGTAAAAAGCAAAACTTAACAGGCGGTCAGGTGCAGCTGAACACAGACGGCTGGCTCATGTCACATTTTGATGTGTGGGGCCTGTCTGACAGTAATTAATTAAGGTCTCATGTGAAACTGTTAACAAAAATGTTTATTCTCAACTACTCTTCTGACTAGAATGGCTAACTTTCTGTTTGTTTACCAGTGTACTGGAGACCAATATATTATTACAGGTCTAATTGAATCACATGAAGAAGCAAAGAGCTCTTGTCTGCCTTCTGTCTCAGGGTCTGTTGTGAGGCTTCTTTCTTCAAGGCGGCGGGGGGGGGGGGGGGGTGAAGACAGAAAAAAGAGAAAGTGGGAGACCTAATTTTGCAAACAGTCAGACAGACATTGGTTACGAAGGAGGGACAGCTGCTGTGCATTCCAGACAAGGTCGAGACGTCAGTGAATGGTGAAAACAAGCATGAACTAAATGTTGCCCCAGTGTACTGCTTGCAGATAAAACCACCAGCCGCTGGAGATGCCAGGACATCTGGGTTCGACGAATGGCAGTACCCTGAGGAGAGGGAGGGGGGGGGGGGGCTGTTACTAAATTGATTTCAGGGCAAGCCTATTGTGATTTTAACTATAAACGTAGTCAAGACAGTTCAGTTACAGAGGACATGCTTCTGTCGAATATTCAAGCTGTAAATTTTTCATGTTACAAGTTTATTCTGCAAGATATATTACATTTTAAAATTGTAATCAACTTCAAGCAGGGACTGAATGATTAAAAACATGCATGTTATTTAAAACTCTAAAGGGCTTGGTTGTGTATTTCTCAAGTTGTTTAGCAATCCTTGCCTTTAGGGGCCTATTTCCCTTCTCCCACACTTTTGCAGCCTGGTCGATCTAATTAAGTGAGTGCGAGTCATCAGGCACCGTTTAAAGCCTTCAAAGGGAGCTCTGTTCCCCACTGGGTGCCCACTGGCAGCCAGCAGAAAACAGTGACCTAGTGTGCGATTGAGACCCTTGAGACAGCCCCCCCTCCGCAGCTTTCCAAGCCACCCGCCAGCAAGCCGCAGTGACATCATCACCTCATCCCTCGACCCTTGACCTGTCAGAATGTCTGCCCCAACCACCCCCCCCTCCTCATGCTTGGTCTTGTGACAGTAGGCCCACTGTGTCGGGGCATCGTGGTAGGAGGGCTAGCAGGGGTCGTAGTGTCACTGATGGGCAGCAGGCGTTGCTCTCCCACCCAGGAAGCTGGGGTATGAGGGAGGGCAACGTTTAAAGTGTTTGTAAATAAACACTCATGTCTGCTTTAAAGCCAGGTGAGTTGGATTTAGCAAAGGATGCTGTTGATGTCAGAGACTTTAGACAACAAATGACACAAAATTAGCATAAAAATCTCTCTGATCCGAAGATAGATTGGTAGATTGTTTCTGATGTGGAGACAGTGGTTGTCTAGACAGAGTGTAATTGTTGCACCATGTTGTTGATCACGATAGCTGTAAATGTGTGGATTTCTGTGTGTGTTTGTTTTTGTGCCACATTCACAAGCCTCTATGTCTCACCTCCTCTCACTCTCAATTCAATTTTCCATCTTATAAGGTTTATCAGCATGAAATACAATACATGATGTGCTGCAGTGGCTTGGGATGCCAATTAGAATTACAGCAGGATGTTATATCAGCATATCAGTTATTCACATCTAAAATGAAATGTGTTGATAATACTCCAAATGAAATTATAATTTCTATTTGTGATTTGTGTTTGGCAGATCCGGAGTGCGGAGATGTCCCCCTGCTGACTCCGGGGAGTAAAGAGATGATGTCCCAGGCTCTGAAGGCCACTTTCAGTGGCTTCACAAAGGAACAGCAGCGGCTGGGTATTCCCAAAGGTAAGAACTGTCAGCTGCTTGTAGTCTCATTAGTCCCTGTTAACATTTCCATTGAGGAAATCAAATTTCACCAGTTAAACACGAGCCTGCAAAACTACCTCGATGCGTCACATGCCAGGGGCAGACATTCTTTCACATCACAACCTAATTCAGAGCTTACAGTGAAGGCATTTCTCAGTGAGACTGAAAACCAAGAGATGTCCAGTTATTCCATATATCACAGTATGCACATTTAAGTCAAGGCAGCTTTGACTTCCAGACAAACTGCACAGCAGCATGATGCTGTTTACAAGCAGCACGATTGCTGGCATCAACATGTAATCGTACTTAAACAGACAGCTACGGTTTTTTAGCTTTTCATTACCACTGCAGTTTACATTCCCCTCGTCCTCCGTCTATTTTCCTGCTTACTGCGTGACAGTTTGCTGTAAGCGCCTCACTAGAGACTCCATGTCTGTCATGTATCAGTCACAGGTTGAGATAAGTGTCTGCATAAATGTGCACAAGCAGTAAAATCCTCTCCAACGTTTGACAGAACATATACCGACCACAGACTCTAATGCTTTCAGATCCCAGACAGTGGACAGAAAACCATGTGGCTGAGTGGCTAACATGGACAGTGAACGAGTTCAGTCTGAAGAATGTTGACTTTGACAAATTCGGCATGAATGGAGCCAGCCTGTGTGCGATGGGGAAAGAGCGCTTCCTGGACTTGGCACCTGACTTTGTGGGTGACATCCTTTGGGAGCATTTAGAAATGCTACAGAAAGGTAAGGCCATTGAAACTTAATTAAGATAATTTAATAGACTAGAGGTTAAAATATCAATTTCTTTAATTCTCTGCTAAATGACAGAAGAAAACACTCATGACGCGTTGCTGATATTTAATTTCTGCTTATTCTACTTGAGGACCTTGTTGGCATTTACTTTAGTAACAGGAGCCAAACAGGAAAACACAATTTGGCTCAGGTCATTAATTTTTGATAATGCTGGATGGAGTTACATGATACAAAAAAAAAAAAAAGAAAAAAGAAATCAATGATGAGGTCACTGACGCTCACTCTTTATCCATTTTTCATGAAGAGGATACAAAGCATTACCCCATCAATGGACTGACCTCCAATTTCCAGGAATCCCGCTATACCTCAGACTATTTTGTCAGTAAGTACTCATCACATTCCTCCTAAGTCATGCTGTCTAAGAGCCAAAGATGTATGCTGCAGAGAGTGAGCCAGTAAATGAAAAGGAGATTTACTGTTAGAAACATGCTCTTTCTATTTTTGCATTTATATTCTGGATATTGATCTTTAGTCCATTTTGCAGCTGTACGTTTAAGCTGGCCAAACGTCATAGGAAATAATCACCTTTCTAATCTATAATCTTGCTTAAAATCTGCAAGATTCATATTGTTAACTTATTGCTATTTTTTTTTTGTGGACTATTCACAACCTGAACATTTGAACAGCAGCTCAGCCCAAGAGGGATAATGACTCCACTCTTCTCAGATTGATCTTCATCTTCTGCTTTGCTCCTTGCTTTCCTTTTCTGCTTTCTATCCAGACTAATTTCCTTTTGTGTCTCCAGGCTATGAACATGCTCAGTGTGTCCCTCCTTCCGAGTACTCGGAGCCCGGTTTCATCACGGAGTCCTACCAGACTCTCCATCCTATCAGCTCGGAGGAGCTGCTCACGCTCAAGTACGAGAGCGAGTATCCCGCCGTCATCCTACGAGACACGGCCCTGAATGCCATGCAGGGCGACTACTTCTCCGTGAAGCAGGAGGTGGTCTCCCCTGACAACATGTGTGTGGGACGCCTCAGCAGAGGTGAGGGGTTCACATGTACTACACGCAATGAGAATAGTTGAGATTTGTGGTGCGAATTGTGCTGCATTTATTTTATCCTCAGCTTTTTGTTTAGATTGGTCTTTTGAAGAAAACATCCACAAGTGCATGCGTAAGTTTGTGTGTGCGCATATAAACGTTAAAGGTGTCTGTGGGCGTCTGCCTGCATGTGTTTGTGCTGAAGCTACCAGAATCTTGTCATGCCACATCAGTGTGCACGTATTAGAAGAGAAGAAAAGCAGGGCCTCTTGGTTGGTTTGTGGTTCAAACAAACCCGCCTCACACAATCTAGACAGGGTTGGGGAAAAAAAGAAAATGCTATTGTTTTTGTCAGAGTGATACACGAACCAAAGCCACAATGTGTTCTCTTCTTACCGCCTGTCCCTTATGTAAAGCAGTTCAAGTGGTGTAACCTTAAAGAAAGCTTTTTTTTTTTTACTTGTTTTTGTTGGCCTCCTTTCCTCGACTCAACCCCTACATTCTGGGTAAGGAGATAGAGGTGTCATCCTTAGTTACAGAACATGGGGTTTTCTCATGAAACTGTTTGCTTTTGTGAATACACAGGCTTGTTTTCTCTCCCTGGTGATAGTTTATAGATGAATTAGCAGCATGGTTTACATTCGTAGTCGTAAAGCAAGGCTTTTCTTCTCACAAATCCCCAGCTGTATAAATGATAGCATGTGCCATGAACGCCAGTCAAAGCTCCTTCAAGCGCTTTGAGCATTTGCCTGCAAGATTTAAGGTCAAATCATCATGCAACAAGCATACCAAGCTTTTGAGCATTGTGTTGAGCTTTCCCGACGTGGGAAAGTACTTTGTAGCACAACTGATATCCACATGTGGCTTCAATTTTGCCAGCTGAAGATTTCAGCATCAGTGGAGGCACATGCATTATCTTTCATTTGTTAATGACTTACCATTCAAAGACTCTGCTTATCTTTCCCGGGGCCAAAAATAACAAGACAATTTGTGTGATAGTCTTCCATTTAGAATAAAATCCAAATGGTGGTTGTAAAAGTGAAATGAGGTGTGAAGTAAAGAGAGGAGCACAGCACATAAGAATATAGCATAGTGAGGGAGAATATATTTACTGATAATGTATTTGCTTTTTTTAGATTAATATTAATTAAAATTGTTCTTCTGTAAAATATCTCAAAAGTTTCATACAATTCTTTGCCTTTACTGTAATCCAAGACTCCCGAAGCCATCTCCTCCTTCCAAGTCAGACTTTCTTGTAATCTTTTAAAGTGGTCTTGGTCTATAATTGTCCATGATTTTTTTTTTTAAGAACTTCCAGTTTTTCTTTGGGCATTGGCTGCTTTTTCCACCTGTGTTCAGTCTAGTCCTTTCACCTGCACATTTTCATATGTGCCTCTGTTTGTAAAGCTACTAAATTCTAAACTATGAATCATTACAGTGTAAAAAAACACTCCTAACTCAAGGTATTTTTAGGTACTTTTTTTTTACTAGCAGCTTTTGGTAAATACATTTGTTTCTAGTTTTTTTTAAGTTGCATTTATAAAAAAAAGCCAAAGATAACAGTTTGACTTGATTATTCCCAAAGACCTATTTGCTGAAAAACATTATATGATTGGACAAGTGGAGCACAAAAAAACCCCCAAAAAACTATCTGAGGTTATGTACTTAAGAAATGGGAACAAATGTTCACCAAAGCCTCATCAGAAATTATCTCCATGGAAAGGTGGCTGCCAACAAGCCACTCTTAAGGAAGGAAAACAGGGAAAGAAGAGGTATGTTAAATGACACAAGAATTGGACTGAAAATCTCTGGAAACTGGTCTTATGGAGTGCTGAACCCTCCCCAGAGCCTGGACCTTAATGTTCTTGCAGCAGTGTGAGGTCATCTTAACAGAAAATGGATCAAAAGGCAGCAAACTCCCAAAGAAGAGCTTTGTAATGTCATTAAAAAAAAAAAAAACTGGACCAAAAGAAATTGTGCTTAACAGGGTTTATATTGCTTTGAAAAATAAAGGTGGTCACCAAATATTTACTTTCAAGGTTGATAGCATTGTGCAACCTCTGTTTTTGCTTTTCTATTCTGTATTTCCACATATGTTTGCACACTTCATTTATTGGTGAACTGAAGGTTGTTTTCCTAGCAATATATAAAGAAGTGAGGGATGGTTCAAGACTTAAGAACATCTCTTAAATCATCTTAAGGTGGTCAGGCATGGTCTGAAATAAGACTGTATTAAGAGTTTTAACCACAGTGATTCCATATCAGTAACAATTTTTCTGTTCTGTCTCTTTTTCTTGCCTCTCAGGTAAGCTTGGTGGGCAGGACTCCTTTGAAAGCATTGATAGCTTTGAGAGCTGTGACCGATTGACCCAATCATGGAGCAGTCAGTCCTCATTCAGCAGCCTGCAGCGGGTACCTTCATATGACAGCTTTGACTCAGAAGACTACCCCACTGCCTTGCATGGCCACAAACCCAAAGGCACCTTCAAAGACTATGTGAGGGAGCGCTCAGACCTCAGCAAAGATAAACCCGTCATCCCAGCGGCAGCATTGGCAGGATACACAGGTACAAATTTATACATTCCTTGATAAATGCCTCAGCATTTACTTCACTATTGAAGCAGATGGTATTAAAAAAATGCCAAAGTAAAACACAGTGAATGAGAATATTATTGGTGTTTAAAATGACTATATTTATGGTAGATTCTCCATTTTATTATCAAACTTTTAATGAAACATTCATTTATTTTCTACATATAATTTCCATCACTTAAGTAAACAGCTGCAACACACTTGATGCTCTACAAAAAGCCCCACATGTGGGAGTGCTCTGTAATGCACCACTTTTAGACAAACAAAAAAAAACTTTACCCAAGCTGCCCAAGTTATGCACATCACAGGAAGCACAACAGATTTTGTTCATGTCTTTTTTTTTTTTTTTTTTTTTTTTTTTTTGCTTTTGTTCTTATTTTCTCTCTATCTCTCTTGCTCTGTCTTCACTTTTCAGCTACGTCTTTATCTGCAGCCCGCATCTCAGCCTATTTTTTCCAGGTCGTCCTAGCAACGCTGGTGAAACATTGAAATTATGCCTGCCCCTGCGTGTAGCACCAGAACAAAGTTATCTCTTCATCTCATAAGGCACCTTTGCACTCATACACACGCTCATAAAGATGGTTTATATATGTTTTTTTTTTAAGTTCACTAAGATGTGGAGATATTTGCAGCTTCTGAAGCAAATGCACCATTTTAGCATCTATGGTTTTTGGTTTGAAAGAAGCTGCTGTTGCTACTTATAACTACTTACTTGGATGTCAACACTTAGCCACAAATGCTAGTTTTATACACATTTCTGTTTCATTGCATAAGCGTCTTATCAATGTTAAACACTATATTCATATATAGAACACTGGATTGTAAAGAGAGCTGAGCAGTCACTGCAGAACCTGCAAGTCTTTGGGACTTTTTCAGTCTTATTTAAATTATAGTCACAAGGCTACATAATTGCTAGCATTTAAAAAAGGGGAAGTCCGAGCATATTTTTCAAAATCACAAACGATGTATACGTCAGATCTCATTAGACTGAGCCAAAGTTGGTATGCGCGACTTAAGTGGTCATCTCTGTGGTCATTAGTCCACAAGCCACTTGTTGAACAATGAGTCATTCATTTCTAATAACGTTAGAAAGATGTCATTATGTGTTTGTAATCAAATAATGAAGAGGGAAACAGCCTAAAGCCTCTCTAGAACCCTCAAAGGCTGTAGTTCTGCCTGCAGCTCGGTTAACTTGATGATAAATCAGAGTTTTTAATCGGCCATATTCCCATATTGTTACAGCTTCTGTCTTGTTTGTGCGAACTTTCAAACACAAGTGTTTAGTAATGTACTCTTCCTGCTCATTTGCACACTTATTTGTCTGGAAGGCTGACATGCACGTATTGGTCATGACAACAGGCTAAAGCTTCAAAACAAGTGTTTTAAGTCCGCTGCATGGTGTTTTCTAATTGAGGAGAAAAGCTCTCCTTAGCTCTTTAAAAAAGCCTTCTTAATAAATATTGGTAAAACTTCTCAATTTCTTTCCATAAGAGAAAAATCTCCAACAGCCTCAGGTCTTCGGTACTTTAAAGAGTGACCTGAAGAGAGTAAAGTCCTTCAAAGATGGAAGCATTTAGTGTTTGCATGTGTATGCACAACCATGTGCGCATGTGTGGGAGTATAGGAAGCAAAGGGGACCAAGAGCAAAAACCAACCTTATTATAAACAAATAATAAAATTAAAAAAAAAAGAAGAAGAAACAAGCTTAAATTAACTTCAAAATAATATTTATGAGAGCTTGACAGGTTGCTCTGCTCGGCTTCCTGTTCCAGTCACAGCATGACAGGTGACACTTGTAGCGAGGACAGGGAGCTAGATAAGGCTGCAAAGAGATAAGTAGGGCTTCAGTTGTCATCTCTGTGGTTTCCTGTGATAATTTACCATTTACACCTCTGTCTGCAGTAACCAGGCAGCTTCTTAACCTGTTCAACCCTCAATCAGTATGATCATACTTGTCTTTCTCACTTCTCAATCTCACACATCTTAAAATGCTAACAGAAGGATTTTATTTGCATTGCAGCAAGATATTCCATAAATAAAGGTGATCAATCATGCCATGCATCGTGTAAAATACTTAATAGGTTCAGTCAGCTCCCAGGGTTCATGCTAAAGATGGAAATGCTCAAGACTGGTTTAGTGTGCACTTAATGCTGCTGTGACATTGAGCCCTTTTGCCACACTGTATGCTCTTTCAATGAGGCCCATTGTGCACGAAGATTTTTGGAAAACATATTTTTGGAACCCCCCCCCCCTTCATTTTTTTGTAAGAGGGTCGCCTGCATTTTGGTGTGAGAGCACAGGGGGTTCGTATCACCCTTGTGTGGGCCGCCTGTTAACAGCGGCAGACTTTTGGAATGCGAGTCAAAGCTTTCAGTCTGAAAGAGATGCTGTGTTGCAGAGACTCTTATTTTCCAGACCCGGCCTGACTGCTGTCATGTACCTTCTCCAATCCTAGCAGGAGTCAGAGAGGTCTCTGAAATGCCATTTTTCAAGTCTTCAGCCCACACGTCTGTTTCCCTGAAAGCTTTTGTTTGCATTGTGTAAGGGTACATTTGGTTTTCTTAGGCACTCGAGAGAGATGACTTTTGCTCAGCCCGTTTTGCTGAGGCGGTGTGCTGCATAGGCAGGTGTGATTTCAACATGCGAGCCTCAAAAAGTGGGTGGGTTCGTGTATATGCAGAGAAACCACACCATCAAAGTGAAGCACTCTGAATCTAGTTCACAGACAAAACCAGCCTTTTTTGGTTGTCTTTGTTCTGCTTTCTCTCCTTTTTCCTTGAGCTGTTATAAAGTCTTACATTAGTTTTCAAATTAGGCTTTTCTGGGTTATTATCTATTATGTTAGTCTATAGTCTTGAAAAATGCATCCTATTGTATCATAATAGATGACTTTGAAGGTTCTCTCCCCCTGAAACACATACGGTCTGACTTGAAGTCAAATAGATGTGATATAGAAGCCCAAAGGCAGTACAGCTTATTTTAAAATAGTGATTTCATCAGTAAGGAACTCAGACAAGATTCACATACAGTACAGTGCAACTGGCAGAAAAGGGAATACTTGATGAATGAGACAGTTGTATTGAGGAGGACACTTAGTTCTACTGCTGTTCTTCAGCCTGACCCAGATTAGAAGGTTTACTTTGTCCCTCTTCAGATCTAAATGAATAATTGGCATGAATATTCAGCAGTTTCATGTACAGAATGAGTACATGCTGCTGCGGTATGAAGTCAAATATCTCTTGCAGTGCATTAGCATATTTTGCATTGCTCTAAAACATCTCCAGTTGTAATTTAGTTAGATACCACCCCCCAAAAATAACGTGGGTTGCATTTAGCATTTATTTGTATTGATGCAGAGCATTTTCATCCATAAAATCGAACTTTAAAACCTTAAGAACTCCAGATTGCTCTCCAAAATTGAGTCCACTTGGTCATGACTCCCACTTATCTCAGAGAAATGTGTCTGCTTAAGCATCAATCTCGGTGTAAGAGACTCAAATGAACACCTTGTCTCCTTCCATCTGCTGTGCAGGCAGTGGTCCCATCCAGCTGTGGCAGTTTCTTTTGGAGTTGCTGACCGACAAGTCTTGCCAGTCCTTCATCAGCTGGACAGGGGATGGCTGGGAGTTCAAGCTTTCTGACCCAGATGAGGTGAGAGGTCGTGACCCTGCTGGTCACTGACACACGAGATGGGAGGTCCTAAATAGCTGGCCAGATGAACAAGATGTTTTCTTTTAAAAGACAGTCGCCTGTTGTGTCTGGCTCTGCTGAGGTTTTTAAGTAGGATGTTTTAGCCAATTCTGCATTATTTGCATAAATAGCTGCTAATCTTATGCTGACATGCCTATTCCCTGTGCTGTTGCAGGTTGCTCGGAGGTGGGGCAAAAGAAAAAACAAGCCCAAGATGAATTATGAGAAACTGAGCCGTGGCCTTCGTTACTACTATGACAAGAATATCATCCACAAGACGTCTGGGAAACGCTACGTCTACCGCTTTGTCTGTGACTTGAAAAGCCTGCTGGGCTACACACCCGAGGAGCTGCATGCGATGTTGGATGTAAAGCCTGACACGGATGAGTGAACTCACAGATGGCAAGAAGAAATGAGGACAAAAGTTAAGGAGCCACACGGACTGAGGCTCATAAAGTGGTCTTAACTGTTTGATAGAGTTGGTAAACTGTCTTTTTTTGGGGGGGACCAAAATGTTTCTAATGACTGACTATGGTCTATGTCAATTTGAGCTCCTGTCTCTCAGACCATATTTTAAGAGGAGGGCAGAAGTCAAAAACCTGTAGTCATACCCCATTGCATTTGAGATGTGTGTGTGTGTGAGAGAGAGAGAGAATGCATGTGTGCGTGTGTGTGTGTGATGTATACTGGTGGTTTTAAGCAGCTCGAGGCAGGTGAGGCGTTATCGGGTAGAGTTCAGGTTCTGTTCTACGTAGCAAAGTCAGATGAGAAAAAAGCACCGAGACACACAAGTGTTAGAGAACCGAGAAAGAGATAATAAAATGATTCTGCTGAGAAAAACAGTTGCTAAACTGTAAAAAAATTGAACTGAGGAAGGCTATTATATCATATTTACACACATGCTTACTGTTTTTCTCAGGCAAAAAGAGTGTTTTAGCTAGGACCCCAAAAAAGGTGTAATTAAGAATTTATTTAAGGACCATATGCTTGTGCCAGTATTATATTGATTGTAAGGACCCAGTGTAAGCCTGCCAGGCCGATAATTGAAGAGTTTTTTTTTGTTTGTTTGTTTTTTTTTGTTTTTTTCTTTTTTTTTTTTTTGTCTATGAGGGTTTGAAAAAAGAATCAAACATTAAATGCCAAGTAAGACCTTTCTGATCTCAAGGAGCCTTTAACTGAATTGTGCTGATTTGTTATCAGACAACACTATAGACACTGGCCCTGTGCTTTGCAGGGTGCAAGGACCTGTTGGAGATTACTCATACCCAGAGTGTCTGCAAGACAATTGAAAGTAGCCGTTGCTTTTGAAACTGACGCTTTCTCCTTTATGTATATGTTTGCCACCTTGTCAGAGACGCATATTGTGACTGAAACTAATGCATTTTTGCATATACCACCAGTATTAGCTAACTGTAGACAATCTATGTGGGGAATTTCAGGAGTCTTTGGTAAGAAAAGTTGTTTAAATGTGCTAATTAGGTGAATAAATTGTCAGGTCACTGTCCATGTTAGCGTTGCATTAGATGTGTTTAAATAGATCCGTTTGTTTGTCCTGTAAAATTCCAAGTTATTTAGCAGAGGGAGGGATTTTTACAAAATCCAAATAATGTCAAATGTCAGTTTAATTTTTGTCTGTTAGGCAGTGCATTTTGGCCAGAAGGAAGCAGCTGCAGTGTAGCGTGATGGTGTGATGTAAGAAAAAGGGATAGGCAGTAGGAAAATGTTGATCGGGGAGATGAATGGAAGCTGGTTGGTATCGATGAATGTGACAGAAAGGAAAATTGTGATGGAAAGTGGATAGCAGTGGACAGAGAGGATGCAAGTCGGCTAGCTTAAAATGGTAGGACTGTTGTTAGATGATTCAGTTTTAAGTTTGTGTGTCCGAGTCAGTGTGATGCCACCGTTATTCATGCTGTCTGCTCAGAGCACATGCATAACAATTCACTGGTTACGTTTAAGCAAATTGGCAGCAGTTTCCTCCCAGCAGTGGGAACAGTCGCTGTTACACTGGGAAATGCCAAAGTTGAATATTATCTTAGAATACAATGTTATTGTTTACAGTGGCTGAATGTTACCCATATGGATGAAAATAGCTTTTGCAGATGTCTATTTGTACAGATTGTATTTCATAATGCTTTATTGAGACCCAGATTCCACAAATAAGCAAGAGACAAAGCAGGAATAATAACCAAAGCCCATGTGAGGTCTTTGGCCACGGTGTTTCGGGTATCCACAGTGTTAGAAGACAGGGACCAGAAATCTCTCACGTATTTGGAAAATGTTATCGTCTATCTTTTTTTTTTTTTCTTAATATATTGGAAAGCACACAGCTTCAGGACAGAGTCTTTGCTGATTTGAGTTTCCCACTGAGTGCAGAAAACAGATGCTGTATGTTCACAATGTTTTACTGGTAAAAAGCATCAATATTATGTTTATCCAAGGGAGAGAATTGGACCTTAAAGAAGTGAACTGGTGATAAGCTGCACTGTATGTTCATTAGTTTCTGTGTTGTTCAACACTTTTCTTTTTTTTTAAAATACTTTAGTTGACATCAGTGTTTTTAGCTTTACCCATTCTCAGTAATGACAGTTTTTTTTTTTTTTTTTCCTCCAAACAAAAAGTCAATATGTTACTGTGGCTTCTGAAGAAAAGAAAACATTGTATTTCTAAAATAATTCACATTTCCAACATTGTTGTCAGGAAAATTTACTGTTAAATGTGGGAAACCACAGTCTACTGCAGGACTTGTGTATAAATGTCAGACCAATATTTTGTGGCATACGTATATCTCAGAATGGATTCAGAAGGAAAGCCTTATTGTTTTTGGATGTTCTTTTTGTGTATATTTTATAATGTCTCTGTATTTTTTTTCATGAGATTCATTTTTATTGTATTTAGTTCACAATATTTGAATATTTTTCAATAATTTATATTTTATAAAAGACAAGAGACGCAGACAGCTGGTGCTTTCATGGGAATTTAAGGTAGCGCAGGACAAAATAATGTAGCGATATAGTTTCTCTTTTGTTTTATTTTTGTTTTATTTTTATATTTTTTCTTTTTTTTTCATATAGAAAATAGACCTGTCTGCTAGAGAAATAAAGGCTGATGCTGGCCCATCAATGATTTCTGCTGGAAAGGTTTTATAAACTGTAGCTTCTATTTCTAAAATGTACTTCAAAATGTTATAAAATATATGTGAAGAAAGATTTTATCCCACTGTGTGGTGTTTTATTCCATTCTTTTCTGTTTCATCCTGTATAATATTTCAGCAATGAGATTATGTTGCATATGGTGATGTAGCAGTGTAGTTTGTGGAGTAAATTTCACAGTTTAGTGTTTTATGTCTCCTTTGCAGGAAATCTTGATGTTGACTCATGAAATGCTCAGTTCCTTATGACATTTACTATATCATCAAATCTATCAAACAGCTGCTAATATAGAAAATCTGCATGTGACTTAAAGAATTTACTATTAATAGTTTATGTATTGGTTTAAAGATAGTCATGCAGAACAGGTGAATAGTTGAAATGAACAACTGATTCTGAAATGAATGCCAACCCAAACTCACAGCAGACTCCTCGATAGTTAGAAAAGGTTGCTAAAGAAAAGCTAAAACAAAAAAGTTAAATTGCCAAATTTTTCTTACTCTTATCCTACAGAAATACATCGTAAGTAGAAGTTCAGCATTTCCTCCCCTCTGTCATTGACATTCATATTTGATGTCTGACTAAACAACAGTGCGCCACACATTTTCTAGGTTAAACATTAAGCCTCCTCTCACTTAAAGTTCATTCACAGGGAATTTTCCCCCACAATGATTTCATTTGAGCTCCTTGACCAGGTTTTCATTCAGAAAGTCTCATAGTTCCAAAATGTTGTAGTTTTTAGTAAAAATAAATTACAATTCATAATTTTTAAGCTACATCTATATGGAGAAAGTATACAAACACTCAACACATGCACACACACACACACATATATATGAACACTAAAATAAGACAGTGTTGCTGTTTGACATATTCAGACTAAATAAATGGTTCATTCAAAGCTTTTTCCTCCACAGCTATTACAGTTATGTTCTGCCATTCTCCTTCCCAATAGGATGTGTTTTTAAAAAAAAAATTAGTGTTTTATCGTATTGTTAAGCACTTTGTGATTTTATGTTGAAAGGTGCTATATAAATAAACATTTACTTACTTACTTACTAGGATGACTGCTTCACTTTAAAATCTTAGATGCCCATGTTTGACGCTTAAATTAAATACATACACTCATAAGGAGCAAGGACAAGTTGTCTGTGGTGTTAATCCACCAACTCTTATATCTGAGTCCAAAGTCTGATCAGCATTTTCACCCTCTGGTGAAATCTTCATGCAAAACAATGTTTTGAGTGATCATAAAAAGTATCAGAACCTTGCCTTATGCTGTATTTCTAAATTAACATGATTCCTGTCTACTTTAAACTCTCCAGCAAGTTTAATAGAAAGGTTTGGTCTGCAACAATGTTTAAGTGGGTGGTCAGAAGAATCCACATGAGTGCTGGGACTGAAGGTTTCCAAGCAGAACATTGCATTGGAACAAAAGGTTATTCCCTTCACCTGCTGTAGTTTTAAAGTTGTGTCTGTCCTCTCGGCTCACTTTGAAATATTGTGTGTCCGGGTGTTAACAAGTGTTTCTCATGCGCGCTGATGAGGTGACGTAAAAATGGAACCAACACACTGGGACCCATTCATGTGCTTGTAACCCCTCATATAAATTCCACTATAGATAGAAAACATGCGGGGCCATGGACTGCTGCCCCACACTGCACAGCTGTTTGGCCCCCGCAGCAGCAGACTCACACAAAGATGAAGATAACTGAGAACTGTGGTTCTTTCTTATTTCAGAATTAAAGACTGAAAACAGACAGAACATCAATCGAAAGATGTGTTTATTTAGTTTGAGAGAATTTTATATAATTGAATAATATAATGTTTTGTAATGTAAAGTAAAAAACAAACTCAAACTAAAATGATGGAGCTGTCTCCTCACTCTACATTTTCTTCTGTTGGATCTGTTGGTTGTGTTCAGAGGGCAGGCTGAGGTTACCCAGGTGGTTCTTCTCCTGTTCCACCTCCCTCGCTCTGACTGGGCTGATGATCCAGACCAGACACGATTGCCAGGCAGGTTTTAAAATACTTCCCCAGACAGAGCATGTTTCAACAGACCTAGAACAGAAACCAAATCATTATGATACTACTCATACCTGCCCTTTCCCCATCCAAACACAGACAGAAAGCTGGCTCATGCAGACTGAGCTCTTTTTTCCAGCCCTTTCTACCTCACTCAAAGAAATAGAAAAAAATCTTTCACTGATTTAAGCAGCATTTAAAGGTGAAAACCTGCAAAGAGGAAAAGAAGCCTGAGCAGAAAGTGAGAACAGTCACACCTGGCAGTCACAGAAAGATACCGTATAATTTCTGCTGCTTCAGACAAAAAGTATCCCCACCTGTCATCTGCAGCTTTCAGCTCTCTGTATGCTGGAGTGCAGCTCGTTTGTCAGATTTCAAACTTAAATATTTATCTAAACAGCCTTACCAAGCTACATCTGTCTCCTGCATGTAATCTTAACATGACCGACAGAGGCAGAAGGACATTAAAAGACTAACCAGTGTAGCCATGAAGAAAATATTGGCCATATTAGAGTCCCTGTTGCAATAAAAGCTGGTTCCTTTGGATTTAGTAGATTGAATAAGTCATCATTATGTTTGATATTTCAGGATGAAAGGATGTGTGGTCAGACAAAAAGATTTGTGCACTGAGATTGTACTACTGATTGTTAGGACTGCATATGTCTATGAAACTGCCTGCAGTGGTACATTTTAAATGGACTCCACTATCACAGTGAAGAAAATGTATACAAATGCACCATGAATACTTCTTAGCATACATTTCTTTTTCCCATGGATTGCTCTAGTTCCACTCTCAAAACTTCATACTATCACAAAAACCAGATGGTTGCATTGTGCAAAATGTGGGTACCTCATAAGTTGCCAAAGGAACCCAACCCTAAATGATCGACATTCACATCTCCAAAATGCAATACATGATTAGAATGTGTCCTTCATTGTGTCTAATCCTAACACACACACACACACACACAGAAAACCATTAATATGCATATTGTAACATGTATTTCTAACCATTCATTTTATTCCATTCCTTACCTTGTATTTTAACTCCCTAACCCTAAACATTCAAAAGTATGGACAAAGAAAAAAAGTTTAAGGATAACGGAAAATTTTCTGCTAACTCACAGTTTACATATCTGATTTTTTTTTTTTGTTTTTTTTTTTTCTATAAAAAAGGTTCATTTGAAATTTGCTTGACAATCAGTTGGAGATGCAGCTAATCTGCCATTTTACCATGGCTCTTAAGCTAAATATTAGGCACAACAGTAGTGCTGCCACATTTCTTTTATCTAAATTGTAAATATGTGCCACCTAACAGAAATAAGTTATGTATACTTTGAACCTTTTAACCTTCTCAGGATGTGAAAAGAGAACAAGAGGAAACAAATAATCTCTCGTATAGATGTACCATAAATATCAGTCCAACAGAACTAGTATTTTGACATACAGAACTCAACCCAACACCCTTAAAGAAGGGATATATCACATCAGTTGGATAGTTGATAAGGAATAGTCTGACTTTGGAGGACACAGTGTACCAGAGTCTGTCATTGCTGTAAATTGCTGTCAACTTTCAGCTTTAGCTGTAGCAGCCCAGCTTTTTAGATTTAAGGCCTAATAGACCTTCTGCTGTGGATGGGACATAACTATCTCTATTCTCCCTTCCTTAAATTAACGTCCACTTCATCGAAAGAGAATCCTTGTGACGCACAAGCGACTGAGTCGGTGGTTCCATTACGCAGAGAAGTTGTGAAATATGGCCAGTGTGTCCCACAGGACTTTTGTGGCTTGACTTAAGGCACATTTGCTGGGGTCAGTGTAGACTCTAATGGTGTCAAGGGATTAACATGAGTTAGATCTACCATGTCTTCTCAAATATGATGGACTTCCATGGAATACCATGGATTTTGAAGAGAGCATAAGACTCTTTCTCCTGAATTCGAATAATTCAGTATTTTGCTGTAAAGGAAATTCTCAGCATTTCCCCCTGTTTCTTGTGTTCAGAAATACTCTAAAAAATTAGGTTTATGCATATTGACTTTTAAATCCAATGTGTCTTTTTCAGCTAAAGCTCCTACGATTAGAAGGTTGGACACACACTCCATACCTCTACACCTGCCCTCCCCCTCTCTCCCTTATTGTATTGTTATATCTGAGATGTGTTCAAACCACATGTCTTGGCAGGTGCAGTGACTGTATTATCTAGGCTTATAAAGGGCAGATCTAGGCCATCCTCTGCTTTGGTTGGTAATTTGCATTTTTATTGCCATTGTCACATCCTCAGTTAATACAGCATTGACTGCATGAGCAACCTCTGGACCTGACGATTTCACCTTGCTATCCCACCTGAAATGAGAGCGCCTGCTGGCCCTGGATCAACACTGGCTGAAGCTCTGGTACCAGTTGACCTGGTATTCTGGGACGGAAATGGAGTGTCCTCTCATGTTAATGTGGACTTTCCATTAGGAAAAGATGATTGATTTGTGTTGTACTGTTCCTGTGAATAGGCAATAGTCTGGCACAATAAAAGAGCGAGATGGGGCTTTGTGTGCAGGTGAGGCCATCTACGAAGTAGAGTGTGACTGAATCAGGGTGGTGATGATGGGGGGAAAGAGGCGAGGGGGGTCTGGGGAAGGAGACGAAAAGAGAAATGAGAGATGGAATAGAGAGCTGAAGGTTAGAAGGTGACAAGGAGCAAAGGAGCAGTGGAGGGCTTTGAGGTGTGAAGGGATGGGGAGATGAGTGGTTAGAGATGGCAAAAGTGTGGAAGCACTCAGCTTCATTCATTTTAAAAGCTGTCTCTAAACTAGATGGCAGGAGGTAGGAGCTTTTGTTATTCTAAGACTTCTCCTTGTGAGGCAACTGAAGAACCATTTAAATGCCAGCTCATTTGAAATCTGTCAATGTAGTCTTGACCAAACATCACAAGGGAGAGTTCAACTGGATTAAAACAGGCTTCGGTCGCTGTCCAGTTGAACAAGTAAATGTTTTCACTTTTGTTTTACTGTGAGTCGAGTGGGATTCAGCAACTTTCCCAGGACATCTGCTCCCAACGCCCACGCTCATATCTCCATCCAATAAAAGTGCTTCTTTTACCCCTATGAGCAATGGCTGTTGTGCAGCGATTGGCCGCCCGGGCCAGAGCCCAGAAAGGGAAGGCTGAGCCCTGAGAATTTTCCGAAACATTTTCCTCTCAGTCTTTGCTTTCACCAACATCTGCTTCCAATCAGAGCTAGTGAAAAGACTGTTTCTTTTTCTCTCTGCTGTGTCACTTACACACATAATATATATATATATATATATATATATATATATATATATATATATATATAATCAAATTTAAGTAAAATAGAGGCAGCAAAATAGCCTTTTAAAGAGTACAACAAGCACTGATGTTACTGTAACTGCTGCGTTCAGCACTTCTACCCACCAGCTTCATGAGAAACTGCTATTAAAGGTCAACATCATGGACCACAAGTCTCTGCTTTTTCTTCTCACTAAGTTTCTTTCATTCATTTACAACATAACTCTCCTGTGTGGTCATGTCTGTTGCTCCTATTTCATGACTTTCATCTACAACAAGTAAACAAACTGCAGAAAAGCTTTGCTTATTATAGCAGGTACTTTCCACAAGATATTCAGAAATAAGCATGGTGATTCACTGTAGCCTAGGAGAAACACAGTGTAAGCAACAGTTTCTCCTGTTCTTAGCAATAGCTTGCGATTAGTAATGCTGTCTGTGTTTTTTCTGCCAGCAAACTGCTTAATAGACTTCAGGCCCCACGGCTAAACAATCATGGGAGAAATAACTTGGAGGTTATGGGGCTGGTCAAGTGAAATTTAGAAGTTATTACCAACAGTTCTGCACAACAGCTGGGGAAAAGTATGGACAGTATGGCCAGCCCTCAACAAAACTAAACATTTTTTTTGCAGATAGGAATAACAAAAGTGTCAGTAGTATGATTATATATGGCTGAACAGCGCAAAAAATGTTTTGTTTTTCTTTGTGAATATATATCTATAAATATATACCTAAATACTATACAATAGCTTAAAATTGGTCATCTAAATTTGCCCAAAACAGAAACTTTTGTGTAAAATTGTTTTTCAAGTCCAAAGACATGCATGTTAGGTTAATTGATCACTCTAAATGCTCCCTAGAAGTGAAAGTGAGTATGAACAGCTGTGTTTATTTCTTTGTGTTGGCCCTGCGATGGACCGGTGAGCTGTCCCTGCATAGGCTGCAGTTTCCCCATGAACCTGAATTGGAATAAGTGGTAAAATAATAAATGGATGAATAGATATCTTAAAAAATACTAATCAAAATTCATTTAGCAAAGCTTTTAAGAAAGAAGCTTGGGCTCCAGATAAAGATACAAACAGCAGCTGCCTGATTTAAGCTTCCTCCCACTGACCTTTGACATTAAACACCATTGACTTTGTGGTCCTGTTCCAGCTGGGCACATCCTAATTTACAGCACATTAGAGATCCTGGGTCAGGGAAGCTAGTAAATGTTCAGTGCGCCTCTCCAGTAGAAAGTTTAAAACTTTTCATCATACTGTTTCCTTTTTCTGTTCCTGAACTTTTGACCATCATAAAGTCTCTATTCTTTTAATGTCATTTCTGATTTCACTTGAGAGAAAGATGGTCAATTTCCAAATATTGTTTCAGTGAATAGTTTATATTACTGTTCCAGAATTTAATAATGCTACATCAAAACTAATGCTTACGTTTTTTGCCAATAAATTGTCAATTTTTTTTTTCACCAGGCATGCCTGTTAACTTAATGATGATTAATGTCAGAAAGCAAACCTTATAGTGTGCAGCACAGTCTTTGAAGATGTGCAGTATCAATATGTGAATAGAAGAAATGCCAATCAATCAAGTCTAATATGAATGGGAGATTTAATTTCCCCGTTGACTTCTTGCACTATAGAATTGATGGCGACCCTATCCCAATTACAAATCATATTTTCCCTCTTATCAGTCTTTATCCTGCTGGCAGTCCCTGTTCCACTGCTCTACAAAAACACACTTGCAATTATTGTTTGAACAAAGCATTTTGCAAATGAATACAGAAAAAGGACTGAGGAAGAATGGATGAAAAAGAATGAGTGAGGGCAAAGGTCAGCTTGAACAAAGGAAATATGAATCAACTTTTAAGACTCCACTGTTATTTGAAATACAAAGTATGTTGATCATGATAGGCTGCATTTGCCAAGATGTGCTTGGATTGTGCGCTACATTAAGTTCCACCAATCATATGTTTACGTGACTTTTTGATTTAAATTTGCTTTTATTCAGGTACTGTTTCGAATCATCTTTTTCCATAATGATTTAGATTTACATGAAATATTTTCCCAAATCTGAAAGATAAATACATTTATTTTTTCATATAAGTATATTTTAGTCATAGTAGACAGAAAAAAAATCTATGAATATATATATATATAAAAAAAGGAGATGACATCTCAGCACCTGCTGTCCTACAGTCTGCAGTGAGTCATGAGAACAGGCTGATGATTTTCCTCATGACATGTTGCATGCACTATTTTGGCTTAATCTTCAGACAAGGAGTTTGAGTAATTACCACATACAGATGAATGATTTTTACAAGATAAACCTAAATGATTAAAGAAAAAAAAGAAGAAGAATAGTTTAGGATAACAATCTCAAGCTGATCTAGTTCTATGGACAAACACTATTAAACTAAAGTATTTTTAAGCACATTCTCCTCAGTGTTTCAACACAGAAACACTCAGCATTCATGTGAAGACATGTTTATACAACATGAATGAAAGGTTTTGGTTGCAATAACATAGTAAGCACCTTAGTTGGGCTCTGAGCTGTTAGTAAAAGCAAAAGGAATAATTAGTTGCTGCCCTGGTGCTCAGGCAGATGGCAATTGGGAAACCATCAGAAAGACAGATCATGGGAGATGTTGATGTCAGATGGTGGCTTGGAGAGTTTATTGCACTGTATTTTAGGGGGAAAACAGCCCAGTTTCACCAGAAAGTGTAAAGTTTCTTTATATGTACTTAGCTAGTTTCACAATCTAGCTTCACAATGTTCTGTTGACAAACTTTAAGCATAATTTTGTTATGCCACAATAAATAGAAAACTGTTTATGAACATCTAAACCTATCTCGAATGTTTAATCCTCACCATGTATTTTAAACCCCTGAAAAGCTGAAGAGGGTTTAGACCAAAAAACTCTCCCTTGAAGGATATAGTCTTAAGATTAATCAC
The DNA here is from genome assembly GCF_017639745.1 of Melanotaenia boesemani. Taxonomy (NCBI): domain Eukaryota; kingdom Metazoa; phylum Chordata; class Actinopteri; order Atheriniformes; family Melanotaeniidae; genus Melanotaenia; species Melanotaenia boesemani. The sequence continues at coordinate 28,722,794 of NC_055690.1, read as the reverse complement.
CACCCAAACCATCCTCCAAATGGGATATATTTTTGTTGTAGTAAATAATTACAGTGACATTTGGAAACAACATCAATAGCGCTACAGGCGCTATATCACTAGAGAACAGCAGAAGTAAAACATAGGTAATATATTTCAAGCAATCACTTGTACACAGGTGTAATGCATAAACAAGTGTTGTCTTCGTGTGTGTACATTGTTTGAAAATGATAGAAAGAAATCACGGAATGGTATCCGTGCAACAGATGAGTGATGCATTTAAACGTGGCACGTGTCGTGGACACGTTTTTTCTCAATAAGGCCAACCAGTGGATGCAGGGTCCTTGATCATCAGGCAGTGAAAAGATGCTCTTCATGCACAAGCTGGAGTTCACCTTGTGCATGTACACATGTACAAGTACACATGTTGAATGAGGAGGCCTTAGAATTTCTACTGAAAATGAATCTGTAAGCCTTTATGAGCCTTTGGTGCCAATATTAAAAAATGTGAGCATGGAAATAAAGTCTTGTTCTACAGATGTTGATTTATACATGTCAATGTGTGTTGGATTTTTAAGTCTCAAGAACAGTCTATAGTTTTAATCTGAAGCAAAGGCTCACAACTGAAAAAGAAACCCAGCTCTTTTGGTAAACAATGTATGAAGTTTTCATATTTGGTATCATCAAATCATAAAAGATATCAAATGCAATGCATTGATGTCCTAAGACTCAGATATAGAACTGGCTAACAGGGAGGCCTCTTCCAGTAAAATAAGCATACCCCACGTCACTGGTCTTCTGACTACAGGCAGTGTAAGGCAGCAAGTTCCTGATAAACATGGTTTTCTAAGATAATATAGCCAATCCAGTACTCACACAAACTGAGACTAAAATGCCAGCTGTCTTGCAAGCAGGACAAAATTGATCAGTCTCATCTTTTTCTCTCTGCAAACTTGTCAGTTTTAGAGCCTCCTTCTGAGAAGATATGATTGATTTGTTTTTGTAAAAAAGGAACATTTTCCTCTTGGCCAGAGGTCACAAGACCTGTGACTTCTATAGATTTTACCTATGGAGTACAAAATCCAGAATGGGGTACTGTGTTGTGAAACGGATTAGAGGCTTTATGAGGTTGCTTCAGGAAGAGCTCTGCATCCTATTATGAAACTGGTTCACTACCTTGGATCTGGTGTATCACCATGGCGACTTATGCTGGAAACCTTTGTAATAAGAGATCAATGCATGTAAAAAGCACCCCCTCCTAAAATGAATTATATTAGAAAATGAAAGAAAGTTGTCTGTTAAAAAAAAAAAAAAAAACTTTTACATTGTACTCAAAAGCCAGATGTTAATGGGCTTTTTGACAAGTATAAAAATGGCGTCATACTGTAAAATAAATGCCCTGTAAAGTGTAACATTGGTTTTAAAAGAATATATCTAATGGATATAACTTAATTTTAATCTAGTTTTTAGTAATATTAATCAAGATACATAGACTTTGGAGGGCAAAATGTTAAAAAAAATTAACATACTTAAGTTGAATTGGTGTATTAAAATAAGTACATGAGGAATTGTGATGGTGGGGGAGCAGGATTTTCCACAATGCAGTTCCCTTCTATAAACAACAAATTAGAGATAATTCAATATAAGAAAGTTTGAACTTTTACTTTTGCATTGGCAAATTAGTAATGCTTTTTGATTTTATGTTTTAAGTCTTTGATTTAATTTACACAAAAAGGTTTAGACTGATTTCAGAAAGATGTTAAAAAATCTAAAATAAACTGGTTTATTGCCTCTTTATTATATATATATATATATATATATATATATATATATATATATATATATATATATACTCATATTAGCAATAATCCACCTTTGACCGTAGTTTGAGTGTAAATACATGTTCTAGACATAAAATATATTTACCTGTTAGAATGCTGATTGATGATGAAAATAAAGGATTTTTAAAGGTCCCATATTATGCAAAATTCACTTTCTAAAGGTTTTCTAACAGTCATATGTGTCCTCATAACCTGTGTATGAGGCACAAAAATGAGAAAATTCTGTCACCTCTCTCACTTACTTGCTCTACTTTTTAGCGAATGTGTGCTCAAACGGGTGAGTCTGAGATGTTTTGTTTGTGACCTCACGATGGTAAATAACCACTACATCCCAGTAGTGGATACTGTCATTGGCCCCCCTGGCTAGCTGAGCCTGCCCTGTAAAATCACAGAGCAGTTGCCAGCGAAAGCCAGATCTTCTACCAGAGAGGGGCATGGAGTGGGTGTGGACAAGCGGCATTCATGAACTTTTAAAGGTTCAGAAACAGCCCATTCTCCACAGAGCTCACTAGAGCCACGTTTGGAATGGCTGAAATTAAGGACCAAGGCTGAGTTTGGTGTAATACACTTTGAAAACAATGTTGTTAGATCTCTGACACCCATATGAAATGGCTGAAAAAATGCATAATATGGGACCTTTAATTAATGTTGGTATTGTCATGTGACTGCGCTCCAGTTTGCCTACTGGTCATCCCTGTATTTATAACCAGTTATTCAGGCAGCTGCTGTACTGTCACAGAGATGTTTGTGGTCTGACATTATCTGAGCAGAAACCCCATCCATATCAAGTTCCTGCTGCAAAGTTGGAAGATCAGTTACTTTAAGAAGGTCCTGAAATAATCATATGTGTAAAAAATAAATCTGCTATTTGTGGAGCAGCTGCTCACAAATACTAACTCAGAGAAAGATTGTTTACAATTCTAATATATATTATGGTGTTACACATCTTCTAGGGAGTTTGTCTCAAACTGGCAAACAAGACTAACTTAATCTTGTTTTTCCAGCTATTTACCTGCATAAATATGATCCGTACGTATCAGGGAACAGACATCTGCCGGCCACTGTACTGTTGAATCCGATGTGCTGTCATGTGTATGGCAGAAATAAATGAAGTGGAGGGTTGTCAGGTTCCTATCTGCTTTGTTCTGTTTATATGGGGTGTGTGCTTATAAATACAAAGACAGTTACTGTCTCTGATCTCTGTTGATCCACAAAAATGAACTTTCCCAAGCTGATTATGTAAAATTTGAATTTTTGTGCCAAAACACACTGTCTGATCATGCTCCAAAGGGGCCATTTAGAAGAAGTGACAAACCTCATTCAGTATAAACTGAATGAACTGTTGACAATGTTTAACATTGAGCTCTGGGAAAATCCAAGGTGTGGTAATTCTTAAAGTCATTGGGCAATATTTCATTGTGTGTCATCAATGTTAGGTCTAATTAACTGTTAATATAACAAGGTAGAACAATTACATCAGAGGTGAAACTGTTAAACATTCTTTCTGGTCTAAATTTTATAGTTGGCCAGAAACTCAGGCTCAACATTGAAATCCAAACAAACATACTGTAAACTACTTGGGAACAGCTGCTCAGGTATACAGTAAGCAACATCAGCAGAATATTTTTCCTGTAATCACAACCACAGAACATCGTCACTGTTTTTTTTTAAATGAACTGCAACATCCTGGAAACCCACTGTTAGCATCCAGCCTCTATTTACATAAATGGTTAAAAAAATCCCTGTGGTTGCCCCAGTAATTGTGTGTTTACTGTGACTCTGCAATGATGATATTTTTCCTTAATACTGTAAAACAACTGGTTTGCCAATATCCCTTTATATCACTTGCTAAGAGACTGAACAATGTGTCAAAGCTCTTGCTCTAATAATCACAAACCAGTCCTATTTGCTCTGCTTCTGCTGCCTCCCCGGGACTCTGACAATGCATGTTTCTCACAACATCTAAAACAAAACATGGAGAAATTAACTACAAAAGAAATGAGGACAAGTTCTCCCCTTGGCTGTTTTCCTAAGCATCCTCCTATTTGTTATTACAGAGCTCTCCTGGCGAAACAGAGATAACGTAAAGCAGACACATGGTGGTCTGGTGCCAATGCAAACCCGAATATCTCAGGAGAAAAATATAATGTCACGTTTTGTATGGAGAGGGTTGTGGAAAAAAATCATAGTGAAACAGAGGAAGGATGGTAGCTGTTCACACGCAGCAGGAGACAAGCGCCCCTCAGGTCACAAAGTTTCCTATACAAAAATCTGTACATATGGAAGCTGAATCAGAGCAATAGTTTGACTAAAGGAGACAAATTTAAAAAAAAAAGGGGTGTGAATTTGAACACTCTGCAGTCATGATTTCTACTTTTCTGTATATTTCTTTAAAAAAATTGTTCTGCTCTGCTTGATCTCCACCTCTCACGTAAACACACTGTGACAGAGGGGGTGGAAGCTGTGGAACAATATCCACATTCCTTTGGCAGAAACTTACTGGAGACATACACGGATCCCAAAATAAAAAATGCTATCTAAAACTAGCTGAGGGTTAATATTTGATCTTTATTCCTCATTTTCCTCATTTTTTTAAATCATTTTCAGTGATGTAAAGTATATTTATCTGTACACGTGCAAGCATGTGTATGTGTTTGGCTTGTTATAGGATTTGACGCTTCACAGACCCTCCTGGTCTTTATCAGTAATTCAAGGGAACTAGCCTGAGATTACTCACCAAGCCACTAGTCCTTCTTGCTCCCTATGGGCGTTGGGAATCTCACATCTTAGCCATGCAGCCAGAGATTATAATGATTCTAACACATTTTTTTTTTTTTACAAAAGCAGAGAAAGAACAAAAAGAAGTTGGTTATATGTTATGAAAAGATGGATTCAAGCCTGGAAGACAACTGTCAGCGGTATGCCAATCAATAGCTCTCTTGTGGCTGTAACACATGCGGCAAACAGATGTTTGCACACAACTTTTTAAGTGGTAACAAGAAGTCTTGTTTTATTGGTGCCATTGTATTTTAACTTGTGTGGCACTTTCAGTTTGGTCTAAGGAAAGGTGAAACAACAACACCCACAAAGCGAGCTGTCGCTCAGCCTGGCCTGGCTGATGCTGCGGCTGACAGAACTGCAGTGTTAGGTTTGGAGCCTGGGACGGCTGTGTGAGCGCGTTCACTGGGACACCCTCCCAGGCTTTTCCCACATCACTGGGGCTGTAGGGGGGCCAGGGGGCCGAGGCGAGAGGTGGGCTCCTTGCTCCAATCTTCTGGGCTGTGGCTGGGAAAGACTGCAGCCCACTGTTCTCACCATCTCCCCCTGTAGTCACAGACCCAGCAGAGGGAGTGAGAAATGGGGAGAACGAGATGGACACAGTGGATGACAAGTGACACTGATAATTACTTTCAGGGTAAATGTTAAATGTGAACTTGGACAGTTAAATTAGATTAACATTGATGTTTTTTGTTTGTAGAAGTTTGATCCAAAGCTTAACACGAGCCATCCTTCTCCAATGACTCATGAGACAACTGCATAACATTAACAACTCAATGTGCCTACGCAGCATGTGGACCGCATGCTTACATTACATTCTGTGTCCTGAGAGAAGTGTTGTTTAACTGCAGCATTTGGTTTTGTTTGGATTAATCTTGCTGCTTATTTAACTAGTTTCATTTGAACATGTAAAATGTCCCTGCATGCCTAGTAAGAAAACTTTGCCTTTTCTTTTCTTTTTCTTTTAATCAATTACTAAACACCACATATATCTTTTGTAAGATCTTTGTGGATACGTAGCCTTTATTTGGACAAGTATTCTTAATCCAAATGAAAACATGTGCATTCTCTTCAAAGTAAGATCTGCTGGGCTGTTTGCATGTATGTAAAGCTGCTTTATATTACCAAATTTTTAGTAATAAAAAAAATGTTCAAACTTTCCCTTTTTAATTTATAAACTCAGTCAACATACAGACATTTTTTTTTCAGGACAGTCTCGGTTGTCAGATTATGAGGCTAAAATGATGTAAAATGAATGTCTATACAGACATAGCACCATAAAGACCAACCAAAAAAACAAATAAACAGAATTATTTCTAACATTACTTTTTAGAAATACAAAACAGATCAACAGTGACCAATTCTCATCTTATGTCATTCTCATTCACACAACAGAAACTATTCACATATTTAGACTTTTTCCTCATGGGGATTTCAAGTCTTACTCAGCTCTCGCCAGTTTTTGGCACCACTGGGCATCAAAAATGTCTTCTTGGTTTTAGTCCAGTCACAGAAGAGCATTAGTTTTGTTCTTTTCAGACAGACAAAGAACTTTCTTGTCACTTGTTGATCTTTGGCTGCTCCTGATTGAACTTTATCATCAATTTAAGCTTTCTAATTGGCCCAAAGTTATACAAAAAGTGGCTTCCTCATAATTTCTTAGACTATATAAAGTCTTTAAAAACATAATAATGATAGTGATCTTTTTATATATAAAAAAAAGAAAAACAAATGATTATGCAGTTTTTTTTTAAGTACGAATACCCAACTAATTGAAGCTATGATTTAATACCATCACTGGTACATTGGTATTTTAAAGCATTTTTCAAAGTATTTTTTCGTACTTTTATAGCACATAGAAACACAGGCACAGTAGTGATAATCTCAACCTAGGTCTTCAGCTTAGTCAAATTTATGAGCACCAAAGTAAATCTACAGGAAGGAGTGGAGATTTTACTCCTGAAATCATAGTGAAATTGAATGTGTGCAAATCTCTTACACTTTCATTTCCTGCACACTCAGTCGTCCCCCCTGTTTGTGGATGAGAACGAGTGGGCGGCAGCAGCAGCAGCAGCAGAGATAAGATTTGGGGAGCAGGAGGAGATTTAGGGAGAGGCTCTGTTTTGAGGGATATTGAACCATTAGCAGCTTGCTGTACACTTTTAAACATATCACATTAGAAGTGGAGTCATATATGTCAGTCAGCACACATGTATTGTTATTTATGGACAGATGGGCTAAGACACATATAGGCACACATACACACACACACACACACACACACACTGGAATAACCAAGCTTATACAGCATATACTCTGCTGATCTGGCATTTCTCCCTGCTCTCTGTAGCTGGTGCTGCTCTCCTTAGTAGTTCCACATCTCTTGCATACACACACACCAACACATACTTCATCTCTAAAAGAAGCATATACAGGAAACCACCTTTATCAGAACTCCACCCCAGAAGCATTTCTTCTTTTGTTTTTTTGTTTTTTTTGCTGCACTTTCAATTCTGAACGCCTTGTACTTACATATCAGCACTGTAACGTTTCTGCACCGCAGACCTTACTGAAGTCACAGTACATCTAAATACAACACAATCATTTATTTTTATTGAACTTGTGCCATTTATATTTATTTCCTTAAGTTAAAGTAATGAGCCAATGATGTTTCACTTTGATCATGCTATAGTATGTATTTCTTTTCTGACAATTTGGTCAGAGGTTGAGCAAAAAGTTTAATTTCTCAGTATGACTATGTTTGGGTTCTGTGATAATCAGAAAAAAATGGTGTACAAATAAAGTGAGGGCTGTCGACACTGTTTACATCTTCTGGACAGTGTAGTTTTATTAATTTACTTTTGGTGAAAACTGGGAAACAAGGTATTTCTAATGAACCTTTTTTTAGTTTTTTAAATATATACACAGAGGTAATCTCTAAACCTCATATAACCCCTTGAGTTGTTGGAAAGTAACAACAAAAAAACAAAACATGGTACTGTTTTTGTGTTTAGGAAAAAGAAAATATCTCAATAAACTTATGAGTGAGAACTTTCCTTGACAAGTCTTGTCCTGGATAAATAAAAATTACTTAAAGATATTTGTTTGTTAATTTATACAGTACATCCATTTTATTTTATTTCATAGGCAGATTTATTTCTATAGCACTTCTTTATGTCTGCATAAAATTATTATGTTGCTAGAAACTTTGAACATTCATACTATCAATGAAAATACATAACTGTCATATTCATACATGTGAAGATGAGATTTAATTGATTTGCAGAGTAAAATTCATTGCGATATACAGCATTTGCAACAAAATTTCCCCCTCCTAAACATATGTCTAGTTATAATCCAATAAAAAAAAAACAATATATAAAAAGTGTGTTTAGCATAATAGGCAGGTTTACTTTAGGGCAGTTTTAATGTACATTATTTTCTGCAAAACCATTTTAACTTTATTAAAGGGACATGTAAATGTACTTGTACGGTAACAACAAAAGTATAGTGTATTTATTTTGTTGCCTCAGCACAATTTTCCCCAATTCAATATGGCACTATAATGTTAAAAGGACCAAATTTTCAGTGTGGAGAAGAGAAATTTTAAAATTTTTGTGGTTAAATACAGCACAGAATATCCCAATATCATCAGCATAAAAATAATTTTGGCGTCAAGATTACTGACATATAGAATGGATGGGATTGTTACAAATTCACACTCAGATCTGCCCAGTAATTTTAAACCATCCATTCCATCATTGTTTTAATTCTGCATGAATCAAAGTCTTAATAATCCTAAGCAAAAAGACCCAATAAAAAGATCTAATAAAATATTAGTTTCTCATAGCATTAAAGAACCTTAACAAGAACAGACAACTTTGACATTGGCCTCTTAATTGTTAAGATCTGAAGGATCTACACAGACTTCCAAACAGAAATAATTTCTTTTACATCAGTAGTGTAATAAAATTAACTGCTAGTTTTTTTTTTTTTTTTTTTTTATTTTAATAACCCCCTAAATTATCTAGAACAGCATTTTTATGTATAGAAGTTAGAAAGATATATGCACTTTTGAGACTATGACAAAAAAATGACAGGTCATTTCAGATTTGATCAAGTAGTACCATCAACAATTTGAAAAAAAAAGAGATTTAATGAATTACAGTGAGCTTTTAGGTATGTGTGTGTGCTTGTGTTGATGCAGGTGCTATGTGAGAGAATAAGACTCTTTGTGGTTTTCATTGAACTGGCATAATATGATTCTTACATAATTGCATATTTCATGCCTTGTTAAATTTAATTAGAATAACATTTACTGGAAAGAATTACAGCCACAAGTTAATGTTTACAGAGTGACGAATAATAATCACAGTGTCAATAGTAGTTGTAAAATGGAGAACTTTGCAGCTGGTGACAGCATGGAAATTGTGCAACTGGTGAAACAGAGTGTGCAATGGTAGGAACTAAATTCTGATTATTTTTAGTCATAATTAAATGTGCTTTTGTAGGCATTTATAGAATTATCTGAATGAATTGCAAATGGGATTTCAAATAGAATCGGATGCATCTGCAGACAGTACATGGAACAGCTAGACATGTGTGCATACAAATGCAGCAGAGATAGGTCATCCCTGGTGTCTGCATGTAGAAGCAGTTAATAAATTATTGTTACAGAGGCCAGGAAGACATTAATGCAGAGCATCTGTGAGTGTCAGGAGGAAGAGCTATGTATTTCTGGGCACCGCCATGTTTTTTAATTTACCTATGGATGAATAAGGAGATGATTTCTCAGTTCACCTTGTGTGTTTCCCACTTTTTCATTCTCATCTTCTTCTGTGGAGAATTAATCATTTGTCTGGCTCATGCGGAGAGGCAGACAGGGAGGCAGACAGAAGGAGAGAGATAGGGAGAAGATGATGGGGGAGGGTGCTGAGAGGTATAAGGGTGGCACGAGTCAAATTGGAAACATATCCTTTCAACATGTCCTATCTGAGCATTCTATCTATGAAAAGAGGCACAAGGGGGGTGACCCCAGTAGTTCAAAGATCTAACTCAATTCAATGATGAAACCATGGCAGACTCCGCAACAACTAACAGCAACAGCTGCTGAGAAATGGGTAAGGGGTAAAACTTCATTCCCAACACCTGCAACCCATCCGATAATGAGATGAGATATATAAAATTAAGAGACGGTGTGAGCCTGTATCCAAGCCGTACATGGACGCACATGTCACTCCTCCCCCTCTGAAGAAAAGGGGCTGGTGAGTCTATGGCCCATCATGTTGTATCTATTTTTATCTGGGCCCAGGTGGGATTAGATCCAGATGGGGCACCTGATCACCCCTCGCTTTCTCTCTCTTTGTGCTCTAAGCCTGACTTCTGTGAGCAGATCTAACCCTTTCCATGTCAGCTCCCCATCATCCCTTAGAGAGTGAAGCTGAGCTAGGAATTGGATTGAGCAATGAAAAGGTGTTTGTGCTTCTGGATAAGCATGATTTCTTTAATTCTTATTAAAATATAGTTTTTTTTCTTGATGATTCTTCAGCTTTGAGACCCTTTAAGATAATAGCGCAAATGAATAGCTTGGGGTCTAGTGGCTTATGTTGACAAAGAATTATCAAAATTCAGTGTAACCCAGTACAAAAAATGTTCAGTGGTGGCCCTGGAGCCTTGCAGATTGATTTCATTATAGTCACATTCATTTTAAGTGTTAAGCAACAAGGGGTCATGTCTTATGAGACATAGGCAGGGTAGCATACCCCAGACCCAATGGGTTAACCTAACAGGAAACCTGGAGGATACACCCTATTAGGCCTCTACTTCCTGTTACTTTGAGGAATGTACAATTTATGAGCCCAGAGGTACGGTGCACCACTGCAGATCTGATGGATTTCCTCTTTCCTTCTCCAAAAAAGACTGAGCCAGAGCATTTCATGAAAGAAAAATGAGGAAAAAATGGAAAAAGCTAGATAAGGTGAATAAAAGAACCATCTGGAGGGCACTATCCAAAGCCTTGTGCCAAACGGTCTGGAAAGAATCACATATCTTGGCAGTACATCCTATAAATAAGTTCTGATCCTAATAATTCAAATGAAATGTAGGAGGATATTAAATAGATCCTGTGGCCTGAAAGCCAATGCCTATCTGTGCCAATAACGTGAATACAGTAATCTATCAGGAATTGGTGTGCATTAAAAATAAATAATAACAAATTAAGAATTTATTTACACAAACAATTGTTCTCCTTTTATTCTTGTTTAACTGATGCATTTATTTAAATCATTGCCACACTGTACTGACAGTCATTCGGATACATGCAGGGTATTTCTCATGTAGTTTCTGTTGAATTTCTTTTAAATGAATGAACTGGAAAAATGACACAACTACAGCATCATAGTGATGTAAGTGAGAAAAACCACAGAGCCAAAAACAGCACAACAGTTCAAAACATTTACCCCATTCCCTTAACAACAAAAACTCTTAAAAAATGTTAATCAGCCTTCTAGGCTCACTCTTACCAATAATTATTTTTCTGAAAAGGCTAATCTTAACTTTTTGTAGCCTACAGAGAGAAAAAGGCATAAACCACTGTCTGTAGGGTTCTAGGTTTGTTAATGTGTGTAGGTGAGGAGAAGTGACTCTTACGCATTTACTGAACCATCAAACAGTCTCTCTGCAAACTGTCTGCAGGCTTCAAACATTCATTTCATGATGTAATATGCACTTGTTGTCTTCAGACTTTGCCTCAACCTGCAATGCTGCAGACGAGTGTGACAGACATCCTGTTCGCTTCACTCCAGCAGCTGTGGTTTTCCAGTTACAGATATGAAGTGTTTGTTGTTTAAATGTTACAGTAATAACACGCAAATGTTTTAAACATGATTAATTAATTAAACTATCTAAGATTGTTACACCATATTCCTTTGTGTGGTTGGTTACGGTAGCAGGCAAATGAGAATAGACTGAGAAGACATGCTCTTGAGGAAGTTGAAGGGATACTGTTAAGAGTTTGCAGAGGATTTGAAAGTGTGGAGGTCGTCTTGGAGAGTGATGAAATAAAATATCAGAAAGAGGAGTATAAGACAGGAGCAGTCTTTACAGTTTTCATAGGTGATGGAGCAACTAAGCATCTTCTGAGACTCTGGCTGACTATAATCAAGCTGCAGCAAATTACAAAACCAGTTTTCATTTGCTCATGGCCAACCACCCAATATTGGGAAGACAGCCATGATAAATTAGTGCAAAGTTAAAGCCAAACGAACAAGTAAAACTAATATATATATATATATATATATTAGTTTTACTTGTTCATAAGCCAACACATAAGCCAAAAACTTTAATCTTTTGATTGATCTTTGTACATTTATAAGCTTTTGGTTATGATGGCGAACTATAATATGCTAGAAGTACAAACCACCTTCATTTTCAAGACTAAAAAAAAATTACGAATGAAAGAAAAATGTGAACAATCTTTTTGGCTATGCATTATTTTAAGCATTAATTGACTCTCTCACTGCAGTTATAACTTTCTACTAACTAATAATGTGAAGTGGAGGAAATGAATATCCGACATTCTGCCGACTGCCCACCGCTCTAAATGTAACTGCACTGGTTGTTTTCTCCTCCAGGGCAAAAAGATCTAAAACTGCATAAATAAAAATGAGACCTTTGGTAATCATAACATCAACTGCATGTAATTTGTACAAATGGCATCCATGAAGGTAAAACTAATGTATTTCAGCCATTATCATGACAACAAAAAATGTAGGGAACCACGTATCACTACTCGGATCACTGAGACAGAGATCATAATAATACCAGAAATATTTTAATATTATTTTAACAGAGACTCTAATTCATTTATCTACCCTCTCTTGTGGGTTTCTAAGCTGTCATTCTAATTACTGTGGTCTCACGTTTACATTTTACATTCTATTCTTCTTATTTATATGCATTTACTTGTATTTACTTGTGTATTTTTCTGTGAAGCACATAGTGATGTGAAAAGTGCAATACAAATAAACTCACTTTTTTTTACTTACTAATTTACTCTCAAATCTGTCTTAGATTGAAAATATAGAATTTTAACTTGTATAAAGAAGACAGACGAACGCAACTGGGAAACCACAGAACTGTAAATGTGAGTCTTGAATAACCGAACAAGCTCATGTCAACATTGCAAAGTGTCTTGAAGATTGTAACAAACTCCACAAATAACTGCAACAGTCATTAATAAGTCACAAAACACAATTAGCTCCAATTAGCTCCAACACTCCACAGTTGGTCACAACACTTCACACACAACACTGTACAATAAGCCACAACACTATGCAGTTAGCTGCAACACTCCACAAATGATCACAGCATAATAAAGACGCAACAAAAAAGCTGCAATAGAAGTTATTGCTTTTTTTTTTTATTTTTATTTTGGAAGTTACACCGTACGAAGTGGGCAACAGTGAAAGTTATAACACAGGGTGTAAGCAGCGATGGACTACTTTGAACATGCAATAACTCTTTTATTTACAAATCATGGTTAACTATATTTATAATAACCCATGCCAAAATTAATAAAATTTATTGCGTGTTTTACTGTCTTTAGTGCTTCACAAACTTTTTCGATAACCTCTTGCTTTTCGTACATTTCGTACATTGCTCTCTTCCTGTGAATTTTTGTGGTGTAAATTCAGGAAAAAAAAAACAAAAAAAAAAGCAGTCTACTTTCCATTGCACCTTTTGTGTTGTGGCTAACTGTGTTGTGGCTAATTTGGGACTGTTGCAGCCTATTGTGTCATTTCTAATTGTGGAGTGTTGTGGTTTATTGTGGAGTGTTGTGGCTAATTGTGTAGTGTTGTGGTTTATTGTGGAGTGTTGTGGCTAATTGTGTAGTGTTGTGGTTTATTGTGGAGTGTTGTGGCTTATTGTGTAGTGTTGTGGTTTATTGTGGAATGTTGTGGCTAATTGTGTAGTGTTGTGGTTTATTGTGGAGTGTTGTGGCTAATTGTGTAGTGTTGTGGTTTATTGTGGAATGTTGTGGCTAATTGTGTAGTGTTGTGGTTTATTGTGGAAAGTTGTGGCTAATTGTGTAGTGTTGTGGTTTATTGTGGAGTGTTGTGGCTTATTGTGTAGTGTTGTGGTTTATTGTGGAGTGTTGTGGCTAATTGTGTAGTGTTGTGGTTTATTGTGGAGTGTTGTGGCTTATTGTTTAGTGTTGTGGTTTATTGTGGAGTGTTGTGGCTAATTGTAAAGCATTGTGGCTGTTTGTGTCGTGTGGTGGCTTTTGTATTGCTGTGACACTTCTGGGCCACTGTACTCATAAGGCCTGAGAGCAGCTACAAATTGGTAAATATTCTCTGTGGGTTCTTCCCTAAACATGATATGCTTTAGCAGCTGCACGATTTATATTGTAAGTTAGTTTGCAGTCAGACAGCCATTATTAGTTTCTTTTCTCTGTCACGCAACAAAATGCTTCATGTGATGCTTCAGTGAATTTAAACTGCTAAGGCTGTTATGTGTTTTACTTACAGTGTTAAAAATAAGATAAATAATGATGATGTAATTTTCCATTGTTCAATATGGAATTGCACTTAGTGGAAAGGTAATTTTGGCTGTAACACAAACTATCAGTTAAACAGAACAAAGGACTTTATTGAGCACTGGAAAAGGCTGTGAATGGAGTCACGTAGGTCCACAACACCAAACTGCAGTTGGCTGATTATCACATTTGATTGACTATTTTAGGTGCAGTATATGAAGTACAAAGACATAATGTACTTTGTAAAAAAAAGTTCTCAGTGAAAAAAATCCCCCCATTTTTCACCTATTGAAGGCCAAAGCACTTGCCCTGTATCAAAAATATCTTGCCTCTCCCACAAACAGATGATGACATTTGGAGTATGATTTAGCCTTGTCGCCAAGTTACTATCAGCGTGGGGCCTTAGGCAAACACATCTGATGGGACCCAAAGGTCTAGCACCAGCACTTGGCTGGGAGGACAAGCAAGTGTGCAGGCCCTTAGCCCTGCTAAGAATCAACAGAAGCCAAGCAGGAAACATCTGGAAGACCCAGTGCAAACAGATGTCGGAATGAGATAAGAGCCCATGAGTTAGAGTTCAGCCTCCCATCTCTGTATGATGAGACTTTTTAATATCCAGGTGGGCTGTCGCCATGGTTTCAACAGCTTAAAGGTCTGAATAATCAAACTGCAGCTTTTCTTTTTTTTTTTTTTTTTTTTTCTCACACTAGCATCTGGTTGAAGCATGTTGTCAGTAACTTGTTTTCCATTGTTCCTAGTCTCATTTTGATCCATTGTCAGCCAGACTCTCATGAGACTCCCTTCATACAATGTTTTTGCCTCTCCAGGTCACCATTTACATCATTTCCTGCCATAGTTTTAACACCATTTGAGCAACAAAGTAAAGTATGCATGAATGGTTAGCCATTCACATGCAATGCCAACACTTGTTCATGAGATTGCTTGATACTGCATTGCAAAGTCAAATGTATTGTATATTTTCAATCATTCATCTAAACATGCAAGGCCCACAGTTTGTGAACAGAAACAAACAAACAAAAAAAAAAAGAACTAGCAAAAAACTCACAAAGCTGCGCATGCATGGGAGTGTAAATATAAGATATAAAATATCATTATGTTCCAGTTTTTAACCCTTTGCAACCCAACTGCCATAAATATACTTACTCTTCTGTCATGGTTGCTGATTACTTTGCAAGAGCAAGAACATAAGAGAAAGGAGAAAATAACATAAATTCTGAAGAAATCTATGTCATTCGCAAAGATGAGAAGAAGTCACAAGGGAGGGTTAGTTCCTGTTAAACTATAAAAAAGTCCCTCTTGGGACATGAGATCTGAAGTGGAACTCACAGATTGTTCTGCAATCAGGGGCGGCTACACACCATCAGCCTGGATCTTCATAAACTGATAAATAATGGGTCCTTGGTGGCATGGAAAAGTTATACAAAAGTTACTCCGAGAGAGGGAACGTGAATAGGAAATTTCAAATAAATAGTGGTTTCAAAGTAAGATAGGTCTGTTCTATTTTTATTTGTTTTAAAAAACTGTAGAGAAACAATATAAAAAGGGTATTTAAAAAAAAGAGAGAAAACTCTCTTAAAACCCTAAAAGGTATAGATGATACTTAGGCTAGGTTCAAACCGCAGGCTGAAGTGACCCAAATCCGATTTTTTGGCCCCTATGCGACCTGTTTCTGATCTTTTCATGATTGTCCGAATGACACAGATCCGATTCTTTCAAATGCAACCCAGGGCACTTGGATATGTGGTCCTATATCCGATACGTATCTGCTCTTTTACCATGCAACTTGAGTCTGAACGGCCAGGTCGCATTAATCCGACCTACAAGTCATACACATCATTTTTTATAAAGTCTTATATGTAAAGGCGCTCACATCACTCCTGACTGCGACTCCTTACCCACACGTTTCTCTGTATAGACATTGCTGCCACTGCTCCACAAAATGCCATGGTCAAAAATCTGGCTCTCCTCTTTTCCAATCTCCTCCTTAAAACGATGCCATTGAAAATGTGCTAGCTACAGTTGGATAATAAATTAAAAATTGCAACATAAGCTCCGCTGTTACCGCCCATGTTTACTTCTGCAAACACGAAGACATCACCAACACACTTACTGTCACGTCGTTGTGTCTTCTACGTATGCGGGACACTTTTGGTGCGCATAAGGTTCATACAGGAGATCACATACAAGTCGCATTTGCAGCTATCCTCTCAAACTGGATGGATGCTTTAACTCCACATTTCTCTTCAAATTAGAAGTCAATAAGGCTGGCGTTCTAACTTGCTTTTTAAGTTCAGTGAGACATAACTTGCATAGAAATGATAAATTTTTATTGTCAGAATCTTCTGCAGACAGCACGTAATAGTCCCCCTCAGTATAAACACATGAAGAATGTGATGCGCATGCTGCATCTCCTTTCACTTCCACTTGCAATTTCAAAGCGGGACTGCACAGACGTTGCGTTGCTGGTTGCCGGTGTCAGAGTGCACAATGCATAATAGTTAACATAGCGTGAAGACGGTGTAGCGCCGGTTAAAATGTAGGCAATGACTGTTACAGGACCTCACATAATCCAAGCAAGTTCATGTTCTTTATTTACAAATGCATTGCATTTAGTTCATTGTTCACAGAAAAATGAATGCATTCACACACAATACTGAATATGTTTTTTTTTTTTGTTCCATTAACAAATGACACTTTTTGGAAGTATTTAATGTGTTTACTCCCATTGATTCCTGCTAACTCACTACATGGTTTATATGGTTTTTAAAGTTTCACAGTTGATGTACAGATTTAAGAGAGGACATAAATTTGTTGTGTGCTTGATTGTATACAGGCCAGGGCCAAATTTGCATGGTCCAGTCTGCCCATGTGCACATCACAACTATTTCTTCCAGGATCTTCTAGGAGATTCACCAAAAACACAAGAGGACATTATTGAAAGAAGAGAGGATAAGAAAGCGATAAAGGAACAGAGCAAGAGATAAGACAAGAGTCAATATCAGATTGACTTTTTCTGAATGGATAGACAGGTAGAATGCAAGATGAATGCCAAATTAGCCATCATTAGGGGGTGCCTCACTGAGAAAATCAGAAACTATAAACAGTTGTGCTTCTTTAAAGAACACCAAAGCGTACGTTGTGGACCATCCCAATCAAAGTTAAATGACCTTAATCAACTGAAAATTTAGCAAAATGACTTACAGAAACTGAATTATGTGAGGAAACCCACCAATATCACAGAGCTGAAGTTGTTTAGTACAGAGGAATCGACCCAGTTTTTGCAAGCTGCAGAAAGAACTGAATCCATTATAGTTATCAATTAGAGTGACAGTTCTTGTTGTACAAGACTTATACAGTTTTACCACTGACTAATTTCTAAATCTGTCAATACTTGTTATATTATAGTTGACCATTTAATGTAACTGACAAATGATAATGTTTAGCCTATTTGTTAAAGCAACCTAGAAAATATATGCTACTATTTTGGGTTTTCAGAAAGCGACCTGCACTACATACACAGTATATATTTATGAAGTAAATGTTTTGCTCTTTTCTTTAGACACACAAATGACCATCAATTTGTCAAGTGACAAACATGCACTTGTTGGTGAGCAGCCCATACAAAGTTGCTTGTTCTATTAATGAACTGTATACAGTGGAATGTGTACAATAACCTTATAAAAAAGACATATCAGAAAAACTTTTGCAGTAACAGAACAAGAGATAAGACAAGAGTCAATATATATATATATATATATATATATATATATATATATATATATATATATATATATATATAAAATTATATAATAAATTAGAGGTCAAGGTTGGCCTCTAATTTATTGCAGGGGTCTCATACGTTTTTCATTGTAAACCAGTAATGAGAGCTAGTGTTTGGACCAACTATTTATGGACAATTCTGGTCCTTGCAGACTGCAGTCTTACAGGTTTTAGATGTTTCTCTGCTCCAACACAGCTGATCCAAATTTAATGGCTCTACCCAAGCACGTTGACCAATAATTTGATTCAGACTGCTGTAAACATCCAAAATCTGCAGGACCCGGTTGAGACAACGACCAAAGTGCCAGATTTCAAACATATGTGTGCAGTCAAAAGTCATTAAACAACAGATGCTTAAATAATGATAGTACATTGTGCATTAGTCAGTATAAAACATTTATGTGATTAAAGAGAGTGCAGACATGACAAAGATTTTCTCTATACTATACTGTTTCAACCACACACCTTTTACCAGAGTAACTGAGAGGATTTACCAAACTTCCCCTGGGATGACCGCTGATCCACCACACAAACAGGAAGTAGAGAAGAGGTCAGTGAATGAAGGGAGGAAGTGCTGGCAAACAGCAACAATACAAGAGAAGGAAATCACCCCCCCCCCAAAACCCACCCACCCACCCCCATGTTATAAATAGGAGCAGACCCCTGCAGTGTAGTGCTTGGGGTCATGACTAGAGCAATGAAGGACAATAGGGGAACAAGGTCGCTGACTGACCATTGTAGGTGTGATTTGTCTGCATGGCTGAGATAGGAGAACGCTGAGGGTCATGGGAGACACTAGCAAACAGCAGCAAAACAAGACCAAAGTACACAGTGATTCATGACTTCAATGATGGGAACAATTAGTCAGTGGTCAGAGGTGGTTTATCAGAAGATTGTGGTGTACAAGCCCAAAGCCCGATTGTTTTTGCAATGCAAGAGGGTTTCTTTATGTCTGAATTTGGCAAGCATGTGTACTTGTGGAAAAAATGCTGTAGCTAATATAGTTTAAATCAAAGCATAAGTTAAGGTATTTGAAGGGCCACTGGCCATGTACATTACATCCTTACACATATGTTGCGTATCACCCGTCCAGCTGCCTTCTCATTCTGCATTTGTGAGTGTGTGTAGATGTTTCCACTGTATTTGTATTAGAGTGGAGAGGGTCACCTAAAACAGCCTGTAAAGCTGTTAAGTGGTAGACCTCCACCCATTCTCAATGAAGCATCATCACAACTGCAGCCAGACACTTCCCAGAGGAAATCCTCTGCCAGGCCAGACACAACAGCGTAATTGTTATCACAGTGAACCATCTGCTTGTGCTTTTTACACAGGGTGCGTCAGAACTACTGCATAGATTTTTTTAATTGCGGTTGGAATTTTGACATGAACAAGAACCTCTTCAAGAACAGAATGAGGTTTGCTAGTTATGTCAGCACAACTCTGATGTATTTTCCGTTCTACGTAGGCAACATGAAAGTGGTTTTTGCTGTTTGTTCCATAACTATTGATTATTTTGAATGCACTGTGATAAAGATCAGGAAAGTGAGGAAACTATTTCTTTCTCTCCTCAGTACCATAATGATGCAGAGATTTTCTCAAAAACTTCAGGACAGTATTGGTTTTAATTACTAGAATTTAATTAATTTGATCAAGAAATCGGTCAAAAATTCATTGTGCATGGCAGTGGTCACAACCTAATACTGATTTGATTCCTTTTCAGACAAATGAAACCCATTACTGGGATCTTCACACCACCCACTGGTGCCAAAAAGCTTGACATAACACTGTAAAGTAACTTATATCTTTAGAACAAATGTGATTATCTCAGAGGCGGGAACTGAGGAGTGAAATGAAACTGACAGTGGAGACAAATCACACCTGTTTGAGAAGAACAACGGTTATCTTGAGAGGCAAGTCCTTATATAGAAAATGACAAGTGTAATTTTGACAAAAAGAGCAGAGGGTCGTCAGGACCGCAACGGATCACACATCAATTAGCACATTTAGATTGGTTTTGACAAGTTTAACTGTGGTACATAAGCAGATAATGGTTTGAGAGATAATGGAAATTTTCATCGAGCTGAATGCTGTCACACTGTCAAAAAGATAAATTGTCAGGTCAGGAAAAGGGTTTCAACAAAAGCTAAGCATTTAGTTGACAAGCATGCATATATTTGAATTTTTAGAGGCTCAATTTCTGTACTGCAATTCATCATTTTGAGGAGGGAAATGATACTGATGGTGGTTGAGTGACTTATCTGACACACAAATCAAGAAGACATTGCTGATAAGGTGGACAGGTGAGAGGTAATTATAAGTAACAAGTTAGATATTGAATTATAAATGCATTCAAATGAACCTTTGAAATACCATGTTTTAATTATGTGTTGACATTGAAGGCAAACTGGTTTTACAAAGTCCACAAGTAGTAATGTAATCCAACAGCATTCCTATTTGCTCTAACTGGGCTATGCATGCCAACAACAAAAGGACCTAGCAGGAGGATGAAGTCTCCAAGGAGCTAGCTAAGCCAAAGGAGTTTGTAACATGGAGAGTTTAGGGCAGCATCTAAGGCCTTTCACCTTGGAGCTGTTAACAGTCAGGCCTGTGATCCCAAGACCCCAGTTAAAGACCCCCATGGGTGTAGGACTGTAACCAGAGAGTTGGAATAACAGAGCAGGAAAGCACCATGCTGAGGGGCCTCATGTGGTGTAGTGGGCTCAACTCACCACTCCCTGCTCTGGGCCTGGAGCGAGGTCACAGGGTAAGAGATCTTTTTTTTTTACATTCTATCTTTCTTCTCCCTTCTTCCCTCTCTGAAATGTGGATCAGCCAAGCAGGAGGTCAGCAAGAGGTGGGGTCCTTGGGGCCGGTGGTGGGTGGACACAGTGGCTAAGGTCAAATGAACAACCCCGGCTGCAAGACATTTATCACAGAATGCCTTGAATGTGTTGAGGAACTGGTCTGAATGAACCTCATTTTTAGATGTACAGTCACCTGAAAAGTAAATACAGTCTCTTTCAGTTAAAAAAACTAAAACAGCAAATTTTGGAAATATGACTTCATATAAACATATAAGCAATCATTTTCTGTATGATGTTATTAGGCTCTCACATTGTTGAGGGTTCACGACTAGAGGGATGGAGGACAATTCATCCCTCTGTTGTGGATTAAAATCTGTTCTGCTTTTTTTTACGGTATTGCTTCAGTACATTAAGGTTTGTGGGTTTGGGTTTATGATGAGCTCATTTTAGCCCTGTTTCCACTGAGCGGTTTGGGTCGGGCCAGTACGGTTTGGAAGTTTTATAATGGTCCAGCCAATTCACTTTAGTCGGAACGCCACTGGGCATGCACAGTTTAGACCAAATTCCTAACGTGACGTCATACTAGTGCAATGATAACAAAGGTGACGCTAAAAACAACAATGGAGGCCAATCAGCAGCTCATTTTTGTTCTGTTTGGCTTTTGGTTCTTTTTAACAATACATGCCACATACAGACCAAACCTAACAGCAGGCATCATATTCCTATTATCTTTCCAACATCCAACTGAGCCATGAACTGAACGGCAGCACTGTTTGTTTCATGCTTGCTTTTGTAGTGGGCATTGATGTTTTTCTGTCTGTCAGTCAATGGGTTTTATCATTAGATGCCAGTAGCTCTGTCTTAACTGTACCATAGTAGTTTCCTATGGACCTACAACTGAAGTGGGTCCATCAATGGTGTGTTATGGTTCAGTTGTATAGGCCCATTTTATAATGGAAGGACAAAAAATAGCATACCAGACTGCACCACTCAGCTGTCATGCTGCATGGCTAAATTTCAGCAAGGCTTTAGCTGTCAGGCAGATGACTCAATAATACTTCACGATACAGAGGAGCTCATGTTTAGATCAATGACTGCAAAGTGTTCAGGTCTTATGGCTGCAAAACAAGCCCAAATCATCAAACCTCTAACACCGTGCTTGACAACTTGTATGAGCTGTTGTGCTGATGGAACTTTAAGGTCAAGCTTTTAAATCTCATTGTACTTATGTATAATGACTAGGTACAATGAATAAATCTTGACTGAGTGATTGACTGATGTGTTTTTGTCAAATGCAATATGGTGCATTTTGGATAAAAATATTTGGTTGTGTTATTGTTTCAGAAGTTTTGTGATTTGTTCAGATGCATCTTTGCAAAGTTTAGCCATGCTGTCATGTTATTCTTTAGACAGAAGAGACTTTCACCTGTGAATTCTTCAAAACAAGTCTTTGTCGAATTTTTTTTTCTCCCTTTATAACTGTACTGTCACGACCTTTAACATTCAACATGTTAATTGAAATCTGTTATGTAGCTTTGAGTTGTTTTGCAACTTCTCTAAGCTTTGCATAGTCTGCCTAGCAAAGCTTACCATTGTTTACCATTATATATATATATATATAAATACAAATTGATTTGTGATGATGAATTTGTGATGACCTTATACTGACATTAGCACTGAGCAATAAGTGCTTAAAATGTGCAGCCTTGTAAAAACAGCTGGTTAAAACATTATATACCTCATGCTCGTCATTATCAGATTTAAACACTATATACTTAATACTTTTCTTTATCAGATTAAGGGGTTATGATGACTTTATAGCATATGCTGGAAGACTAACCAGTAAAGTGTCTTTGATCACTTGGAAAAAGTCAGATGGTTGAATCTAAAGTTAGAGCTGAACACCACCAGAGTGCTGCATGCAAATGAAACTGACTTCCTGAAAGTTTGGTAACTTTAAAGGGTAAAAAAAAAAAGTTTTTCTTTGTTGTCTTTGGCTGACTAACTGCTGTGTATTCATTTCATTATTGAGTTGGAATGAGAAATAAAGTGTGTGCCTGCTGTATGTCTTGTTTTTGGATGCTGTCATTAATTTATTAACTAATTAATTCATTTATTTACTCATTTCTGTCTTCCAAATGTATTTATTTACCTTATGTAAAAGACATTAAATTACAGTTATAGAAATTAAAATTTCTTACCTCCTTTGGCCAAAAGCAACACTGAAGAGTGTCTTGAAATTTACCTTAATGACTCTTGTAGTATGTGCTTAGCTTTATGTATAAGGCAAAAAAAAAAAAAAACATTTATCATTTTTCTATTAATGGTCTTATTCATAACACAGCAAACCAACTCTGATTTTTGCCAAAAACCATCACCCAGAGGTACTAAAGTTCTGTGAAGGCTTATCATTTTCTGCAGCATGACGCACACAGTCCATAGATTCTGCACTTTCAAGTTTCATTTATCTGTTAAAACATGATACTGCATTTAAATAGAGAACGAGTTTTACTTTACAGGTGAAGGAGTTGGTGTTGCTGTGTATCAGCTCGAACTATTATGCATCAGCTTAGTTTACCAATGCAATGGAAAAACTTGAAAGGTCAAATCACATGGTGGTTGTTTCGACTTTGGTAACCTGTTTTTTTTTTTTTTCTACCCCCCCCCCCCCCCCCCCCCCCCCTTACTGTTCTTGTGTGAACCGATGAGAAGCTTAAATCCCCAACCTAAAAAGAAAAAAAAAAAAAATCTAACACCTTCAACGGGGTTGGTAAACAAATGCTAAGCATCCCATGGGTGTGGAGCTCGGCGAACCGCATAGCCTTATTTGCTCCTGCTTGTCTCAGCTTGCGGCTGTGTATTTCTGTCCCTCTGAAGATGCAAAGGTAGCATGGTAGGACACACATCACCACACACACGTTCGTGTATGCACGCTCGCAGAAACGCACACACAGGTACTTAAACACACAGCGCCCTGTTACAAAGCTGCCAAAAATAACAGGCACCTGTTGCTCAAACCACAATGTGTACAATGGAGCTAAATTAGAGCGTTTCCCTAGCAACGGTAATTTCAATCACAAACTGTAACAGCAACCTAAAAAAACAACTACAACAATGCTGCTGTGTGAGTCGCTAGTAAATGATGAATTAACACATGTGAGCCTGGCTCATAATTTAATTGATTTTAAATTATTTTAAATGATGTGTGGAGACTACAGACTCCTCTGATCTCAGAAGGATCGAGGAGACCACATTAACTATAAGTGTATGGGAGCTGATTTCAAACTTGAGTGTAAAGATTTTACTAAGGTGATGAAAAGCCCCACAAAGCTCTCTATCAGCAGCTGGAGCTGTGACAGTGAGTGAGTTGGTGGTTGAGCTCATGTGTCAAAGGGGCTCCTCTAGTGGTAACAAGCAAAACTTCAAGTTTTTTAACATCATCACCTGAGCTGTTGTAGCTGCGCCTGTGAGACACAGTGACTATGCAATTAATGCAGAAAGGTTTTTCTTTGTTTTTGAATTGTCAGATAAGACTCTGTGCTGTGATGTCAGGAAAGATACACGTTAGAAGTCCCTGTAAAAAAAAAACAGAGTTTCTTTTCTCTCTAAATTACCATCAGAATGCATTGTCTGAAAAATACAGTGTATTCCCGTATCAGCTGCATAGAGTAGTGGCAACTTAATATAAAGTGTGTTTTGTGCACATATGTGTCCATTTTAAGAAAAGCGGGGGTGTGTGAGTACAAGAAGAAGGCAGTGGTCTGAGGAGCCTCATGTCTTTACAAAAGAAAACCTAATAGGAAGCACATGTGTTGCACTGTGCAGCAGCTTAGGATGGCTGGGGAGGAGTGTTGGAGTGGGGTAGGGTGTGCAGGGTGCTGTTGTGAATAAGGGTGTTACTGATGAGAGAAAGAAAGTGAGCGGGGAGGGAAAAAGTCTGTTTGTGGGGGGTGGGATCGAGGGTCTGGTGGTTGCAAGGGCATGAGAATGTAAACCTCGATGTAAGTGGGGCGAGTTGCTCAAGCCTGGGAAATTGGCGTAGGGGTGGATGTGGAGGGGGGGGGGGGAGCAGTTCAAGTGACTTCGATTTAAACCATATTGTCCATCAAACAAAGCACTTTTGGGGTGAAGACATGCCCTTTTTTCCATTTCTTTTATTTTCTTTTTATGCTCCGTGTCTGTCTCAAACAATGTGACAGTCATCGTTACTCACGTGGATCAAATATCACCAGTGCGGCCTTATATATGTCATAATGCCATGTTTTTTCTTTTACTTTTATTTACAGTCCTATGACATTAAAGACTATGCAGCAGTATAATTCAAATAAGATGGGACAACACAGATTTATGTTGTGATTATGATTCATAATGGTCTTTATCTTGTAACTCCCATTTTCCTCCTTAACAAATTGACCACTAATGCTCAGACATGCATGAAATACCCTTGTTTCTATGATACATGAAGCTACTGTACCATTCTCTGGAAAAGTTTTATTTCAGTCTTCAGCCTCCCCCCTTGTACTGCAATAAGAATCCAGCCTAAGAACAAAAGGCCACAGTGCTGAGCATGTATTCCTCTCCTTTGTGGCTCACTCAGATTTATACACTTTCATAAAAATGGACCCAAAACATCTGGCACACGACCTGAAATTCATTCCTTGTTTTTGGAAAGGGGGGGAACAAAAAAAAAAAAAAAAACAACACTGTGTTTAAAATGTATTAAAATAGTAGGTCAAGCAGATGAAAGAAGAGCATGAAGGTAGAGAAAAAGTTGAGTGATGTTAACATGGATAGGAGGTTGAAAAGAGATCAAAATAGAAAGAGCGGAAAACGAGAAGAAAGATGGGATTGGGAGGGGAAGGGAAGAGAAGATGAAGGTCTTAGAGATTTACATGAAACTCATACATGGTCTTGAGAACGAGTCTTTGCCCCCCTCCTATATTACCACTCTTACCTATATGAGGCTACTCCACTTTCATCCCCTTTAAGTCACGCTCAGCTTTGGCAGCACCTGAATGCTGGGTCTCATCAGAGCTACCTGCCAGGGATTAACCAGAACCTGTTACCCTTCAGTGTCAGATGACTGAGTTCTCTCTTGCTCTCTGTCTATCTGTCTCTCTCACAAACACACACACACATAAACTCAAACACATGCTTTGTAAGAGCCTGTAATAGGAACCAGCTGGGCTTTCAAGGCCGTGCAGTGGGCCAGACAGGCCCATTCATAACCCTCTAGTGAGTTTTAATGAAGGTGGGTTCTGGGGCAGCATAAGTGTGGAGGGAATGGGAAAATGATGAAAGAGGCGGGGGGTGGGTTTCACTCCTTCCCTCCTCATTTTGTGTATCATCCATTCAAGAAATGAACTGTACCCAAGCCCGGATGGAAAGGACACTTATGTCTTATCCATTTTTTTATTTAAATGTGCTTTTTCTAGCATTCTTGGCTGCACTACCTTTCACAGAATGAATGGATTTCAGTTTGTTGGCTAGGAACTGAGATGTGAGCTATTAACCAAAACAATGAGTTGAACGTAAATAAAGATCCAGACCCACATGTTGAGAGAAGACTATTGGAAGTCCACAATTAGAAGTACTGGTAAAACCCAAATTATAAAAGCTGCAGATAGAATTTAATATATTCTGGTACATTTTACACATTTATGGAGCACTTTTACTACTCAGGCCTACAATGTACACATCAATAGTATGGTTTTCTCCTATGTGAATCTCTGTCTGTCATGCTGCACACACACAAGAGCTGCTCGACAGTGATCCGTAGAACGATTGTATAGGTTGGGCTTGAAAATATAGGATTAAATATCAAATTTGTATCCACAACGTAGAATTTGAACGAAATCTAGCTTCTTAATTTTGGGAAAACCTGATTACCTGTACCAATATTTTACTTGTAAATAAGGTTTTACGTGGCTTGGCTGAGATGTGATTTTGCCCATTTACACAAATTCAAAACTTTATTGTACTAAATCAAAACTTGCCCAATGACAAGGGTAAATGTAAAAAACTGCAAAGAAAAGTGCCTTCGGCAAGTCAGTCTTCACTTATCAAGCAGTACATCCCTGGGACACTACACCACAGAATTTAAAAATAAATCTAAATCTCTCAGACAGTGTTTGCCAGCTCATCAAACATGCTATCATTATTTAGAGAAGTGAGTATTAACAGTCTTTTTCTTTTTTTGGGCTATGTTCATACAGTTTGTAATGTTATGTTTTCTGTTATATACTTTTGCCATTTGTTTGTGATTATGCTTTCTTCTGTGTGTGTGCTATACTGCTTTTTAGTTTCCTTTAATATATAATATTCCATCAATGTGCAGAGAAGCTGCACATAAAAGTTAGCTTCTTTGGATAGAAAATGGTACATTTTCATAACAAATTGATATACCCATGTTATCAATTGGCATTACAAATGTGACTTAAAAAAATAAATTACAAAAATTGTAATATATATTGAGCTGTGACAAATACAATAAAATTGCTCTATCCCAACAAAAAACCCACTGAGAAACAAAAACAGATAATTGGATTTTAAGAAATAAATATGGATTTGCCACTGTGTCTGTTAGGGGTGTTGAATTGCTTCTACAATGCATCGTAATGTGGACGTGGACAAATCAGCATCAATGCAGCAACAGAACATAATCATTTATAATAAAGTAATGTATATTTTCTGCTGCCGCTTGTACGTGTGGCGTGATCTAGCCCAGTGGTTTTTAACGTGGGGCCACCATGGGGGGCTAGGTGAGCCTCAGAAAGTCAGAGGGAAGCTAAAAAAAAAAAAAAGTCAGAGCAGAATGGACAGGTTGTTGACAACAAATAGACCAAAGGAGCAGAGGAACTTATGATGAAGCATACATTAGGCATGACGTTAAAGCCATATAGAAAAATGGCCATGATTTACCAAAATATGTTCTCTCTGGAGACTCGTCTTACTGGTGTAATCTCTAGGTGCATTTCCATTACACCTAGAATTGCGCAAAACCTGAATATTGCAATAAAAATTGTTGTTTTAAAATATTTGTTCACCACCTGTAAAACAATCATCAGAAGGAAGAGTGTTCAAAAATCTACGTATTTAAAAGAAGGCGAAAACATCAGAGATTGAGTAGAATTGACAATTCTTTGTTGAGCCAGTAATAAAAAAGCAATACATATCTCTTAAGAGGAGGTCCGTTAGCTTAGCTTCTGGTCCACTAATACACGAAGTGTTGGGACCTTCGGTTCAGCCAAAAGACCCGCCTACCTAAGTTATCCTCCTCATTTATACTGATACAATGCATTGTGGCTATGTGCGTGCATGTGGTGCGCATTCATGTGAATGTGTATTTTGCAAAGGTGTCGTTCCTCCTCCTTCCGGGAATTTGATTCCTCCAGGTCCTCCTTCTGGGGTGCGTCAGAGCTGAAGGGAAAAGAAACACTTCTCCCTGTCCTGTTATCTGTCTGTCTCTGTGCTGACTCCTTTCTACCTGTTCCCACAGTTTTTACACAAAGGCTGTTCTTTAATAATTTTTCTGAGTTACTCGGAAATTCTGCTCTGCTTGAAGTGAGTAGATTAATAAGGGAATATAACAATATTCACAACTTCCTTGCCGGACACCCAGAACAGTTTCAAGGTCCCTTGGTATTTTCTCAGTATTGAACTTAGTGTTCTGTTTGTGAATGCACTGTCTGTAAGCTGTGTTGTTGGTTAAATGAGTAAATGCATAAGAATGCTTATTAAATATATATAATGTAAATGAGTAAATGAATAAGAAATGAGTAAATGAATAAGAATGCTTATAAAATATTTGCAACAAAATCTAGCAATGAAAACACCCAAACTCTACTCACAGACGGGGGAAACCGGATCAGCCATCCAAGATGAGGCATCTTATTTTTCTGAATACCAACCTGTACTGAGGACTTTACTGCTGCTTTCTTGAGTTTGGTTTTCGTTCTGTTCTGTGGATTTGTTCGCTGTTTTTTGTTCATTTGTGCAATATAAGATTTTTGTTGAAATATTAAACAAAAGTAAGTGGTTTTGTATCAGACTAAATAAATAAATACAAGACTTCTTGTAAAAATGCTGAACACAAAAGAGTTTTCAAAACACAATTCATTAGTTTTCAAGAAGGTAAATTATGGGGCTGAAAAAGATGCTAAATTAAGAGCCGATTGGGAGCCAAAAGAGCCGGCTCTTCTTTGGGAGTCGAGCCAAAAGAGCCAGCTTATTGAAAAGAGCCGAACATCCCATCACTAGAGAGCGTGCCAAAAAATAAATAAACAAATAAATAAAACAAATAAAATAAAATAAAATAAACAAATAAAATAAAATAAAATAATTAAATAAATAACAATCTTTATTGACTACAGAAAGACTGAAGGGACAAAACACACTTCTTTCCTCGGAGGAATTTTCATTACAATCTCACATTATACTAATGTTTCTTGATTTTTTGGCAATTGAAAAATAAAATTCAATAATGACGTTGAAAATAACGTCACTGTTTACATGTTTATGATGTTTGTCAATATCAGAACATTCAAATTGATTTCTGAAATAAACAGAGTTCATAATTATCTGACTGCGTATTCATTAATGAAGAAAGTAGCAATGTGCAAAGATAAAGAAAGCTGATGATGCAACACATAGTGATGCATTGCTGAATTGAATCGAATAGTTGACAAGATAACTGTAATCAAATCGAATCGTGAGATCAGAGAAGATGCACAGCCCTAGTGTCTGTACACACATTACCTTATATTTATTCCTAATGGATATACAAGGAAGTCATTGTTTGCGCCAAAGCTATACTTCAATAGCTCATGTGAATCTTTAAAAAAACGGATTTCAGTCAGAAAGAGGATAAAGGCTAAAATATTTCACTGTTTTGTTTAAATTCCACACCACATGTAAGCGCATCTTTAGGACTTCACACATGCACACAAAGACACAAAATCATACTATTTATTTTAGTGTTAACCTTGTGTCTTTGCCCATATTTTCATGACTCTCATGTCTGTTTTCTTCTGCATATCTGAAAGGGAGAGATGGACGTTTGGAATGAAGGGTGCATTTGGGATCCATTTGAACTTTTATTTGCCCATGCCTAAGAATTCATAATGGATGCCAAATGCTGCATGGTGTTATGGAGATTTGACACATTCTTTAATTTGCATGCGAGAAAGAAAGTGAGAGAGAGAAGCTGTTTCACAGAGTGGTCACCTCTCATCTTGCTTTCTCGCTTGGGTGGAAGGGTAGTGTGTAACCTGAGCTGATGAAGTAACAGTGAAGAAACAGCCCTTTACACCCTGAGGTCAAACTCATGTGAACACCAATAAACCAGGCACTGGCACACATTTCTTCAAATGCACAGAAGAAAAGCAAAAAAATAAAGCCTTGAAAATCACGGTTATTTAATTATTCTCTTCAGAAGACAGTCAGACAGTTATTTAGATTTTTGGCCACAGCTTTGCGTTGTGTTATTCTTATTTTAAAAAGATCACATTTCTGAGAGCATTTCCATACTAAAATACAGAACTGAGATTATTTTGCTTAGAGTTTCTTCTGGAATGTTTTTGGCTGAGGGTGTGATGCTTCACTGAAATTAAAAGGTGCAATGCATAGCTCCTATCTTGTAGCCATGCAGACATATACAAACTACACTCGCACAAACACAAATGCAGTACTCGCATGTTTTTCGGTGGGCAGATGGAGCGAAATCAGGGGGTACATCACAAACCTCCCACGCTCTTCATGTCAGCCCTGGTGGCCACACAGCTTTTGATATTTCCCACATAATAACTTGGTGGTTTTTCAGCTAACCCCAGGAATGTTCTCATGAAACAAATAGCACAACACATGCATTCATTGTACAGTATCTGGCTGGTGTATCACAATGATGCAGAAAATATTTCTATAATGGCTACCTGGAAATATACACTCATATCTTGCACAAGCACTGCACGCAATTGCGTGATTGTGGGTGTGGTGATAAATTATTA
Organism: Melanotaenia boesemani; assembly: GCF_017639745.1. Taxonomy (NCBI): domain Eukaryota; kingdom Metazoa; phylum Chordata; class Actinopteri; order Atheriniformes; family Melanotaeniidae; genus Melanotaenia; species Melanotaenia boesemani. Next base: position 28,692,049 of record NC_055690.1, on the reverse strand, counting down.
AAGCTGATGGGTTTTGAGTCTGTGCAAATTTTAGCAAAGAAGAGGTCATCCAGAGCGAAAGGGACGATGGCCGTCTTGTTCCGTTGGGTTTTCCTCCCTCACCACTGTCTGTGTGCTGAAGCATCAACTGGCATTCACTCAGTCAGGGCTGAGGGCCAAAAATGCAAGCCGGAGCTGCAAGGTGGCGTGCTGGGTTAGTTCCTGTCTGAGGGATCTTCTTCTAGTTTGTAACATGATCTGCCCCAAGTCCAAAAATAGCCGGCATCCCTGGTACAAAGCTCATGGGGCACTAAAGCAGCCTGCCTTGCTTCCTTCCTCAGAGGATCCTGAGAGGAGCTGATAGCGATTAAAAGCTGGTAATACTGTCAGCAACTGGGAAGTCATAGACAAGGCCGTTCCATTTGTGTGAAACAGGTGACTCTTTAAAGACCTCAGTCATGTTCCAGAAACAATAATGAGACAAGCAGAGATCCTTTGCTTTTGTTGCTTTCACAATGTGTTGCTATAATCTGACAGTTGTACAGCAGAGTTTCAAAAAGGAAGGGAGTGAAAATCTAAATCAGCACAATCTCTTAAGATTTTAAATGAAGCTTCTATGTTTATTTTCACAAGAATGTCAGATTTGGGTGCTGTGGTTTCACAGCTTCTCCGCTGTGCACCAGCATTGCGAAGTCAGAACAATAACAACTCAACACTTTTGTACTGGTGTACTGCAGGCACAGAGAGAAAGAAAGAGAGAGAGAGAAATAGTGAAGGATGGATTTTATCTCAGCTGCTGGGGGACGGGTATGGGAATTGTATCAGAGATCATAAGTGAGGGTAAAGAGGGAAAACAGATAGCGCACTTTGAAATATCTGACCCTAATGGGCCGATTATTTCCACAAGGGCCTTGCTTGTCCATAAACAGAGCAGCATATTTGTGCAGGTTTGTCTTTATTTTTTCAGAGCACTATGGTTCTCCTGGGGATGGTGGTTTGGGGGGTATTTTCCCTGGGTTGCTGTGCAGCAGTTGGGGTGGCTGGGGCAGCACTTTTCACAGCACCTCACAAACTGCAGCACAAGAGATAGCAAAGAGGTGGAGACGTAAAATACACTGGCTCCCTTTGTAAAGCGTCCACCGCAGAGGGAGGAGTACACCAGAGAGTTAAAATGCTGTACATCAGTTAAGAAAATGCAGACTGTAGAGGAGGGGGGAAGCTAAAATGAAAGAGTCCCAATAATGAAATAAATCTGCCCACAGCTTTTTGTTTAATGAATATGGAGCTGATTTATTTTCCGTATGTGTCGGCAGATTTTTCTGAGCGCAGAACAGAGCACACTCTGTTTAGTGCCACGTTCAGCGACCAGGTGCAGGACAGACGGCCTGAAACAGTTAAAAGTAAACTGAGTGCAAAGGGAATGGGTGTGCTTAAAATTTTGTAGCCCTTTATTTTATTTATTTTTTTATTCCTTTTTATAGGTTTGCCAGGGGAAATAGATTTGCTCCTGCAATCACAAACAGTCTGGTTTCTGTCCTTCAGCTTGTAGTCACAGCACCAAACATTGTTTTTGTGAAATATCTGGACTGCTGTCAAATCAACTGCCCGATCCATTTAATTTTCTAAACTTTTAAAATGGATCCTTATGCAGATAAACAAATATGAGCCTATGTTTGAATTCCAAAAAAGCTTATTTTTAAAGGCTGAATTTGGAAAGCTACTACTGAGAAGACACTGAGTGAATACAGAGATGAAAAGCACAAGCAGAAGAGGGAGGAAGATAAAAGAGAGAGAGTTTTAGCTGCAGAAAGAACTACAAACAAACAGTAAGGGGGGGTATCATAAATTCATCTAGTGACTATGAAGCAATGTAAATATGAAAAATGCCAAGCTCGAGTACATGAACCCTTACAAAAATGAACCCCCTCCCTCCCTTGTGCCCATGTAACCTCTGTCTATGGAGACGAGTGAATACAGCACTTAAAGGGGCCTTGGGGGACACCAACAAGCACAATCTGTCCTCTGAGTATTTTAATGTCCTTCCCTCCCTCTGTCATACGCAACAAGCAGCAAAGAAAGTCCTCAGAATGCAGTTTTGAAAGATAACAAGTTTCCACCAGGCTGAGCCAGTTATCTGCTTTTACTGTTCTCCTGATCGTTGATAGACATCACAAAAACTGATACCCATGCATGATCGTTTCCAGTTGAGTTCAGTCACACTTCAAGCACATGCTCATTCATAACTGTCCTGGCTTCTACTCAGAATGAAACTGCTTAAGTTTGAGTGGAAAGCTTTGTTAATTAAATGTAGCATGAGTCTTTTGAATCAGCACCACACATGAGATGAACTACTGCTCAAACTGGCTTGTTAGACTATTTGTGGGGGGGGAGCTCAGCTGTTGGTTAAGTCTGCAGCATGCATGAATGTTTACTTTTGTATTTTTGGTGTATGCGCCTCATTGCTATTTTTATTTATTTATTTTTTTTTTTTTCAGCCAATTTAATCTGTAGACTCACCCTTTTGTTTGTCGTTGGTATGTGATTCAGTTTATCTATTTAAAGAAAAGTATGGGAGGTGGCCATGATAACAAAAAGCTAAAGGCTACAGCTAATGGCTAATGGAAACTGTCAACACTTTCAATGTGGCCATATGCAGTGAAGAAACTGAAGACTAGTTTACAGTTATGACTTTATTACACTGCTACGTTTGCTTTTTTTTAAATCTGTCTTTCCATCTCATTTATAATATAATGTACACTCTACTGCCCCCTTCCTCACCGGAATGTAAAGTCTCCTTGCACAGGCAGACTGAACATTCAGGCTGACAGGTGGAAGTCATCATTGTGGTGTGTTCAAGTGTTGTTTGTTCAGATGCTGGCAACATAAGGAGATGGAGCAAGGGGTGTCTCATTAGCACTACTTCTTTTTTTCAGTTTGGTGCATAAGTGCCCTTATATGGAAGAGTGAAGTAATGACAAAGATCTCAAAAGGTTAATGCAGCAATCCCAAAGATTTACAAGGAAAAAAAATAGTAATGACAAAAAGTTCATGGTGTCATTTAACCCCTGTTACTCCCCTTGTCAACCACTTTGTTGCACAACACCAAGATAGCTTCACCAGTATGTTTGCTTATTGCTCAAATTAAGTCATGCTAGAAGCTGACAGATTGTTTCAATATAGTAAAGTGTATGCAACCCCAAATATGGCTGGCAGGCATTCAACTATGTTTTGGAAATGGAGCAAATGGTGGTTTGGCTCCCCTCAGAGAGATGGTTCTTTTTAACCAATGAATCAAACAAGCTTAAATTGGACAAATTAGGAAGAGTGTGATCAGCTTAAGTTCATGGCTTGTCTTTGGCATGTGGCTCTGGTCTGACACCAAAATGATACATGTTTGGTTTTTTATACAGCTTACTGCTGCCCTCTGTCAAAAAACAATGGCTACTGCAGCAACAGATGGCAAAGAGACAGTAGCAAACCTCTGAAGTCCTTTAAGAGAAATAAAACTATAACAATGAAATGTCCGTCAAATAATTTCCAGAATCCCATTTCACTGGTGACAGTTATCCTCTCTGTCAGTCTGTGAGTCTGCTTCCAGGAATGTGACTGCAGACGCAGCACTTTTGCACCTCAATGTGTGTTTCATTTGGGCTTTCTGTCTCAAACACACATGTGGCTCAAATATGTGGCCCAGGGCTCCAACAGAAACAGACTGTGATCCAGTGCGGTCCAAGTCTGCACCTCGCTGGAACGTGCCACACTGACACCAAACTAAGTTAGACAGGGCCACGTGTTGAAAGATTTAACACACATTCTTCAGAAGCTCTGTCACAGCCCTCTGCAGATGACTCTCCTCTGAGTCAGGGGGTGCCCAACAAATATATTCATCTAATTAACAACAACAAAAAAAGGAGATCTTAACGCTCAAAATTCTGAATGCAAATGTTTTAAGTCCCATTCCGGCATGTGGTTTAAAACCAAACTGAATCATAAAGAGTCTCTAAAGACTGAAACTGAACAACAAAACTGAAACCAACTGAAACACCATAAATAACAACCAAAACCTAACCCACATGAAAGTATTCATGTGGACCATTTTACATTATGGCCCTGGACAGTAATAGTTAGATTAACCTTGACTGTAGAAAAAATATCTGTCACCACATAATACTCTGTCCCTACTGTCAAGGCTTTCGGACTGGTAGATAATTAGCTATGTTAAATAAATGAAGTCCTTTTTACAATGATTTTTTCTTCTCTGCTCCTAATATTGTATATTTACAATGTGAAATAAATATGACACCATCTCTAATTGCCCAATGAATAAGGAGGCCTAAGCAAAAGAGGCATTCAAGAGATCAGGGAATGATTCAGAAAAACTCACTACACCAACAGGTTGTAAATCTTAAACTCATTCAGTGTGTTTTAATCTGGGTGTCTCTGTGTGTTTTATTTTGTCTTATGAGAGGAGAGAATTGTACCACTTTGAGGTTACATGCAAATACACAATGCATGTGTGAGCAAATTAAATAATTTTTTTAACCCATTAAAAGTATCTTCACCAGTCTTTCCTCTTTATGCTATTGGTATGAGCAAGTCATTTTAAATCAAAGCTGTGGTGAAAATCTGTGCAGACATATAATACAATATACTGCATGTAGTGCACAATTCGAGACTAAATCCAAAAACATGGAAACAGATTAACACAGCCCTGGTTAAATAAATAAATAAACAAAATAAAAACTTAATTAAGAAGCTAAAAGATTGTCAGGGTCTGTACTGTAGTGAAGAGCTCAAGTTTTGAGGGATTTAAACAACACGCTCCAAGCCCTGAGTATAAATATCCAGACACCTCATGCTTTTCACATCACAACTTAAAGTTCAGTCATGTTGCATTCACTGTACCATAAGAAGAAACAGCTATTATTGCTTATTTTCTTAGTCTGAATTAGAACAAATCTCCCCCAATGGTTATAACTCAGTTAAATTAAATAAGGAAACTGAAGACAATGCTATACCAGGTCTTTGTCAAGTTTTTTGTTTTTGTTTTTTTTTTTCTCTATCGAAAGTTGATTTTCATATTTTAGATTTCTCAGTGAATGCATCTTCAATGTCTCTGTCATTACTATAATAAAACTCCTGAATTTCTGTGAAATGCAGCACACAAAGCTTCTTGTCAGCCTCTAAAAATTGAAAAATAAATTTAAAAAAATATAAGCGGGGAAAACGGACGGACAGTGAGGCGCAGAGTTTATGATCCAGACAGAGGATTCAGGTGTTGCTAAGCACTGCCAAGTGCTGATGGAGAGATGTTTCAGACATGAATGACCTTTATTCTCATTCATTTTAAATTGGGTGTCTTTATGTGTTTTCAGTTGCTTCTCCTTGCTTGTGCTGCTTGCACTCAAAGCTTGAGAAAAGTTAAAATCCTTAAGCAGAAATTAAAATGGCAATCAAGTTTCAATTTAATTCCCTGTGATGATTTTACTCAATCAAATATTTGGCAAGTCCCCCGTCATACATTCATGTCATGCAATGTCTGCACTTAAATGGTTGCCTTGGGGAGCTATTATCAACAGTTCAAGATTGAATTGCCCACTGCAGCTGGCATATGGAAATTCTACTTTTGCATAGAATTTTGTTTAAGGAACCATTTCTGCAAAATTCTGACAAAGCCTTCCAAACAACGCCTTAAAATGTCTGTAGAATTTACAACTTGGACACATTGTTTATGATCTCATGAGAGGACATATACAGTAATCAGAAAATATATGACTGGTCTAAGCGGAGAAAATACAGATCTGTGAACCATGTGTGATCATATAAGACTAAGGGCCCAATGGATTCATAAGCATGAAGATTACAGACTGATCAAAATGCTTACAATGCTAGTACATATACTGATCTAACTTATTTTATAGTGCTGGTTCCTCATCACTTATGGACAATACTTTTCCCCTCTGAAAACTCTATACCTATCTCTGAGCTTACAAGCTCTGGCATAATCATTACCAAAGCTTCATCTCAATTCAGGTTACGTTCAGTTAAGACAACATAAAAATACAGAAAAATAAGCCAGGGCTTGGAAGGAGAGAAAAGTAGTCTTCCAAGGTATAGCAGGCTGCCTGCCAGATGCACTGTCGGCAGCTGGATAACAGATACAATGAAATTTTAGATCATTCTATAAATACCACAAACAGCTGCTTCCAGTTAATGTTGGATGATTAGTAAAAAGTGCTTCAGATTAACTCTTTGCAATCAAATGTTGAACAGTTATGTCCCTTTTGTGGTATTAACTTCTTTTTTTCTACCAGCAAGAGGCAGGAGGAATGGGTGACTGAAAGTGGTCTGAGCTAATGTATAAAAGCCTTAAACTAATCTGACAAGAAGTGGATTATGAAGCATTTCAGCTTCTGGTTCATGAGGGGGTGAGGGGTTTTATTTTTCTTGTTGCTCTAGATCATGTGAAGTTATATTAGAAAAAAAAGTGGAATGATAAGAAATATATGGAATGTAATACGTTAAATGATACGTAGACGTGGTGTAGGGACTGACAGCATCTTTCAGTGACCAGTTTTCTTCAATGTCCTGGGTGGGTGTGGGTGGGGGTTTGGAGAAGATGGTTCTCCTATTACCTTCGAATGCCTCCTTCTAGCGTTTGTCCAAAAATGTAGAATAAGCAAACCAGTATAAACACTTCCTTTTTACTTTTAAATCTAATAAATTCATGTTGAAATTAGTTTGCAGACACAGAAACAGCAACATGTCTATGATACAGTAGAACAAATATAACCATTCTAAATAATATTGCTTAGTAATATAGTCAAAATATTCAGTTTTGTTGTCTGTGAAGGAGAGATACTGGATCTACAGTACTCTGGTGCATAACTAATCCCTTGAGGTCTAATAAATCACATACGATTCATTCATTCAAAGTCAAATTCACATTATACTGTCACATGTGCCAGGTTTTATTTATTTATTTATTTTTTACTCAATTATGGGAATGCAGGAGTTGCCTTCAGGGTTAATGCAAGTGTCATGCTTCGTCCTTTACCTGACAGAGCTGACAACAGGCTCTTGGGAGTTGCATATCCCAAATGCCACTGTTTTGTCAGGGACTATCTAGAGGTAGAAATGCTGGGAAAATATAAGAATATAAATTAAATTTGCCTTAGGCAGCCTTTCAGGTGGGATGGGTGAGTATTTGTGTCAATTTCTTTTTTAATAAATAAAGAACCTTCTTACATCCTGCACACACAAGGCAATCTAGTTTATAATATCATGGTTTAAATTCGAGGAAGAAGTGTCAACTGTCATGAACAAAAATGTGCAGATAAGCCATCAGGTTGATTGTGGTGATGTGGCTGGCTTAGTGAGGGGGTGTGTGACTAACTTATCCAGACAGCGACACATCTTTGTTGCAAGATGCAGAGCTTAAATATTCCATTGTTTCTTACTATCATCTTAAAACAAGAATTAACTCGAAACTAAAGCTGCCAGATTTCAACCTACTGATAAGAACCCATGATTTCCAAAATTCCACCTTCACCATCATGACCAGCTGCAGTCCAGCACTGACGGCGTGCTGGAGCCCGAGTCAGTGTGAATGTACTAACATGATGTGGTTTTCTTGCTTAGTAAAAGCTCACCTACATGCAGTTTGATTGATATAGGCTTGTAGTGTACTGTAAGCCTCAAACGGCTGTGCACAGACTACCTTTACCCTGCTCTCCACAGCTGTTTCCTGCCCCAAACTGCTGAAACAGTGGTGTAGCAGTATCAGAGGTGGGCCAACACAAACCAAAGGCTCTCTGCCACACACACGCACATGGAAATCCCACACACAAACATACACACACGCGCTTTGTGAGGACTTTCTATTGATATAAATCATTCACTCGCCCCTAGCTTGCTCTAGCACCATCTTTACACTTAACTGTAAAATCAACTTAAACCTGTGGCATCCAGCATTTTGAGCTTCATAAAATCGTCTCGCTCACAAGGGCTGTGAAGCCACACAGAATTACAATATGCACACACATACACAAACATACACAAGAGCCATCCTTCACCGCCCCCCGCAGACTGCTACTGGTCACCTTGCAGACCTTCCTGTTTGAGTTGAGTCATTTCCTCTTTCTTTCTGCAGAGGGAGGGCTCAGGCTTTGCTGAGGTTAAAACTTGGTAGGGATGAGGGGAAACAAGGTCATGGCTTCCTCCTCTTAATCACACTCAACCTGTCTCTCATTTACATGCAATCACACACATAAATTATGTAGAAAAGACGCGTTGAAAGCTTTATTTTTTTTCTGCCTTAAGAATCACCAGCGGGTGCTTTGAAAACCACATATATGTCCCCTGTAGCACGCTTGCTTTATGTCACATCTGGGCAGAACGTGGTCTAGTGAAACAGTGGGACCCGTATAATTCTAAACAGGGGATCGTGGTGGTGTAAAAGGGTGTAAAAAATGCTTAGGATGGGAAAGTTGCTAGTTCTGGCTGCGGCAAGGGAAAACAAAACTTGAGTATTAGGCCAATGAAACTTCAGTCTAGCCTGATCAAATAGAGCAATAAGTGAATTTCAAGACGCAATTGTTCCTAAGTCGTGCTCCATGTTTATATTTTTATCTGTTGGAATGTAGTAATGAGCTCTTGAAATCTCTTTTGGATGTTGAAAATCTCCAAATAACAGTGACTAAAAAAATGGCATCGACAAAATTAGCTAAAACCAAAATAAGACATCTGCTCTGAATCCTGAGAAAACAACATCAAACACAAAATTTTGTGTCTTACTCACTGAATATTTTCCCCTCCATCTCTGATGACGAATCAAAACAAATCTAAATAGGGGGCTTTTTATCGCCAGAGACTAAAACAACTGTTTAGAGACAATCCCAAAAGACAGACTGTTGAGGAGAGGAAAAATTTCTTGCGAAACACCAGAGAACACTTCAAAGTAGTCCCAAATGAGCAGACTCATAAATGGTTTGCCCCTCTAGTGTGCTCAGTGCAATCACTCTCTAGTAGCAAGGGTAGAGAAATGAGGCAAATTGTTTGCGACAATTAAGCTGATGCCAGATACTGCCTGCTAAGGCCTTCACAATCACTTGTCCCCATCAGCCAACTCTGTTTATCAGTAATTGCATTTGGAAAAACTCTTTGGCGATTAGACCCAGGGAGTGGTCAAACAGAAAGCTTGCCCAGCCCTAAACAACGGAGCAGTGTTTAGGTAGAGTCTGCACGAGGGCCCACTGAGAGAGAGCAGGGGGTTAGAGGAGAGTGTGAGAGGAAGTAAGGAAGGAAGGAAGAAAGAAGGAAGCAATGGAGGAAGGAGGAAGGAAGACAAATAGACAACTATGTCAATGCCTGCCTCTCTGATCTTTAACATATCTTGTCTGATAAGAATATAAACAACAAGTTTTTGTTAAAAGAATTAATTCAAACAATTGGTGAATTTTGTCTAATAATATGCAGGTCCTTTCACCAAAAGAGTGTGGACCAGTCAAGGCATGGAGAAACACCATCTCATCTCATGTATTTGGTTTCAGGATGTTACCAGTGGATCACTAGGGCCCTGTCGGCTGTGGGGAGAGTCTTTGTGGACATATCTTTCACATACAGGTCCTTATGTAGAGGTATGCTTTATGTGCAGCCTTTCAAGTACGGAGATTCTAAAATCCACAAAGCTGTCGTCTACAACCTGTTTATATGTGTGCTTAGGAACTGATGAGAGGAATCACAGCTCTTCTCCTTTTTTTCTTGATAGATACACAGTACTGGACATTTTCTGGAATAAATTTTGATTCTCAGCTCTACATGAAAGGTGTGACTCATCTTATACAGTTTTTTTAGCAAAACATTGCACCGACTATAGAGCTCTAAATTATCAAGCACCAGTTTATATCAGTGACCTTTGGCAGCCTTATGTTCCCAGAAGGTCCTTGAGATCATGTGATCAGGATCTGCTGGTTGTGAAGCAAACATGGCTGAAAACCAAAGGTGACAAAGCCTTTGCATCAGCGCCTCCCTCCATTTGGAACACCCTTCCTCTCATCTTGAGATCTGTGGATCCAGTGATCTCTTTAAAAAAAAACACACACACACACATCTTTCCACACTTTACTTAGTTTAGTTTAGTTTTATTTGTTTTTATGTCTCCTGTGCTATTTTGTGATTTTTATCTTGAAAAGTGCTTAATACTTACTGTAGAAGTGCATTTCCCCTTTCTTATAACTTGAGTGACTTAAATATATGTTTGAATGTTTATTCTGTTTAAAAATTAACTCTTCTCTGAATCTGAAGTGCATGTCTTAGTTGTTTTATCATCACATTTCTGGCTTTGACTTTATAAAGAGGATTTAATTTTTGCACAAAAACCTTCAGGACCTCATAGTTTTCATTACACAGCTGAAACTCTTCTACAAGCCATGAACATTTGAAATTTGGGCAATTTTGAAAACAAAATCTCACAGATTGTTAATACTGTAAGAAAAATGTAAAAATGTTTGGTTTATTACTGTCTATTACCCTTTATTACCCCTGGGGTTTTAAGACTTCATTTCATCACAGCTCAGTTGTATATTTAAACATTGTAGTAGTTTTTTTTTTTTTTTTTTTTTACCATTGAAACATAATTACATAGTAATCTAACAGAGATAGACAGAAAAAGACACAGAAAGATGGTGAGAAAATGAATGAAAACAATATCTGCTGAGAGAAGTGAACGTTCATCATCCTCCAGCTCCAGTGTTCTGTGACGTACTTACCTTTTAAGGAATTTGACTGACATCTAGTGGACATAGTTGGTAGTTACATATGGAGTACATGATGAGTTCTTAATGCTGCACATGGTGCACAATCTTTAGACAAAATTCCCTATTTAATCTAATGGGAAAATTTTGACTGGTAGCATATATATATATATATATATCTATATAGTTACAGATTTTTTTTTTTGGCCATTTGCCCTATGGAAAATACACAAATAGATAAATTCAACAAGTATCAGTACAAAATCTATATATGTATCATTTCTAGATTTTTCTTCAGCATACTTTTTTTCTAACCAGAAAAAGAAAAGTGTTTTCTTCACGATTCTAATGTCAAAGTAACTCGTGAGATGTAAAAGGTAATTATCAAGGAGAAGAGCTGAGAAAAGAAAATCTGCAAGGAGCATGTCACCTTTAATTGGTTTCATGTTTTAGATTCATTGAATTGCCTTATTGTTGGTCTTCTTCCAAATAACAAAAGAAAAAAAGATAAAAGATGCCTTTCAAGTTGTCTAATTGTTTCTTTTTTTTTTCTTCTTCTTACTTTTCCTGAGGATGTGGTCGAGGACATTGTGTGGTGGTGATCAACAGGCGTTTCAACCTGACTGAGTGTCCGGTGTGATGAGAGCGTTACACAAAGCACTTTTATGCTCTTCCTTGACCTCTTCTTAATATACACAGCGAGTGGATTTTTTACTACAGCTTTACAATGTGTAAAGTACATATAGTGAAAAAGACAAGAGGCTATATGGATCAGACCAGAATCATAACTGAATCCCCTATGTTAAAGAAATTATTTTACAAAATTTTCACCACCAAAAATTTGATTTGGTCAGTCCACAGCATACACTTTGTTGTTTTCTAACAAAACAAGTCAGGTTTTCTCAGTGATGCTCCCTCTTAACGACAACTAAAACAGCATCCATCTTGCATCCTATACTCTGAGCTCTAAAACTCAGTTTGATGTTGATTCTTGTCTTGTCTCTTGCGTTGTCACCTTTTTTTTCTTCCTTTACTTCTGATTTTTTCATCTTGTCTATTATTGATGAATACGCGAGGTGTCCGTTCAAAATGGCCAGTGTTTTGTCATCTAGCTAAAACATGCAGTCAAGTTAATTCAGGTGTTTTTTTTCTGTTTTATTTACTGATCTGAAGAGCTTGTCCCTAAAAACATAAATATGAAAATGTCTATTTTTATTTATTGCTTAAACAATCTGTTGCAAATTTTTATGCATTTTTTAAGTACAAAGCATGTAAAAAAATCATTTTATTGCAATCTGTAATAAGAGTCTTACATTCCCAAACAAGAGAGTTTTACCCAGCGATTTTTTTATTTAGTATCTAAGAATAAGCCAGGGAGTTCCTCTCATCAACCAGTTTGTTCTGTTATAGGTAGCACACCAGTTATTACTCTACACAAACTACAAGTCAAAGCAGAAATTTATCATTTACAAAGGTGCATACTGTAGCAACAAATATAAATATAATATATAAAAAAACAGAGATTTTGAATAAGAATTTTTTGACAGGAAGTATAAGGCTGACATCTGTTTTTTTACAGCTTGATAAAAACAGGAAGGAAAGCCAGACACACAGCACAGTCTCCAGACAGCTCCCAACACATTGTATTCCTTAACCTAAAGCCATGAGCTCAAAATATTGCAGACTGCGAGTGATTTTCACCTCTCTGTGTGCCAACTCTGTGATTTTTACTTTTTGTCCCTTCAATAGCAGAAAAAAATCGTATAAACCCTCAAAGGGATTCTCTCTCATATGCACACACACACACACACACACACACACACACACACACACACACAGAGACATGTACAGATAGTTAATGTGGCATTTGAGGTACAGCAACTTTCAGTGTGTTTGACACTTAAAATCAACTTACTGTCATGTTTTGCTTCAGAGCCAAAGCAAGCCAAAACACACAGGAGAAAGTGTGTGCACAGAACAGGAAATTCAGGGGAATCAGTCTTATCAGTTCTACACAGAGGGGGGCAGTGAATCACCTTGTTTTCGTACCTTTAATTAGACATTTGCCATTTAAAAGTCACCAGTTGGCAGCCATGAGGCCTTGAAAGTGCCAGGGCAAAAACAAAAGAGAGGAAGGATGCCCTCTGATCTGTCCACCACAGGTGCCAAATAACGTGTTACCTTTTTCAATCGAGTGTAGCTGGACAGAAACCGACTTTTAGGATTGTATGTGTCAGAAAATAGAAAGTTACATGACAGCTGTGGGGCCTTTGGCTCTTTACATTACAATTTTGAGTATCTTAGGAGAACTTGCTAAAAAAAAAAAACTGTCAGAGATTAACATGAAATTATTTCATCTGGCTGCCATCTCTTTTCTTTTAAATTTGCTTTAAATGTACAGTTAGGGCTAGGGTCGACACCCGGGATGAAAATTAAAATAAGGCAAAGATTTTGCCCTCATGTTTTTGTCTCATTCAGTCGTCCACAAACTCCTTGTACATTCCCATCCCCAGCATGCAACCTTTGCCCTCCCCAACCATCACTCCACCTCCAACCCACCTGGCACGCCCCCTCATCCTGTCCACAGGCTGCCAGGCGAAGATAAGGTGTCTTGGCAGGGAGCTGGAAGTGTGTCCTTCGCCTCACTGAGTGGAAACCTGTGTTCACACTGTGGCTGGAACAATAGGACAGCTAAAGCATTTGAGACTAAAATGAAAAAAAAGAATGAAGGGCAGAAAAATGAATGTAGAATTATTAAAGCCTTACCTTGGCAAGGCTTGTGTTCAGTTGTGCTCATTTATTTCTTTTTCTTTATAACTTTGTTAAAATGGGATATCTTAAACATCTACTACACAATTACTTAAATGCATAGCAGAATAAAACTTTGATTTGTTATTTCTTGATAGACTTTCATTAGCCACTACGATTCCATGTCTTAACTACAGTCAACTGACTTTTTGTCGTGAATGGAAATTACATTTTAAATCAATGTTTAATAAGCAAAAAAATTTGTAATTGGAAGCTGAAGAGTCAAACAATGATTAAAAGTAACAATAAACAGAAAGTGAGAACAAAGATAAAGTTTAAGGTTAAGGCATGTAATCTTCTTGGTTAGATTTAGTTATTGAAAACTTCTTTGTTGGTGTTTGTTTCTTGTTTTATGATAAATTCTCTTGCAAATCTTCTGCAGATGAAATAAACATGATGCAGGTGCAACCAAAACCTACCCGATATAAATCACTTTGATATGTGATTGTGTCTGTTTCACTAGGATATAAAAACATTAGTTAAGATGTGACTTTATCTGGTGCTCCTGCTCATTAAATTGTAATCTTTACGGTGAAAGAATGGAGCATTAGATAAATGCTCAGTGGCTTGAGAAGATTTAAACATTCACAGACCATCACTGTCACAGTGATCAGTTAAAACATGTTATTTATGTGAGACAGCATTGCACAACATTTCATGTATTATACACATAAGAACAGAAAAAAAAAAGTATTTTTAGAACTTTTTTGTTTGTTTGTTTGTTTTTATTAGATACCCCTCAAAATGGTTTTGTGCAATATTATCAGTTTTTTCTCAAATACTTTTAAATAGAAACATAACACAAAAGTTATTAGAAAGGTTCACAGTTGTTTGGTCATAGTAAATGTTCATTTTATGGCTATACTTACACAAGTGATTGTGTTTTCCTTCTGGTTACAGTTGCGGAAGTATGCATCCATACTTCACAGAAACAAAACTTTCAAAGGTGTTCAGTGACATATGAAAGCTTGCCCTTATGGGTAGAGGGTTATAATGAAATCAGTAAAGTTGTCTGGTTAATCTTAGCTATTAACTATATTTAAATTCTTAGGATTCAGAAAGAAAAAAAATACTAGAAAAACAGTAAAGAATATATATTCTCAATATGTTCCCAACAAGTAATCCAGATGTAGTCTTAAACAACGAAAATAATAGACAATGCATTGAGGGATTCATTCTTGTATATATATATATATATATATGTTTAATTAACTATCTAAACCCACTTCGTAATATTTTCAATTTAGTTTAATAGAAAAATTAATGGTGATCTGCTTCTGATTCCTTGTAGGAACATTTTTTTCTTTTCTTTTAAAAAACAACAACAAAACAAAACAAAAACAAAAAGAGTGTCAGATAAGGTATAGAGGTAAACACAAAATAAGAAAATTCTAAAGAATTTCATAGATCTGTTCATAAATCTTTCGTGTGTGTGTGTTTTTACTGTATGAAGCAACCACTGAGCCCACAGGTGTGGCTGCACAAACCTCCATCACCAGTTCCGCTCCCCGTTTGATTTACAGTCAGATGTTAATCAGGCATATATACACATCTTTTTCACACCCTGCCTCTGTGCCCACACAAACACTTTTCCAATCGTAGCCCGTCACCTTTTTATAGCTCAGTTTTCTTAATGAAACTCTCTCCTTAGCCAAATCTGCCACAAACAGCCTATTAGTTTCCAGTCCAGTCTTCTACACATTTATATTTTCTTCAGGGTGTGAGGGCAACCGTGTTTGCCAGAATGTCTCTCCTTTCCAGCTTTTAATTGACATCTTTGTTACTTATTTGTAATCTGTGTTTTATACTAAAAAAAAAAACCAAAACAATAGACAATAGACACGTACTGTATGTTTCAAGTCGTTTCATATTTTGAGCAATGACCCCATGTGTCAGAGTAAAGCTGAAAATAGATTCATTTGTTTGTGGGTGCAGTTGAGAAGCACTAGATAGAGGCATGTTTACCTTCTCTAAAAGTATTTACCAACACAACAATCGTTACGGATAAAAATGTATAAAAGAAAATTTTGCAGTCTTGTGTGTTTTGTTTTGCTACAACCAGCTGCTGCTGACATAATGCCTCTTTCCCTAAATTTGCTGCTGTCAGACCAAATATACGACTCATTTGTTGTTTTTAATGAAACAGTATTTGACATCAGTCTGCCACATGAAAGTCAAACTAACCGTCATAGTTTTTTCTAAGTGGTTTGTAAACTGTTGTTTAGCTGTTGAGGATATGGGAGGAAGCCACAAATCTGGGGTTACCTCATGGGGGACCACAGCATGTAAACACTGTATTTCAAAGAATAATTCAGGCTGGTTTGAAAAAAGAGGATGTGAGGATTCTTGTATTTAAATCCTTTTAAATGTTAGTTGTTCATCAAAATTTAAAAAGCTGAAAATTTTCTCCATCAGATATGTGCAAGTTATACTAGAAAAAATAATGGTATTATTTTACTTTCCATGTATCCATTGCATTATCATGAATACCGGTTCAGTAAAATCCCACTGAATGTGTTGTTTTTATACAGACTTGCAGATCTTTTCTAAGCAGGGGTTGAGGTTAAAAAATATTGTTTGCTGTATTGAAAAGAACAGAATCAGCTGAAAGTTTTATTCAAATGTACACATGTCAAAACATTTAAAACCCCTTCCTACAGTGTAAAGTAACACGTCTCCTTAGCATCACTATTGCTTGCTGGTCATCCATTCATCTTTTATCTGTACTGATTTTACCCAGTTTAGAAACATAGGGGTTAGAGCCTAACCCACTGGGTAGAACATGCGTGTCTTGCATGTCTCTGAACTTGGCTAAGAAAACTGAATATCCACAAAAAAGAAAAAAAACAAAAGAAAGAAAGAAAAAAAAAAAACTTGCACATTTATAAGCAGGACTCCAAACATTATCAGTTATGCTGCTATTTTCAGTTAAATATATAAAACAAACCATTTTGTACAATGAAATCTGCTTCATTTGCAAAGTTTTATATTTCTAAATAAATAAGCCAATTATTTATGTTTTCTTTTTTAGATTAAAATTCATTTAAAAGTTTTGTTTGTGTATTGTTTAAGACAGATGTTAATTGGTTCAGTTCACGCATTCTCATTGGTATTCAAGCATTACATTTAACTTTTCTCCATACAGTCAGAGGAAGGACGGATTCTTTCTGCATGATTTTTTCATTCAGTATTGCTGTGATCAAGAGAATGAAACAAACAGAAAAATAGGCAGAGGATGTGAGTGCTTCGTTCCTGCAGCTATACCAGAGAGGCGGTAAATCATAATCCCTGAGCAGAAACTGAATTCACCACACCTATCAAAACCCATTTAGGATCAGAGGCCAGAGGTCCAACCGTTTACTATCCATGAGCTTTTTTCCTCCAATCCTTTTCTTTCAGGGTAAGAAAACAGATAAATGAAAGCCAAATACACATGGATAATCCTTGGCGTCTTTCCAAAAAGGAAATTATTATATTTGAAGTTATGAAAGTGCTTCCTGAAGTGAAGGAAATGCATAAGATTTTTAGGCCTGTGTCTTGATCTAAGAAAAACATTAGCAGACGTACACTGGCAGAAACACCCCATCCACAGTCCTCGCTTTCTCTTAGTTCGTCCATGTGCGTTGTGATTTACAATACATTTCAAGGCAAAAAGACTTTTTTTTAAACAGAAGAGCAAAAGTGGTGGAAAACTCAAAAAGATCCCTCTGGCCAGAGACATGAAAGGAGGAAATTGCACTGATTTAAGCTCAGCTTCTTTTGGCATCCGTCCACCTTCATTTTTCTTTCTTGAAGCGAGGCCATTTGTTCCACTGCCGCTCGTCTAGATACTGTCTCATAAAATGTTTTTCTTTGTCTTCCATTATATCCCCAGTAAGCTGATGAATGGAAGTGAGGAGCAGCTAGAAGCCACGACATATTTACAGACTATTGACCTGCATTCTAAAAATGATAAAGGGCTGTACATTGAAGATAAATGACTTACAACTTGAAAATGAGTGGCGCAATGGTGGACAAAATAGATATGTTAGTCACCTTAATGTAATGAGATTTGTCAAAACTGAAGATTGCTCAAAGGGCTTTACAATTTCTATAAATGGTTAAAAAAATGTACACTACATCTATAAAAATATAAAAAAAAAAAAATCAAAGCTACCGTAGAGCCTTTGACCAGTTTGTTCATGTGCCTCAAAGGACTGATTGTGGATCATTTCCACTGCTGGTCGAAATTATAAACAAATGTATTTTACACTTTTCTGCTGCTGTAGCAGCCGAAATATAAATCATATGATGAGATGGGAGCTGTGACAAATCTTTGTTTAAAAGTGCACATTTTTAGCTCCTAGTCTGTAGCTTTTATTTATAACTCATTTCCCTCCATGTCTTCACAGCCTTGGAATGCTCTGCAGGTCAGCAGATCTGTGATTCCCTACTGCTTAGAAGAGCTTCAGTATGGGACGATTGATAGCCACTTCCCTGCTGAGTTCACATGAGATCAGCATGTTGTCCTAATGAATTCAAGCTAATCAGCTAATTTCCCCATGGTGTAAATTATGTCAGTGGTAAGTAACAGCCATGAAAGTATAGCAGAGCTTGTTACGCCACAGTAAAAATGCATTTGTTAAGCAGCTAGATGAACAAAAGCGCATCAACGAAGGTGTGTTTTCCAAAGGAAGATTTTTTTAGGTAATGTCTGACTTGTCCCTTTAGGGTTGGGATATACTTGCTGTGTACGCAAATGTACATGTCAACATTTTGCACTCCCTGCTGCAGTATGGTGTGACTCCATACTTGAGATCATTACTGGGGCACTGCACTGCACTTGGACTCATGAATAGATAAAGGTACAATCTGCCGGTCAGATTGTACTTCCAGGACAGCTGTTTAACCATGAGTGTTTGTCACTGCGCAATAGGGAGGAAAACTCTGGTAACTGCGGACAAGGTCTGAGAGGCTCTCTTCAAACCTATCCACCATTGTGTTAACCTCTGACCTCATGTTCATGCTCTTGTTCACACAGTCTTGTAGCGGCCTCATGTTCCCAGTGAGCCAAACATACATTAGGAGCACGTGGCAGCCATGATACGTACTATAGCCCACTCCTTCGGACTATAAAGTAACAATCTGTTAAGGAAAATATCAATCTGTGGCAAAAGATTAATTAAGTCTTTCTTCTTCTGGTAACGTCAGACTTTCTCTTTTAGCCACTTCAACAGTGTCATTTCTGGGTGTAACACAAGTCTGCTAATGTTGCTAATGTATCTTTCTAACATATTGGAACAGTTAAGGTAGCCTTGATCTACACGACCTTGAACTCCTAACACACTTGTCCATGCAGACACAAAGAGATGCCCCTCCAGGGAATCCAAAGTAGACTCAGAAGGAGAATAGTGACTGGGCATTTGAAGATTTAGGTATGTCCCTGGTTTAACTGACATGCTGGGCTTAAGACAGATCTACACATATGCACACACAAAGAGCTACGTGCAGTGTAGCCCGGGTGTGATAAATTCAGTATTTGCCTCCTGGCTTTATTTGAGAATTTTTGGTACTTTGTTTTGGTTCACATATGTTACTTCCGGTTATATAGTGGATAGCAACTGATATGATAAACCCTCTATTACTACCTTTTTTAAAACCTTTGTAAGCAAATCTAAAAAAGCCTGTTACAGTACAACAAAAATGAGTAATTATTGCAAAAAAAAAAAAAAAAAGAAAAGGATGCAAAGTCAAAGAAACGCTATTAGCTTGTTTTGAGCGTGGGAGATCATGAAACGTTCAGGTTTCTCCAGTCATTTTCAGTATTTTCAGAACAACAGTGTGGGGGCTGTCCGAGCCAGTGGAGGCTTAAGGACTTCATACTTTGAGTCTGGGTTTCATATCAAGCCAACACGACTTCCCAGACTAACTCCTACAGCTGTGTTTCTGCCTTCCAGTCCTTCATTTTCTCTGTAGATCCATTCTACTTCACTGCTTTGTTATAATGCCCAGAGCTGTGCTCACAATTCAGTCATTCTGGTTGTGTCTTCCCCACTCATTTATGTTTTACCCTCTTCTACATGGCATTGACAAATTTCACATCAGTAGTGAGGAAAAATAAATAATAAAAAATAATATATATATATATATAATTCTCTTTGCCTCCTTCTCTCATCCATTGTTTAAGGTTTCCTGTTCCTTTCCTCTCCCTCTTTGTCTGACTGTCTCCTTTGCTCCACTTATGCATCCCAGCAGTCTAGATTTCCTTTCCTCGGGTTATAATAGTTAGACTGTGAAATCACCCTGGCTCCTCACCCCTCCCTTCATCCCCATGTCCTCCTTTCCCCTTCTCTAACATCTCCCTTCTCTGATCGCCTCCTCCCATTACTTCTGGTCAGCCTTATAAATGTTATGGTGTTAATGCTAGAGAAGAAGGTGGGGGTCACAAAAGTTTACCTAGCTTGTGATTACATAGCTGTTGTTTAAAACCAAACGAGCTGATGCCTGCTCAAAGGTTCAATTTATGGAACTAGAGCCCTGCAGAACACAACAGGGCCTACCCAATCTCCTTGAGCCCCCATGCTGAAGTGATTAGGCCACAGGAAGCTGAACCTGACACACTGACACGAGGCCCCCTAACCACATCCTGCCTCAAGATCCACCCACACCACATGATGCCACCTCCCCTATGCTGACACCTGACTCATTGTGGCAAGAGCAGGCTGATTTACATCTTTTGATATGCTCACAGAGGATGGAAGAACAGTTGGATGTAAAAGGACACAAAGAAAGTTTAACAACAACAACAAAAAAGTCACTAAAAACCCTGAAAAAACAACAAAAAAAGAGAGTTAGTAAGAAAACTGCTTGCGGCATTAACATTTTTTATTATTTAGCTAAGATCGAAATAGTAACAAGAAATGCAGCCTCACAGTTCCAGGCTGGATAAGAGCTGTGCTTTACTTTGTCCTTTTAAATAATATGGGTCAAGAGAAATGTAACATTATGTCTGTCTTAAAAAAGGATTTTATATAAATTATATTGCTCCTCAGTCAATGTATAGTTTCCCATTTAAAATAAGGGGGAAGAAAAACAGGAGCTGCACGATGACTTTTGGTTAGGCGTCCTCCCTAAATAATCTAAATAACCTTTATAAGAGTACTGCTGCCCTCTTGTGTTTCAGTCAAACTGTGTGTCACCTCTCTAACACAGAGTTTAATAAAATGAATGTGGTGTAAATGACGGTTTCTCAATCATTTGCTCATACAGATCAAACCATTAATATGTATATTAATATTAATTAATTAGTTAATAGTTACAGGCTATGGAAAATCCTCCACCATCACACACTTTTTGTTAACAGTGACGTCACTTAAATGGCTACTTAGTTCGCACGATAGACATGAAAGCATCAATTTTGTAGAATATTATTTTTAAGCTTTGAGTTTTGCACATGTGGGTTTCCATCTTGTAGATTTTGGAGCCAGAGATTACCATATTTAAAAGGAAGCACTGAGTTACCACTGAATACTAGTGCTGGATTGATTAGAAAAGTGGCTACTCACGTCATGTTAATTTAAATTAGCAGGTTAAGTTGAAAGGTAGCTCTTTACCTGGTTTTTATTTTATATTGGCTTATACACTTTTGAAATCCATTGTCAGTGAGAACAATTTGTCACCGTTTCCTGCAAGGTGAGAACTTAAATGTCCAGAAACATCTAAGCCTTTTTACCCAAGAAGTATTGACTAACCCGAAGAGGAAAGCTGCCCTCTGGCCTTCTGTCAGAATGCAGATTTTAAATTCTGTTGGAAATCACACCCACTGGGTTTTAAAACCTAAAGAAGATGAGATATTGCAGTTATCAGAACACAGGTTAAAAAGAAACATCTGTTATAGGGACCATTACATGACACCTTCTATATCTCTTCAGTCATTAATGCTAAGGAGGGAATACAGAATACATAGCAACAAATCTGTTCTCTTTTCTCTCTTCACTGGCTTCTGGTCAAATTTAAGACAGATTTAAACTCTCAGTGTTTGTTTTTAAAGGGACCATATTGTGCTATTTCAACTTTTCTACAGTGTTAGTGTTGAATACTCATCAAACAAGTGAGTGAAGCCATTTCTTTTTCTTTTATCACATAAACGCATGTTTGATTTTTCCAGTGTATCTCTACATTCAGTTTCCATGGGGGTGAAAACAACAAGTTTTAGAGAGTTTTTTTCTACTATGCTGTCCCGGTGGGGGACCAGTTATTGGTTATCTTTTCTCCAGGTTGTGCACATTGACGAGAAGAAAGGTGCACCCACCCTCACTGCTCAGTGTAAGACAGAAGACACTGCACCTTAATGTCTACATGTCACTCAAGAAAAGCGTCTTCGGCTGTGAGGAAAAGCAACATTTGTTCAAATTCTCCAAGGAAACAACATTTAGACACCAATGGATGGAGTTTGTTTTTTTGGATCCAGCCACAGAGTTGCACCAACGTTTGTAGTTGTGACCTGCACTTCACCAAAGACTGCTGGATGAATAACTCCCAATTTCCGGGTGCGTTTGCACTGTGTTACGGCTGCACTGTTTTTTTATTTGTGGCCATTTTAGTCAATGGTTTGTTTCACACCAGGCACTGGAGTCAATCCAGGTTGCCACGGAGATGGAAAGGCATCCCCACCAGAGCCACACCACATATGTCTGTGCCTCTTAGCCTGTGTGCAACAGACCACAACACATGTAAATCTAATTTGTAGAAGTCCGATCCATTAGTTGCCAAAAAGTAAGAAATAACGAATGGGAGGAAACCGAAAAGGCACAAATGTAGACAATAGTGCAGGTCCAAAATTTTGCAGCAAAGTGACACAAAGGTGGTATTGTTTACCACCTTTCATCATGCTCGTTTTCCTCCATATAGCATTCATGACTGAGTAAACACTATATAGTGTAACTACAACAATTTGTACTGTGGACAAAAGTATTCACAGAGCGCAGACCTCTAAGCCATAGAGTCACTCACCTGAGAAAAACCCCACATAAACAGCCCACCCAGTTACCAGCCTCATATGAACACTCTTATGTATGTTCACGGTAATATCACTATATCACTATCTATATTGTACATACCTTTAGACACCCAAATGAAGCAAGTGGCTGTATTGGCTTGAAGTTATTGACGAAATTCACATTTTCTTTAATGGCGGTAATTTGGTTCACAGTTAGTGTATTTAATATCTACCACCTTGTAATTTTTATTTATTTATTTATATTTTGCCAGTGATTGTGGGTATTATCTGTTGAGTTAGAAGCTGTAAGGACTGCAATTATCCCTATCTCCCCATAGTAAAGAATCCTTTAAAAAACAATCTTGAATCCAGGGGGGGTATTTGGATCACGCCCAAAACAAATTTATTCCTTATTTCATTTCTGATATTTCCTGAAAACTTTATCAAAATATGTCGATAATTTTATGATCTATGCTGTTAATAGACAGAGAGAAACCAACGCTGGAAAAGTTAAGAACAGGTGATAGAACACAGTATTCACTATCATCTCCAAAGGGGTTTTAATGCAAGCTGTTAGCATCAACCTCAAACTGAGGAGACATTTATTTAGGAAAAAAAAAAAAAAAAAAAGCAGATTTGGTTTCTTAACTTGAGCATTTGATATGTTGTTTAAAAAAAAAAAAGTATTTGTAATGTTTGACACCACAAAACCTTTAATTGTGTTAAGCTAAGCCAGACATAAAACGATTTTCAAGTTAAACCATGAGTGAAGCTTTTCTATTTGTTTTGACAATTTACATTTTAAGGGTGACAATAAAAAAGCATTATTACTAATCAGACATTTTATATCCCCAAAATTATTAGTTGTTTGTATTTCCCTTTATCTAAATTTAATAAATGGAAAAAAAACAAATTATTATTATCTTCCTTCTTTTGCTAGCCTAGTTAATGATTCGCTAAATTAATTATTTACTCCCCCCCCCCCCAAAAAAAAAGAAGACACAAACAAAGATATGTTTGTTTAATTTCTTGCTTTATTAGCTTCTAAAATGAAAAGCAGATGACAAAAAGCACACATTGCAAGCATATAGCAGGAGGAATTTAGTTAGTTTATTCCCTGAATTGTTTAAGCAAATAAAGATTTTTTTTTTTTTTAATGTATACTTACTGGAGTGCTTGTCCTTACTTTCATTTTAGTTTATTTCATCTCTGTCTCTTGCCCTCTCTTTCACCAGTTTCTTTATCTTTATCCTGATTGCTGCCTGAGACTTCCTTCTTCTGTAAAAGTGCAAAATTTTTCTTATGCAAAAGTGAAACCATCTCCATTTAACAAGGGAGGCTCGCTGAATACTCGAGGGGCCATGGGAATAATCAAAACAGCGCAAGAGCCAGAGAGGAATACAAACTCTAGTTAAGAACAAAGGAAATGGAAATCAATGGCAGAATATGCAGATTTTTTTGACAGTTCGACATGCAAATAATCTTTTGGGAGTTTGCCTTCTGTTGCCTCTTCCAGGTTAAAATAACAAATAAGATGGAGAAAAAAAAAATCTAAAATGCCATACAATAAAGAAATGGCACAGCATTACACCTACTTAGTTTTGTGGGAAGGTGTACCAAAATAATCAATAAGAAATGTACTGCATTACAAGCAAGGCTGAAGCGCCCAAGGCATGGTCATATCTCTAAGTGCACACTTTCAAACCCAGAAATTTATTTAAAGCTAAACACTGTATTATTTATAAACTGCAGTTTATGTTTTATGCACAGTTATATTTGTCAGTTTGACGACACTTAAGTAACTTTAGGAAAGTCTCCATCTTATGGGCATCTTTCTTGAAGCAGCTGAGTAAGGTATAGTCCCTCATAACAGATTCCAGTATCTCTGGCTGAGCATCATACTGGAACACACCTTGGTCAGTGTTGGCAGTGGTCATCGTCCCATCATCCAACATCTGCATAGATTTAAGTAACAAAACACATTTTAGAAAAAGGGATATAAGTTAAATTTAAGTTCCCTAACCTCACAGGATAACTGCAGAAATTTGACCCACCTTCTTGATGAGGACCACCACTCCTTGCTCCAGACTAATGAGTTTCTCTGACACCCACTTTGTCTTGTTGAGGAGCATGTCGGGAGCATGGTCGTAATTATCCAGCGTCATCTGCAGGTACACCAAAGGCTCGACCCAAGACTGGACCAGCATCAGAACCGAGTGGAGTAGCCACTTGTCCTGCAGGGCACATATATGGAGAGAAAGACAGTTACCATATATTGCACTGAATATGTGTATAATATATATATATATATATATATATATATATAAGCAGACTGACTGCTCCAAGTATTACATAGCTGCTTTAAAAAAATCTGTAAGAACAATGACAGCAGCATGATTTTGATTAAGCGGCTATAAAACATTCAGCAAGAAAATTAGGTTTAAATGCCAGGGGTAAAGCAGTTCAGCCTCTCTGGATTCCCCAAAGAAGAGCAGACCTTCCAGTAAGTACCGATGGCCGTTTTACAAATAGCCATTAAACTGCAAAGCAGCCAATATTCCAACAGAAAGGGCAGGAGGAAAAATAACTAACTCAGAGAATGACCTTGCAGTGTGTGCATTTTCAAAGATCACAATTACTATTATGTTAGGCTGTAACTTTTAAACCACATTTGTAGTACTGTTAAAACTATTCCTCAAAAGAAATGCAGCTATAAACTTTGTTAGCTGAATAAAGGGGAGCTATCACAGGAAAACCAAATCACCTTTAATAGACCTTTTACTAAATTGCTCAGTCGAGTTTTCACCCTGCTGACCAAGATGAACTTTTGCCTACAAGGTGACAATTTGCTGGATGGAAGTCAGTTCAGTGGAATTCAGTGGAAGCAAAATATGTTATAAAAATGTGCACTATTTATCATAATACATTGTGAAAATCATAAGCTTCACAACAAATCAGTTAAATTGTAAAATGCTGCATTATTTTGCAATGAAACTGTAGAGCAAGGATCACCACCTCCGGTCCTCAAAGGTCCGTGTCCTGCAGGTATTGAATGATTCCTTATACAGCAAGACCTGACTCACATAAAATGGATCTCCAACTGTTGTCAAGTTTGGCACAAGTCTGTTTATGAACCATTCATTTGAATCAGGTGTGTTTCTGCAGGGACACATCCAATACCTGCAGGACACCAGCCCTCAAGGACCAGAGTTGGTGATCCCTGCTACAACATATTCATAATCAGTATCTGAGAGGGGAAAGCAGAGGAAAGGATAAACATGTACCAAAAGCAGATACACACAAAAATTTGACAATAAAATGTTCACACTCACGCATATATATTGAATATGCATTACGACAAAGATCGTGAACTCCACTCACACAAACACGGAAATACTTGCATACTTGCATGGTGCCTCAATACTTATATACTTATATCATGCACGGAATACAATAATACTAAGAGCACACATACAATTAATTAAGATTTGGTAATGAAAGGAATTAATCAAAGGTAATTTGTAACTGTGTGCTTACAGATATTTGTTGGACTTCATTTTTGGAGCTGGGGATGGGTAAGGCTTTGGTGATGCATGCATAACTCCCTTGGTTACTCTGTAGCCTCAAAGGGATTGGAATAAACATCTCCTCCTACAGCCCATTCACAGGACAAAGAAGGGAAAACGTACAAATTAGTTTGCTCATAACACTCAAAATTGTATATAATCAGAAGTAATGCAACATCCTTTTGTTTTATATGGTAAAAGGATTAAACTCAAATCCTTTTGCAGAATTTCCTAAGATGTATTCAACAACAACAACAACAAAAAAAAAAAAAAAAAAAAAATTCCAGAGGAAAACAACCAAAGCTTCACTAGTTATGACTGGAAACACAGCAGAGACACATTTTGTTTACCTCCATTGCTCATCTGTACGTACCATGCTGCATATTCTCGGTATCATTTCCATTTCTGATGCTCAACTCACAAACTAGAGGGGATTCAACAGGCCACAAAAACCTGTGCTTTCGCTGTTGCAGTATAACATTATCACATTTATATTACCTCGCTGTGGGCTTGCTTCTTCAATAAAACATCTTTGGCTCAGAAGAGCGATAGAGTAATACTTTGAAGCACAGCAGTAAGGAGATGATCATGTCAGAATGAAAAGAAAATAATGGTGAGTATGTGATGGAGAGAGTGAGTGTTTCTGGTCCTGCATAATGGAGAAAAGGCTGAGTGAAAAGTAGTTTTGCTCATGCATTGTTGTATATGTTTGAAAATGTGGTTTCTTTTCAGCAATGACATGGAAGAAAACAAATTAACATCTCATATATTATTCATTCCTGTTTCTACTTTTCTGACATTATTTTTCAAAAAGACAGTTTTCTTCATTTCATAATAAAAGATAAAACCCATTTTTATTATATTGAAATGAGATAATACCCTGTAGTAGTTAATTTCATAGACCATAATCCAGTTGCATCCTTCATTTCTAGACACATTTTTGTGATTTGAGGCTGTGTGAGAAGTGATTTAGTTTCTTCTGAGGCTAGAACACAACTTAATCCAATCCTTTACAGTCACCTTTTAAAGAAAGTGGATACAGTGAGATTGCTAATCAGGTCAAGTTCTTTTGTTTTTACAGTGCATGTGTTCAAAGACTCATTTTGGATTAATATCAGTGTTACTCACAAACAACGAACAGGATTCTTCAGAGACACGGTAGATGAGCTCAGCATGGTGGATGACTCGGTCTAAAAGTTTCTCTTGGGAGATGGAAGGACAACGGGCGAGGCTGGCCTGATCTTCTCTACAGTCTAACGGAGTGCTTACAGTAAGAAGAAAGGGCCATAGCAATAAAGCCCAAACACCCTGCTGCATGACTGAAGATGCATAACACACAGAACAAATGTTGAGGATTAAATTTTGAAATGCAAACATATGCAAACCACGACAACATGATCACTTACTTAAATCACTACCTCATTTAAATCACCATTCATGTAATTTATCAGCAAAAATAATAATAATAATAATAATAAAAAAAAGGAATTTGTCATTATTTTGATATATTACCTGTTATGTCCATTCTGTTAATATTCTGTATGTAAGTTTTTCTTGCTGCTCTGCCAGACTAACTTCTTTATAAAGCCTGAGGAGGCCATGAATAAAGGGAAAAAGTCATTCTGGGCTTACGTAGGTTCCTGTAAAAAGATACTAGTCTTCTCAAATCAGCACATTTCTTTTGTCATGCATAGTACTGAGATGGTGACCATAGGCAAGCATGCTTGACCAAAAAGTATTTATTCATAATTCTAAGTTATAGTTCTTTTCTTTAATATCTGATGAAATGACACACCTATCAACTAAACACAACTTTGTTTTAAATGGGGAAAATGAAACTAAAAAGATCAAAGCAAATGCATTTCAATATTTTTGTGCTATTTTGTTTCCAGAAAGTGCTTGCCAACAGTCTAAGACTAAAAAGACTGATTAGATTTGGGTCTGAAAAAATCCTCCTTTTTAGATGAGGTATGTATATGATGTGGATTTTAACATATGTGACAGAAAACTTGCAGAAAAAAAACAGGACTGCAGGTGAAACTACAAAGACAGGCCTGAATGTAAGAGTAAATTCCATAATAATCACTGGAATCTATAGAAAAACTACCAAAAAATAACTCAAGTCATTTATTCTATTTCATCTCTAAGACCACGCGTGACAAAAAGTAACTTTCCCCAGAAGGTATGGTTTCTAGTTGTAATGGTTGTGTTTAACTGTCACAGAAGGAAAGATATATATCATAGTAACCCCTGCCTACTTGAACCAGTGCCTGTCTAGGTAGGCGCTCACAGCTTCAATAAATGCTCCATTTCAGGGTCCTCTTTTATTGCTCAGAGCACTTGCTGCACTATTTACTTCATCTGTTCTTTAAATTACCTCTATTAAGGGTGTAATAAAATTTGAAGCATTCAGGGGATGGGTTGTCGGACATGATTATAAATCCATCCACATATTTTAGATGCAAACTTTTTTTCAGAGGGAGCTATAATTGTTCTTTAACCTTGAAATCAAACAAGTAGAATGAGAATAAAGATAAATATACCTGTTTCCCTCCACAGGAACTTAAAATAAAAACATGAAGAGCAAACTATCAAGACATTTGAGCTCAAGTGTTTATTTCTTCAGTCAAGCATGTTTAAGGAGAAGCTTCAGACAGACAGGGGATCAAGATGTAGCAGCTGAAGGGTGTAGTCTTACTGAACTTGACGTCACAGAGCTGGTTGCTATTCAAGAAAACTGCCACTTCTTTTTACATGCTGTATCTGTCTATTGCATATGAATTTCTGTCTCGTCTTGTCACCTTTCTTTTACTCCTCCACCTTTTTCTATCTCCAGAGACGTGCTTCAGATTCTCATATTCAAGCTCACCTCTCCATAAAAACAACTTGTGTTAAACCTACTTTTACAACATTGTAAATGTAATAAAACACCACAAGACAAATTATAATAAAATAATAAAAAAAAAGCTTCTCATTTAATGTGACAGGACATGAGTCACAGTGAGAACATATAAGCTGGTTTGGATCTTGGTCAATAAAGGTATTTTTTGTTTTCTTCAAGCAAAACTGAGAACAGCATTTCAAGTAATTTATTTAAGCTACTGGCAGGGGTTCCTTAGTGACAGATGTATGTTTTGATAATAAGCTTGTCATTATCTACTTGCTTGTAAGATGCTTAACAAATTATGACAGAAATAGAAACAAACGTTTTAAGCATAACAAATGCAGCTTCAAAAGGTGCATCAAAAAAATTGCACAATTTTTCCTTAAAAGTACAATGTCTCCAGTGTCTTTCAGTGTGAGGATGTCCACGTTCCAAATTTATTTAGCCACAAATGTCCATGAAAAGAGGAAAAAAGGACGGCAGGGTGTATTAAAACCACAAGCCTTTGTGATGTTTCTTTGTGATATATTCAGTCAAATGAGCCCTGGTTCAAAGCTCATCTAGGATAAGGTTTCAACTGTTTCTGCTTCCCTCCAACCTTCAATTTTTAATTTTCCTCTGTGCTCACATCCACAAAGGGTTAGGCTTTTGAAAAATATGATCAGATAGTTACAAAACTTGTAAACCGATATGGCTTACATATTCTGATATCCATGAATATCCCGTTCCTGTCATGCATCATCTCACAATTTACAACTCTAGATTGAGACGCTGCTATATATTAGACACATGGACAACTAAATACTGTAAGTTATTTCTAGTGAGACTAATAGGGACTTTAATATATTAAGATATTCTTAATGTTTAGCCTTTGTGATATTTCCTTGTACTTTCTGATTTAGTGATTGGTTAAAATTGCATGCCTTTTAAAGCAATGAGCTTTTTCCATTGACCTAGTTACAATGATGATAAGTCCTAGTCCAAAGCATTGTTTGGATTATATTTTTCTTAAAACTGTTAGAGTGTTTTACAAGAAGGGATAATGTGAGTTGGTTGGATGGATGTTCTCTAAAATGGCATATTTAAATGTGTAATAAATAAATCAGACATTGCCGAAGGCTTTCACAAAGAGGAGAGTTTTGAGAAAGGAATTTAAAGGTCACTACAGATTAAATGTGCATGAGTTGATTCTGTCTTTATCTGTTTTTTGCCGCACATTATCAGTGAGCTGAGCACTCACACTGGCAGATCTTATTGGTCAGGAGGGCACAAATCAGGTCAAAAAGTTTATATTTTAAGGCAAGGTAATTTGAGGCTTTAGGATGTAGCAGTAAGAGTTTTAAATAAACAGAAATTTTAACAAGGAACAAGTGCAGAGACACAATCACAGGGGTGATGTACTCCTGACTGTTTTGTCCGGTTAATGAGTTTAGCTTCAGTATTTTCAATCAGCCAGAGACAGTGGAGAAAGCCTGGACTGATGCTTGAGTTGTCAAAGCAAGTAAAAAAAAAAAGCACTTTTTGTAAGTCAGTGGATACAAAACAGTTACTCAAGTTTTGAGATCATCATGGTGAAAAAAGGACTAAATAATATTTTCAATCTCAGCAAATAAGGTTAGAATAAAATGTTTTTCCTTGACTCAGCCCTGTAGTACACCACATATGAGCTTAACAAAGAGCTGAATCTATCATGATTCACGGTTTATGTTCCTTAGTTTACTGTTATGTTGTTTCATGTTCTTGGTTTTTGTTATTTCATTCTTGGTTTTTGTCATGTTCTTGGTTTATGTTCTTGGTTTTTGGTGTTTAGAGTCATGTTTAGTTCTGTGTTGCTTGTTGGTTTCTGCTCATTAGTTCGCCTGGTCTGATTAGCTCATTCACCTCACCTGTTTCTTGTTAATCCTTCAGTGTATTTAAGCCATATGCACTCAGTAGTAAGTCATTGACCATTGCGCTATCATCACCCATAAATAATACAAAATTTGAAAAAGTGGTAGAGCTTATAGATAAAAAGGACAGTTTGATCTGTAGTTGGTTAAAGATGAGGTGCCCAAGCAAGGTTCCTTTGGGAGTGGCTGAACAATGGCATGTTTAAACTGTATGGAAAAGAACCCGAAGCCAGAGAATTATTGATGTTTTTTAAAGATAATATGACCAACTGTGGGGGAAACCTTTATGCAGCTTAGTTGGAACAATATCTAAAGGTCATGAAGGAGACTGCATGAGCAAACTGGAGTGAAAACTGTGCAAAAGAGGCAAAATGTGAGGAATAGAAATTCTGCAAGAGTCAGGTTGGATTTGAATTCTTTTATGTTTTACTTTTTAAGATGAATTATAACTTTTTCTGACAGCTCAGCACCAAAATCTTGACAAGAAGAGGGGAATCTATTAATAGCAGTAGTTTATTTATGGCTTTACTGTTAGACTATGGTTACTATCAGTTGTGAGATGAAAGCTGGTCTAGCATCATTACCAGCTTTCAGATTAATTAACATTTTGTTTCTTAAGGGCATTGCACATTACTCCAAATGTATTGGCCTTCCACTGAAGCTCAATTATTTACAGCCTTTTAAGGGCTGTAAATAATTGTGATCACTGAGTCATGGGAAGTTATTTGATTTTTGTTTTTCTGGTTTGTAAATGGGTCAAGGACAGAAATGCAATGATTGTTGAAGAACATTTGGTCTGAGCAGCAGTTCAGTGATTCAAGGCTGTTAAATTAAAAACATCACAAAATTCAATGGACTCAGCATTGAAACTGCAAGTGCATCTTTCAGTTGCACATAAATCTAATAGTTTTATCCATTGTGTTCAATCTTCATGAATTTACCCAGATAAACCTAATTAAAGAGCTGTAATTTAGGAGGTCAAAAACAGAGATGGGCAAACAGCTAACAGGCACGGAGTTATCATTAGCTATGCTTACATGGAACACTTTTAATCCAATCAAAGGTCCAATCGGGGAAAAAAAAGTGTCATGTAAACATGTCAGCTGATTAAATTATTTAAAAATGCTTGCTTTAACTAGTTTTTTTCTGCTTCTTTGAATATACTAATGGCTGTAAATCTTCTAATTTTCTTCTGGACATGTTTAATCACATCTTAGGCCCCACTGCTTAGTGATTAACAACAATTATTGGATATCATTGTCTACTGAAAAAGGTAGTCTTAGGCATTTTTTTGCTAAACAGTTACAGGGTTTACACAGTTTAACTGTGAGATCTGTATTTCTCTACTAGGATCAGCTTGCATTATTGAATTAAACCTATTATGGGAATCTGCTCAAACCAAAAGGCAATGCAGTTTATTTGTATAGCAAATTTAATGTAAAGGACATTTCAAAGTGCTTTACATAAAACATAAAAGAGAAAGCATTCAGAAATAGTAAAAGGCAGCAACAAATAGCAACATTAAAATTCACAGGTCTAACAAAAATGATCTGACAAACATGAAGACGAAGAAGAAACATAGCAGCAACCAGAAAAAATGGAGAAGAGCCACGGCAATTAACAGGTAGCAGATTGATTTTTGCTGCCAACTGTTTAAATTTCTACGCTATACTAATGCATACGCCCATTAAGGGCTAAACTAAGGGCTTGAATCAGTTCATCCAGCACCATAAAATTTATTTTTTACAAACAGTTGTAAAGCTTTTGTCTAAACATTGCACAAAGGTATTGAATTGGCTTTGACTGCAAAGGTTTTGCAGGTTTTTAACGGTCTTTTGTCTGTGTGTGTGTGTTTGTGTGTTTGTGTGTGTGTGTGTGTGTGTGCTCTTACAGACACATTTATAAAAAAAGGTTGCATTTATCTTAAATTTTGCAACCAATTGTACATTTTACACTTAAAACACATAGAATAGGCAAGGAACACATATAGTGTGCTTTTGAAAAAAATGAAATAAATAAATTAAAATAAAATGCAGCTTATTTATTAGTTTATCATCAGTATTTGCCCCACTGAATCACCTTCACTTATAGGTCTAAATGCTGGTACACACAAGGATTTCCTTAATGTGAAGAGATTTCTTTTTATATATATGTTAGAGACCTCAAACATAAAGATAAAAATCAAGCATTTAACAGTTTTGATAGTACTGTGTGTGCTGTGCTCTAGCAATCTCAGTAAAGAACACCACACGCAAGGCGTTTCTGTTCTGCAGCTAAGCTATATATTTAGTCCTCCGGACCAGAAATCTTGCTTGGTCAAACATGATCTAACAAAAATGAAGAAGAACCATAGCAACAACTGCAAAAAAGAAGAAGAAACACAGCAACAACTGGAAAAATGAAGAAGAAAAAACATGGCAACAACCGGAAAACAAAACACCCAGCAAAACAAAGGACATAGGAAGTAATAGTGGTGATCTTGTAACTATTGTTAACAGAAAAATAACAGACTGGAGACAGCGAGAATACAGACTTTACATCCTTCCTTGTTCCCCAGTCAGCTCACTCTCTGGCTACATTCTGTTCAATGTCATAATCCAGTCACTACTCAGGAGTGGTTGGCTTTCCACACACTCTTAAAGATTTTTGGTTGTAAATACTGAACATGTTTAATACCTGTGACCACAGGTTGATCTTATAAAATAATCTTATGAGACTCAGGATAATCTGGCGTTTGCCGTCCTTGGTGGGAAAGGGGAAAAATCTGGACAAAACCAGCCCAATAATCTTTGTGTTCCCAGCGTAAGTTACTCAAGTGGTTACTTTCATTCTTTAGTTGAGCTGCCAAAAGATGCTCTTCCAGCCAGTTACATGGCTTTTAGATGTCATTTATTGTTATCAGGGGCACTGGCAGGGATTTGGGGCCACATGAAAAGAAACTGAAGTGCAACAAAAAAATAATAAATAAAAATAAATAAATGAAATCAAAAGCAAATGGTAAAATAAATTAGGTAGGCTCAGAAACAAAAATACCAGGACCTCACATGGTATATTGTATTATATGAACTGAATCTAATGCGGTCACAAGCAAACCACTGTGGAGATTTACAACCAAACAATGGTTGGGTGCCATCTTTAAAATTAAATAATCACATTTTAAAAGGTAGAACTTTGTGTAATAAGATATCAAGGAGTGGTAAATGTACACTGTTGCTGAGTGAAGCTCTTGTAGTCCCATTCACAATCACTGGCCCTTGCTCAGTCTTTTTCACCAAGAGCCTAATGTGGTGCTTCTCCCTGGCAAGATCACTTATCAAGTCCCTTATAGTCCAGCTTTCTATTCTATCCAGTTTTTCTGTTATATAGTATCTCCAATGATGTACTGTCATGTGTAATAGCATCACAATCATAATTTCTGGTTGCCCTCCCACTATTTTATTTTACTTAAATATGCTTTCAGTGATTTTTACCAAAAATGTCAAGGGAAATTGATTTCACTACCAATACTCCACGTCTAGTCTCCCTCATGTAGCAACACATGCAAGTCTAATTTATCTCTAAATCTGTAGACTCACAGGCGAAGGCATTAGATATAAAAGACATATATATATATATATATATATATATATATATATATATATATATATATGACGATGCGTTTTCACTCGAGAGACAGACAACGGTGAGACGAACAGACCTGGTGGGAAGTTTGAGGAGAGCATAGGGAGAGAAATTACATTACCAAAGGTTTCTACTGTGCTTATACATCAATCCCTTAAAACCACAGATTTTTCTCTAATATCGCACAAGATTGAGGCCAAATGTAATAAATAAATAGTTAAAATTTGTTACCTGGATGTAGTCTCAGAATGAATCACTGCTGGTACGATTCCATGCGTCATCAGAATTTTCTCAACTTTTTCAGGCTATTTAACATTAATATATATCAAATTTGGCTCACTATCTTTTTATTCTGAACTGCTTTTGGAAAACGGTGTTACGCACATCAGTTATGATGGATGCTCTGCCTTTAGCCTGTCATCAGTACTGCTTAAGTGCAGTTTAGATCACCGCAGTGACAGCAGAAGCTCTAAACTATTTCCCTGAGGCCTTTCTATCAACCTAGTCTCTTTATTGGTATGAGCTGAGAAAATAGCCCCACTTGAACGTATTTTCATAATCGGAAAGATATCAAATGTTCATGTTGTTTTGAATATATATTCAAAGATTTGGCTTTACAAGCAATGGTGGGGAAAATAATGGGTCAAGCACCCTCTTCATCACCAAGATAAGAAAATTTGGTCTATGATGGAAATACAGACACACACACACACAAATATTTGTTGTATTTGTATTGTTTTGTCTTAATTTTGTCTGTGTTTTATTCCTTTATACCAGTCATATTCAACCTCAGGTTCAGTTTTTGTTTTCTGTTTCTGTTGATTACCAGAAAAAAAAATCTGCTGTGGAATATAAAGTGAAAATTTCCTTTAGCAATATTTCTTGTAAAGAAAAGCATAAAAAAATGCATAAGGTGAGAAAATTTTCATGAGTTGTATATTTGCACCAAAGCTTTTTTTTCCCTATTTCAACATGTGGGGAAAAAATAAACCCATCTGCAGTGTCATATACTATCTAACAGTATCTAACGCCTGTAGTTATTTGTGTTTCCAAATAATTTCATAGCAGCACATCTTTTAAAAAAAAAGGGGGAACTTGTGCATGTATTCTAATTATTTGTCCTCAACTAGTATAACTACACAGTTTGCACTAATACATTTTCAAGAGAAGTAAATGCCACTGCATTAAATCGTGCCCAAACAGTGCCCTCACTATCATTTAGCACAACATGCAGTACTGTTATATTCTTTCTACTTTTAGAAATAAACATTTTCAACTAACTGCTGTGCTCTTGTTTGCATTTACCTGCTTTTTCATGCATGAGTCACCTTTAGAGTCCATTGTCTCTGAAACACAAAAAACCCCTCTTGAAACCTTAAAGCTACCACTACTTGCTCCTGAATGACACATTTGGTGAAAAGATCACACTGTCATACTAGCATAGTGTGCCTCTATTAACGCTTTTTTTACATGAATTGTCACCTCAGCTTGCAGCCTCTTTTCAGAGGATAGCCTAACTGATATTTATTTTTTTATTTATGTATTTGTACTACAAGTTTTAGCTTAAATAACCGGTGAAAGTATGAATTTTCACAATGGTGATGCTGTATTTGTTTTTTTTTTTTTTTTTTTTTTTTTAATCTTGGCAGAGCAAGGCAAGGCATTTTTTTCCTACAGAAAAAGCAACTCGCTGTGACTCACAGCAAACACAATTTTGAAAAATATCTAACAGTAGATTAAAAACAACAAAAAATAAACATTGAAAGAATAACATTAGATGGTACAGAAGTTAAATAAATAAATTCAGCTGCCGTTAACATGGGCAAATGAAATTGTTTTCAGCCTAGTTTTGAACATTTTTAACACTAGATGCTTGTCTCACATCTTCATGCAGGCTGTTCCAGACATAGAACTAAAAACGCAGCCTTGCCATGTTTAGTCTTGACTCACCAGGAGACCACTGTGGTGTTCTCAGAGCCTGACATGGTTCATAACATCCTAGCATGTCAGACATGCACCTTGGTGCTAGACCATGAAAGGTCTTATCTAATCAGGACACAGGCAGCAGCGTTTTAAATGTACTGCAGTTGTCTTCCAGCTCGTTTAGAAAAGCCAGTGAGGAGGTCGTTACAATAACCACGTCTGCTAGAGACAAACATGTGGATTTGTCTCTTTAAGTCAAATTTGGATACTATTCCTTTGATTTTGGCTTTTTTTTTCTTTTTCTTTTTTTTTTTTTTATAAAAGGCTGCCAATTTAACATAATTTTTAGATTTTAGAGAGACAGAGCTTCAAGGTGACATGCAACACTTTCTCTTTGTTTTTGTGGACCAAAGACAATCAGTTTTGTCTGAGTTTTGCTGGAGAATTTATTTTGCATCCACACACTGATCTGTTTACCTGCCATGAGTGACACATAGATTTTAGTGACTTAATCAAAGTTGTGGTAGGACACATTTTGCTGCATTAGTTGACCTGGAGGAAGCATGTTTAAATTGAAGAGGGGTTCTAGTATCAACCCTTGGGGGTCCCCACAGGTCATGACCATCTGGTATGAGACACAGTTACCAATTTCAGCCAAATATGCCTTTTTATTTGAGAGCCATGCCAGAGATTTCAACCCAATTTTCTAACCTCTGTAATAGAATCTCCTGGTCCTCTGTGTCAGATCCAGAGCTCAGATCCAGCAGAACTTAAATTGAGACCTTACCAGCATCTATGTTTAAGCAGATATCGTTAGTCAACTCGATCAGTGCTGTCTCATCTACTTATCTATTCATTATTTGGATAAACAGACACATTAAGTGGTCCAATTTTCAATTTTGGGTTTAATATCCCAAAAATATGCTTTTTTCTGCAGTTTTTCTTCTTCATCTTTATGTTTCTTGGCAGTTGGCAAAAGTGATTAGGTGCATTACTGCCACTAAGTGGTCTGGAGTGTGGACCAGAATGTTTTAAAGAGTCCGAGTTGCCAAAACATTAGTTACTTAGTTTTCCCAATCCCACGTGCCCCCCCCACATGATTTTTACTTTGTTATAATTTCAACACCACATCCACAGGAGCGTTCAGCAACAACAAAATGAATTATTTTCCTCGTCTTTCCATCTGGTCTATTTGCTAACATTTCTTTAAGGGTTTAGTAACTGTGCTGCTCTGGTCTTTTGTCTCCCCCTATCACACAAATAGCTGTTAAACTTTCCTGGTTCCACTGCCACACTGAGCTTGGGAGGCGGAGGAGCGGAGCTGCAGCTAATTTAGGGGTTAGTTCCCTTCACTTTACCCAGCAGTGGTGAAGCAGACACGGGACTCTGCTGGAACTAGAAGAGCTGTGTGGTATTGCTAAAGCTGGTAGCAAAAACATTCCCTGCTAAGCAGGCAGTTTTTCCACAGCTAACTTCCTCTGCTTTCCTTCCCTTGTTTCATTCATGTTCTTATTTCTTTTCATCAGTCTCCTGTCAGGTTGGACATTTATTTATTAGTTTACGGTAGAGCAAAATAATGCAAAACAGAAATAAAACACTTGAATAATCAAAATGATTTAAAGTAAAAAGAGCAGGCATATATATTAGATTCCTCCCATTGTAGAGCAAACCACATCCAATCGTATGCCCTCCCTACCTATGAAACCTGGTTATAGAAGACTGGCTCCCTTGGGCTCAACGTCCTATGTTCTGAGACTCTATGAGCTTTAACCCTTTGCCATTCCTTCCAACATTTCAACTCCGTTCTCCAACTCTTCAATTGTGGCCACACTTACTTTCAAGAACTCAGTTTCCTACACTAGGCTGTATTGAAGAGAATCAAAGCATTATTTGAACCTAAGAATAGCACATGCTATTGATACTGGATAACATGTAGCCTCCTTGCATGCAGAAAAACTCTACTACTCTTACTTTCTCTACTGACTTATACTTTAAGGGATCATTTCCTGGGAAACAAGAGAATCCATGTGCTGCTACTCTGAAAAAAACCTCAATCTGTGCATTGAAAAGATAAACGGACCTAATTTGAAAATTAATTTAGCTGTTTACCCTGGTCTTTATTTTGCCAGGTAAACAGCTAATAAAAAAACGCTGAAAAAGTATTACCAACTGAATCTGGATCTGATGGGAAAGCTATCACTGGGGCTTTCTTTCTCTGCTGATTGCACTGGATGATTAAAATATACACAATTGATCTGTCTATATTATCTTCATATGACTAGTAGAGTTCAATGCCCTGAAACCAAAAGAAGTTGACAAACTGCAGAGTAGCTTTTTTCTTAACCACTCCCTCCTGCAGCTAAATCCTACCTGTAACTGCAACACTGTTTCATGCCACATTTAGTTCCCTCTGGCTCAAGGGTAGTTGTTGGCTTTTTGAGCCTTAAGGGGACCCCAGTCGAGCCCTGCTTAAGGCCCACAATTGACAGTAAAGACTTCACTGGCCTAGGTACACATATACTTGCTTTTGGCCTGATATCATGCAAGTGCTTTTTATTATTTCAGCTTTCCCTTCTCAGAGGGCAGGTATCCTGAAATTAGGTTCCTTCAGCCATAAGACAATATCTGCTTGTTTCTGTCTACATTACTGTGGCTTTGAGGTCCCTGGACAGTAGAAAGGCATCCATCCACCATTGCTGCTTCTTCCCTCCAGACATTACTGCCATAATTGTGTTATCACAGTTTTGCATCTCATACTATAACACTTCATATACGCTATTCAGATTTAAAAAAAAGCCAAACTATTTCAACCACTGTGGAATTTAACTGTTTAAATAAAGCTCTGCACTATGAACATACAATAATATAATAACAGCATTGCATCAATTTAATAATAGCTCTGAGCTTTTAATCTGAGTGTCATATATAAAAATATAGATGTCTAGTATTTGTGACAAGCCAAAACTGGTTAAAAATTCTGCAAGTTTTAATGAAGTTGGATGTGATTAGACTTCCTGCCTTGCAAGAGGGAGATTATGCTTTTCTGCACCCACTTTGAGGAATGAACATAATGTTATGTGATTGTTTGAAAAAGAGGCAGATTCCATGACGGTCTCTTGATTTTGAAAGAATGAAGCATTTAGACCCAATGAAAGAGGTATCCACATTTAGAATCATCAACTAAAATACTAGACCTGCACATGCATTTCTTTTGGGATTTCATCAGTCATGTCTTGTTACTTGTTTAGCTTTTCCTACCTTCCTTCCTTTTTTCTGTGCTTTTTACATCAGTATGACAGGCTATGTTCGGTGACTACAACATCTATCATCATTTTAAAGTGAGAAACACCTAATTTACTCTTTCTACATACATGAATGGATATATGATGTGTATTTGCAGGCTTGCAGTTATGGACAGATATCTTTTAATGTGCGCGTACATGCTCTTTTGGGCAGAGATCAGTGACCGTCACTGAAAGCTGCATGGTCTTCTGGGGATAAATAGTAAATGGACTGCATTTATGTAACGCTTCCCCCAGTCAAATTGACTACCAAAATTACAATCCACAATTCCCTTTTCACACATGATTTCATAGAGAACGTTTTATTCTACCAATGTACATGCAGCAGTTTTCTCTGTCTTACACATAAATGTTTGCACAGCAGTAGGAGAATGTGGGGTTTAATACTTTTCCCAAGGAGACTTCACCACATGGGTGACAAGCTTGTCAAATTGCCTTTTATTTATTTTATCTACGTTTATTATTTTGCATCTATTTGCTCATGTCAGAGCACTGTACAACAAAGAGAATCTATCACTCTATAAAAGAGCCATCCAGTATCTATACTTTAAATAAACATGACATACAGCTGATGCTGGCCTAACTTGCCTGCTCTTTCCTTTGAATTTGCTGTAATGTAACCAGTGACATTAAAACACACAATCCTGTAGCCTTTTTTAGGCTTCAAAGGATGGAAGTTGTTCATTCAGCCAGCTCTCACAGATGCTGTTGCTACCAGCTGGATTGTCTTATTTTCTGAGTTGATAAATTATCATCATAATTTTTTATGAGTAAAATCACAAAAAGAAAAATGCTGGATGATTAGCTTTGGGTTTGTTCCACAGCTCTAATTTGTCTATAAAACCAGTGAAATGGAGAAAACAGGCTATCTGAGCTTTTTAATGAGACCTCCGAGATACAAAGAGACACCCAGTTTGTAACACAATACCAACAGTCCTTATGAAACGACTCTCTTTATTTTTTCATGCATTTTCATAATTGTCTCAACAGTGCAGTCAAGCCTTAT
The DNA here is from genome assembly GCF_017639745.1 of Melanotaenia boesemani. Classification (NCBI taxonomy): domain Eukaryota; kingdom Metazoa; phylum Chordata; class Actinopteri; order Atheriniformes; family Melanotaeniidae; genus Melanotaenia; species Melanotaenia boesemani. The sequence goes on along the minus strand of NC_055690.1, from coordinate 28,651,340 downwards.
GTACATGCATGTCTGTTTTGGGGAACTTGTGTATTTTGACAAGTCTGTGTGCTTTAACTGTATTCTCTGCAGGGGCAGTTAATGTTTGAATTAATAAGAGATGTAGAGGAAGTGTTATTTGCCCAAATACTTGTAATACCCTCAAGGGCCTTTAGAAACCCAGCTCTGGCATTGTGTCACACAAAAATGTGAAATGGCTTCATTAGCACACTTTCAGGATTACAGGATTTTTATAGACTTTTATCTGTTATAGTCAGACACCTACATTTTGCAGTTATATTTATACATGCTCAAAACTTTAAGTTACTTCATTTCCAAGGTTCCAGAAACCTTACATGTCAAAACCCTACTTTTGAAAATGTAACACACATTTAACACAACCTAAAACTTTGGTTATCATGAGATAACAAGCTTTTTTTCCCTCGAGATCACCAAATGATGTTTATTATCACAACTGGTAAGATTTGTATCAGTAAGTAAACACATGCACGTGTCCTGCTTCAAGCCAGGTATTTATTTATTATTTTTAATATTTTATACCTGCTTTCAGCTTGGAGACAGAAGTTGGGGTGGGGTGGGGTGTAATTTTAAGGTAATTCAATTTTGATGTGTAAAGGCTTATTTTGTTTTTAATATGCATGAAATAAATTGTGTTTTTTTTAATCTTGTAAAGCACTTTGTATTGAATACAGGATGAAATGATCTCTAGAAAACTTGTTTTCTTAGGACAAAGACAATTATTCTTTTATCGCATTGAATCTATCCTTGTTATTTTGAGATGATAGGATAATAAAGTTATCTTGACATTATTATCAAATCTTTCACGTATGGCCTCTGTGGGCTTTTGTACAAATGTTACTTTAAAACTAAGTATAAGATATATATATATATATATATATATATATATATATATATATATATATATATATAACCACTTCTGATAAGGTAGGAGGGTGTGATAGTGGCTTGACGCCAAAGCAAATAAAGTCCCATTGTACCCAAAGTTTTCCAAACTCCTTTCCACTTTCAGCTTTATTTGTCAGTTGCAGAGTTGGTTAGGATTAGGGATTGAAAGTACATGTTTAGATTCAGATATTCTTGAAATTATCAGTGTGATCCAGATTATAAAGACATTTGACAAAATTTAAAAAAAAAACAAGTCCTAATAAAATTTCCAGACAGTTAAAAGCACCGCCACATTCTTCATCTTTTTAATTTATTCACTCTGATAGATTTTGAACATGAAAATGTCATATATTTTATATTTGCTTAAGGCAGGGCAGGATTTGTGCAATAACTGACTGAATATATTTATACAATGACAGCTGATATATTCCTGGTCATAAACTAATAATACCATATTTAATAATTATTCTTAATGAGATGAACCTTTTATAAAATATACAGTATTATATAGTTTATATATATTTTTTTTACTTATTCTGTATTCTTTCCCTCCATACTACATGCTTCTTAGCTTGTACCAAGCTAATCTTTCACATTTTCCTAACTCGGTTTCTAGGGGTTGACATAAATTTGGTAAAACATAAAACTAAGGCAGTGCAGAGTTTTTGATGACAGTTCTGGATTGATCCATTAACACTTTGCCTCGGGCCTAATTAAAGCATGCGACGCTCTCTGTTTTGAACTCAAATTCATTTAAAATTCTTTGTCTGGTTGCAACAAGAGCAAATCTTCTCTTTTTCTGCATTTACAATTCCCCACTGAGGAGGTCTCCAGTGGAGCACACCTGCATGCAAAAACTCAACAATTAAAGAGCAATCCCCATGATCACCGGCGATGATTTTAGCTTATGAGTTTATTTTCCAGCAGGATTTGGTGGCAGCGCAGAGGTTGAAGCATAACTGTCTTTTTAACAAGTCACAGGGATACAGAGAAGAAGGCATAAAGCCTTAAATCAAATTAGTCACACAGCTGCCAATCACTGCAGACAGCATATGCACTGAGGTGAGGTTGCTATTACATGTTAAGATAGTGAGCAATCTCTTTGTGTTCCAAAATGGAAATGAAACTGTTACACACCCACAGCTATTGAGGAAGGGATTTGTGTGGGCTGAGGTACAACTGCACTGGATCGCCACTGTGGGAGAAGCTTTAGCTTTGCTCTTCTTTAACGATAGATTTACAAAAAGGAAATGCTTGGGTTGGTTTATTCAAAAGAAGCTCCTGAGGGTAGAAAGACAAAAGGTACTTCACACTATCCTCCCTGGGGCACATGTACCTCAAAGCTCCTCTTCTCTGCCTTACTCCTTATTTTAAGTACAATCCCCTCCGCCCACCACCACCCAGAGTGCATTGCACTCTCTCCAGCTCAATCTTCTTTCTTTTCCTTTTTCCCCCCCTACATTCCCTTGCTACCCATATATTTCTCTCACTTAATTTCACCTGTCGATTCACGCCCTGCTGTCTCTCAGGCTCTGCGTCTGCATCTCCCTCCTCTGCTCCTTCTCTTTCTCATTCTCACTCTCACCTTTAACTTTCTCCTCCTTACTTCCCGTTTTCTAGTCTCATGTGTGTCTCTGACTGTCTGCAGCCACGCGTTGGCAAGCTCAGAGTAAAAGCTTTTATTAACAGAAGCCGAGGCTCAGAGATGGATCATAAACTCTGAGGGTCCCTGTGAGTTATTTCTTTATTGTTTTCCTGGTAAATGACTTGTACTTTACCATTTCACATATAAACCCAACGTGGAACTTGGGATTTAAACATCTGTATAAGACAGTAGACTGAAATATCAAATTGACAGTCTTCTTAGCATTAACTAAAGATATTTTGCTTTTTAGATAAAAACATCCATTTTTTTGTATCTTCGATCCTATCCAGTGTGTATGTTCTTTATTTTTTACCCCTTCTTTTTTTTCCCCCCCTGAACAGTTTCTACCGTATCCGTTCTTTTATGCACCCCTAGTAAAGGCTTTCAAACTGTGATGGGTCTTGTTAACACACAATCTTAAATCCCCTGACAACACAATTAATTCCCAAAGGTAGCTTGTGGCTGCAGGTGAGAAATGCAACATTTCTGTGAATCCCAAAAGGAGACAAAGATGAAATTTAAACAGGTAAAATGTGTCCGCAGGGATTAAATCCTGCAATTTGTTTAATGAGGCATTGCCAGACAATATACTGTGGTCAGTTCAGGAGATGAGTGTGAAATTATCCATTAAATAATGTGAATCTCACATTAAGAGGCTCTCCGGCTCTCCGGAGGCAAACTTTCTTTAGTGGGGATGACTAACTCAATTAGTCCTCTTTGCCTCCAGAAATGTCCTCCCATATCAAGGACTTTTTTTAAGGCTGTTTGTGTCAAATTGCCATTTGTGCCATCTGTGTTAGCATATGTATCCGTTTCTGCTGATATTAGAAATGAGTGCACACATTGTTGAGGCTGACTGACTTTGAAACGATGGCCTGCCCTCAGAACCAAAACAAGTCATCTACTTCCTGTTTTGTGAATCCACATCTTTGCGTGCGGCATAGTGGTGATTGTCAGGTAACATTTAGAAAGCCCCACTCTCCCCCTCTGTTTGCCACACTAAAGCTTCAGTCTTGTCATTTTTTTTCTTGCCTCTATCCTTTTCTTGCTGCAAAAAAACAAGTTCATTGTGATTCAGAATGCAGTTCCACGGCTCAATGGGTTCTGTTTGAAATGAGATTTGAGGGAGTGTGTATGAGAGGGAAAGACAGAGAACCTCCAGCCGCCTTGCTTTTTGATGAATAAAAGATGGAGGCACTGGTATCTTATAAACAACAACAGAGCAGAATTAGTTCAGTTCTTTTTTATTTTAGGAACACTTTGTGACATTTTCTTTGTTTGGCTGCTTTCATCGCATTCATCTTGTCTGCTTTACATGTGTGGCCTTCCCCTCCCTCTTCCTAGTCAACAAAAAAGCTAGAATAATATTTACAACAATCCAAATGTAAATGCTGACATACATTTAGGTGTATTATCTCTTTTCTCATATACTGTTTATAGATTATATGAGCTCATATCCCTGATCAATTGTCCTTATTATAGTATATTTGGGTTGCCGCGTTGTACCCTTCCATGATTTTGTATGCATATTTTGTGTGGATTTTACTTGGTTTTATAGACTTGCTGTGTTTTATCTGCATGAGTGTGGTAATCTAGACTTGATTGAGAACAGCTGACCTCAATACTGCCACCAAGGCCCTGTAGTTTTAGACTGGACAATGGACAGTTATGAGCCTTTTTTATTGGTTGAGGGGACAGTGCAGACGACATAAAAGAACAGAAATGGAACGAGGCAGGCGGATGTGCTGGGATGTGGGAGGACAGCAAGCTGCTGCATGAGCAGGACCAAGATCTGAAGAAATGGTTGCATGGACTACAAACAGAAGACAAAAGGCTAGAGATGGCCAGATGAAGCCTCGTGAAGCACTAAAGCTTTCCAGCAAACTGGTTTAGAAAATGGTTCATTTCTTGAGGCTTCTTGTGCAATCGAAGCCACGATTGGCCAAAGAGTATAAAACAGGCAGCTTTGATGGAATCCGTGACAGAATTTGGTTCTCCAGAATTTGGACTATAAAGGCAGTGTAGGAAAGTGGGACGAGTTCATCTCTGTCACAGATACAGTTTTAAGAATATTGTTATGAAGTCTGTCATGCCAGTTTTATTTTTCTTTGTTCTTGTCTTTTCCTCTGTATACATATTGTACAAACTGAATTGGAATGACTGTTCACTGTTCACTTTTGAATAAAGCATAAAAAAAAAAAAAAAACTGTTTTGTAACAAAGATGTGATTCCTTCAGTAATAAATGAAAATGTGTGTGTGTGTGTTTTTTTTTTGAACTGTGAACAACACTATTTTTTCATTGTGATGAAAACCACATATAATATTGATTTTTGTAGGTCAAAAAATAGCTCAAAATGGGTAATACCAGGTTTATATATATATATATATATGTATATATATATAACTATAAAGAGAGAGAGAGAGAGAGAGAGGTTATCTACGTCACAAGAAATTTTTTGAAACCCCATAGGCCCTCCCTGCAGATGCTGATAGATGGGTCCACCAATGCTAATGAAGGGATTTGAACTTATTAAGATGACGATTAAATTTATTGTCATTGCAACAATTACATCAGTAATAAAATTACATTGGTAATAAAATTCTTAAATCCCATGTTCCATGTTACCACACTAAAAGAATATAAAGCTATAGTCTACAAGAGAACAAAAAATAAATAAATAAATAAATAAAATTAACAAAGTATACAATAATATAAAATAATAATATTATGCAACAAAAAGGTGTTATTTAAAAAGTGATGTGCAGAGTTTAAGAGTCTTATGGTCTGCGGTATAAAGCTGTCCCTGAGCCTGGTAGTACGGGTTTGAATGCTGCAAAACTGTTAGCCAGACGGCAGCAGACAAAACAGTTTGTAACAGGGGTGACTGAGGTCTTAATTATCCTTAATGATTTTACACCGCTGGGTGTAAAAGTCCTCCATAGATGGGAGGACCGTCCTGCTGTAGATTTGATAGTTTCAGATTTTTTCTTTCACAGCGTTTCTGATAAAAACATCCCTGCAATGGGACAAATTTGTGCTTTAGAGGGGTGTAAAAGTTACACCAGACTTCGTTACCTGTTGATCCTCATTTGACGACAGACAGCAGCTCAGATCGTAGCAGCGAGTCTCCACAGCTTTCCAGAGCTGCTGGAGCTGCTGACAGGCCAGCATAACAATGCTAACGGCTCAGACTGATACTGTTCAGGGGGAGATTCAGGAGGGGAAAAGTCTTTCACCTCAAATACCGCTCTGTGGCGTATGTGCGTTGCATGTTGCCAATGAGCTGAGCTGCTGTCTGTCAATCATTTCTACCTGTGTATCCCAACCCACCCACTTTTCGCTCCCAGATCACCCCAACCCTTGCAGTTTCAGGCAATTTTCAAATTTGGCAGCTTTAATCGTGTGACCAATGTAGGCAAATGATAGACTAGTCTAAAACTTTGTTCTTAACAAGACAAGTCCATGTCCAGACCCTGAAAAATGTCATACATTTAACATATCCAGGAAATATGACCACAGTATCACAGTTCTGTCAGGAAAAATGGGCTAAAAGATACTGAACGTGGTGCAGATTTGATAAAGTGCCTACGGTAACATGAGTTTTTCCTTGCCTTTGTGGCTCCGGGGTAATAATAGACTGTTCAGAGTATTGAGGCAGCATTGCTGTTGGCGCTAATTACATAAACTTGTACTGTACCATTAGGAGCATTTTGTCAGACAGAATGCTATTTGCCGGTTAAGGAGCAACATAAAGGTCAGAAATCTGGTAAATGTTCAACCTCAGATACAAAACCTAATGTTTTGCCTTGTCAACCGCCTAAAAGTAGTCTGTCAATAACAAGAAAGGAATAAGAATGTAAAACAAATACAAGAAAAGGAAACATTCATTTGGATGGGACCAAACAAGCTGCAGTCCGTGAGCTCTAGCTGCACACTCCTGCAGTGAGGTGGCTCCCACTATGTTTTAGTTTGAAAGGGAAGCACAGTAATGGTCTCTTGCTAGTTTCTTGCACGTACTACTAAATACCACACAAAGTTATTGTATGCACATATTATAAAATGGGCATTTTAGGTGTTAATACCCACACTAAGTAAAATATTACCTGATTTTTAAGTGGTGTAGTGTAAGTAATGGGATGTTTATAATCTATTTAAGATTAGGGTTTTTCCTCTTTTTTTTTTGTTTGATATTTTCAAACTGGAAAAGAAAACAAAAAAAGAAACAACAGAAAAAAAATCTGCATGAAGCAAAGCTTTTAGGCACAGCTTGTTGAATCTCACATCCGACAAGCCGTTTGGTAAGTAAGTTTTTTATATGAACACTTTAATAACACCCACTCTTCCTGCAGACATATTTGCCTCATTTTGACTATTGGACTGTTACATGCAGTGGTATTTTAAGGTCCCCAAACAGATTTTCAGAAATGCCTAAATCAGTGTTCTGATAAACAATGGTTGGGATTTTGTGGTATCGTTATCGTGTTGTAGTAGATGTTATCATCCATTGATCAGTAGCTGTCTTCTAGAAGTTAGTGGTTTTAATTGAGGCGTTCTCTGTCCCACTGGGCACAACACTAACCCAAAACATGACCCGTCCATCTACGTTCCTTGGAGTAGAGAAGGTGTCCTTTTCATTAAAGGACTTCATCCCGTTTTTCTTCATTGCATTGAAGAGTTTGCTAACATCTTGAAAACAGTCTTGTAGTGAATACAAAGTAAAAGATTTCCTTTGATTACTTATCCATGAAGCTCATGAGTTTGATAAATCTTCCTCCGGATAGTTAAACAAAAACTTTAATTTGCCTTTCTTATAGTCTTATAGGCAGTTCTCTATGAAAGCTGTCTTGCTCATGCTGACCTTAGTTTGACCTCCAGTTTTCCTGTTTCCTTAATTAATTTGCAGTCTGATAAGAAGAGCTAAAAAAAACTCTATTTACTTTTAAATATCAATAATCTCAGTATTTAGTGTTTGGCATTTGATTTTCATAAGGCTTTGAACTGTGCATCACTTGGTCTTTCCTAACAAGGAATGGGAACTGGTCATTGTCCACATGCTAATTTAGGTCTCATACCTAGTTAAAATAATATGTCAGAGCAAAGATCTTTTCAGGTGCCTAATCTTTTATATGTTACTTCTTTCCTTTTTATTATTTTAAAATGATGTGACCACTTCATCTCATTCAGGGTGGTGGGTAGACTAACAACCAGTGTACAAAAAGGAATACACCCTTGATAGGTGCTCTCATTTAGGAGTAACATACTTTCTTTCCCCAACTCTTTGCATGCAAGTAAACAAAACAATATGTCTGTCTAAACCTTAGAAAACTAATGTAACCAGAGACTAAAAGGACTCTTAGGAATGGAAATATTAAACAATGTTTCCACTCAAAAATGAAAATGGCCCAAGATCTAGTTAGTTGCAGATATTTCTTGACACCAGGTGAGATGGTCAGAGGTGTGAGCAAAACATCAAAGTAGATGTGATCATTTTACATCAGTTTTCACTGAAAGGGATTAACTTGGGGTGAAAGAATTGGTTGCAGAATTTGAGTATTGAGGTACCAGAACTGATGGCAAGAATGCCATGTGACTTTTTACATTTTCTCACTGGAGGAGGGAATCCATGTGTCCATCACAAAAGTTAGAAAAAGTGCCTGAATCCAGGCACATGACATCTACATTCACTGCTGGAAATGAACAATGCCCTGGAAGTGGACGGACGCCTGTCCTGCTTCACCTGTGATTGAAAACTTCACAGTGCTCCGAACAAATGAGTGTGATTTCATCTGTTTACATCAGCTTTTCCCTCCTGACAGCAGAGTGACAGCGATCTGAAATTTCTAGGGCCAGATAAAGCTGACCAGCGGTCCATCCTCTTCCAGAACATGCCTTGTTTGTAAGATTTTCATCCAGTGGTCATAACATTAATAATTCATGCATTCACAGCTAAAAAAGAAACCTTTCTCCTGGCATAGTTACCACAGGGATGGCACATAATTTCAAGCTGTTGAAGTGGTCATACTCATTTCATGCATTATTGCAAAACAAGACTCTCCTTAAGGTAATGGCTTCTTTTTAGCAGTTCTTAATTAACATGGTGTTTCTTGTTCTCCTTCGTTTTTTATTCCACATTTTTATTTCAGCACAAATTATTTGTCCTCTTTTAATCTTCAGTGGCTGGCTTCAATTGCTTTCTTGATTCACATTGATGGATTAATGGCCATGTCTTTTTGCAAACTTCTAATTAGCTTTATTTGTTTATAGATCTGGTTTCTTCAGAGTATCTGTCTGTCTCTCCGTCCGTCCATACATAAAGCTAACTGAGACAAAACAGCAGGAAATGTGAAACAAATCCTTAAACTGATAAATCTGTCTGACTGAGATCTGCACTGCTGTTGTTTTTCAAAGCTCCGTCTATAGCCTCTTCACATTGTGCGCTCTGCTGCACGTGGCCCAGTCTAATGGCATCTGTAATGTCCCTGGAGCATCCTAAGTAAGGCTCATGACGCATGTGTTTGTCTTTCCTTCTTGAGCTGTCTCTCCTATAGATACACAAACACATAAATGCACAAGCATGCCCAGTGATTTTCTATAATCTTTAGTTCGGCTCTCCTGCCCACTGTGGGTGCTTTAGAGTCAGAGCCCTGTGAAGTCTTTTGCCCCAGGTATCGCCTCAGGATCTGAACAGTTTTATGGACAGGCTTGGGGTAGCAGAATCAAAGAATGAGTTTGGAAAACATATGTGTATTTACATGTGTTTGTTAGTAAGTGTTGTAAAAAAAATAAATAAAAGTTTTATGTTTTTTTTTTTTTTCCATGCTCGTCTTCTAGTGCTCTCTACTCACTCTTTTAATATCCAACCTTTTATTCCATTGTTCTTGCTCATTAAACACCCAAACTGGGGAATGATTAGATTCCAATAGCTCAGTAGCTGTAACAAACATGCTGGGGTACGCCTTACAAAGCTAGACTTTGGTCTCTAGACTTTAGCTGTGTTGCATGCTGTTATGAGATCAGCACACAACAATTTCAGAAAATCCTGCATAGGCTAGGGAATTCATCTGAACTTACCATCCAGAGCACATTTTTTAAGTTTTAGGACATGACCTGTTCTCATTCCTTGGGTTTTGAAGACTGCAGTTTTGTAATAATCTGTAATATCTCTGAAATACTACTCTGGCATCAGTAACTTGATGCTCTGGTCAAAGCAATATTTGGAAGCAAAAACTACTGCAATAAAGACTGATAGGGTCTGCATAAGGAAGCAGTAGCATTCATTATGTTCTGGGATTATAACTGGAAAATGCTGAGTCAAGTTCAATTTAGAGAGAAGCAGAATGTTTTTTTTTTCCTGGGAACTGAGCAGAACCACTTGCTGGGCCTTTGGGAGAAAACTGCTATTCCATTCCTGTCTGATGTAGGATTCAAGCGTCTCAACTGTTCTGTTCTTATTATGCTTAGCTTTTCATTATCTATAAGAGATCTAGATCATTTTCAACTGTGACATATTCTATTTGTTGTTGTTCAGCACTGTGATGGGTGCCTAGGCAGCAACACACATTGAGCCCGGTCTGGTAACCTTTTTTTCTTTATTTCAGTTAATTCAATAGACACTTTATCTGTAATACTTACCATTTATTTTATATTCCACCTTTTTATTAGCAGGTTTGGCAGGGTGGTTGACTAACTGGGTGCACACATTTAGTTGACTTATTTTTGTCACCTTGTTAATTTGGTTTGCTTTCAGTTAATATGCACTTTTATTTGAGTTGCCAGTTCCTGGGGAAGTTGCTGTGTGTGGGAGGCTTAAACCCGCTAAGAGTCCCAGCTGATGGGATTCCATCAAGAGAATAGTGGGAGAGGCATTTAGGTTTTCTATTGTTTTGTGTTACTTTATTTGTTGTTCTTTATGTAGAATTATTATTATTTAGATTTCTGTTTCCCTAATAGGTTAGTCCAAATTATTGTTAAATTTATTGTGAATTATGTTTGTCTAAGTTTGTTGGAGATATATGATGTTTTCCCTCTTGTGTCAAAATGGTCTGATCAGCCAGCATATAGTTTCTCTTGAGTTTCAGTTTGTTAGGTCAGTTAGTTTTCAGTTTCTTATGTTGATGTTCTATTTAGTTGACCTGTTTTATGGGCCCAGAGCATTTACTTTGAAATGAATATTTTTGTTGTTTTGTTTTTGTTGTTGTTGTTTTTTTTTTCTTTTGTAAAATTAAATGTAACAAGAATTTAAAAAAAAAAAAAAAAAAAAAAAAAAAACTCCTGTGCTCTCTTCCTCCTTGGCCTCAGTCCCTCACAAGCACTTTGGGCAACTGCTGTTGCAGAAAATGTGCTATATAAATAAACTTGAACTCAAACTTGAACTAGATTGCAAGCAAGCCAAACCGGCCCTCTTTCAAAATTATGTCATACTTCTGTAACCCTTATTTTCTTCTTGGTAGCGTATACTTTGGTTTCTTCAGGCTGTGGATTAAGGTGGGCTACAGTTGGGGTTTTCAATAATATTATAGTCTTGTGGGGCTATATATATTAATATATATTAATTAATATTAAATTTCTCTTCTCCCCCTGAAATAAGGGTGAGTAGGAATCAAACATACCCAAGCAATAACCACGGTAAAACAAGCAATAATTAAGGTTACACTGCTATTGCTCCCATTGTACAGCCATGCTGAATAAACAAATCTGTGTTAACGGAGCTTTTCCAGATGTGCAAGTTGCCTCTTTGATTGCCACTAATGTACCCCCATACCATCAGACATGCTGGCTTTTAAATCGAGTTGGATAGTGCCTTTCCTCTCTAGTGTGGAGAAAAGTGGATGAGTGATCTCAAAAAATAATCTCCAATTTTGATCAAACTGACAACTGAACAGTTTCCCACGTTTCTTCGGTCCTGAATGCACAGTAACTGCAATTAAAGGCTATTTGATTTGAACACTGGAAAAGAGTAGAAGTTTTTTTCTATTTATTTAATGCAGTTGTTTATTATTATTATTATTATTATTATTATTATTATCTTTTTTTTGTGAAAGAAAAAACTATTTTTGAGACAAAAAGGTTGTTCTCACTGCATGTAATTTGGATACAGCTTTGCAGACAGGTAAACTCCTCGACAAAATTAGGTGTATGTTAATATTGATGTGTCCTTTACAGCACCAACAGTGTGAAAACTATAAATAGAAACATTATTTGTACATTTGGGCCCTGATCTATTAACGCTTTGCGTGTACTAAAACAGGTGCAGACGGCTTTGCTCCGCTAAAATCGGCCCAAGCTTATCTATCAAAGCCGCAAACATGGAACTGCGTCAGTTATCCTGGCAAAACTGCGCCGCTCTCCACTTTGCGTTTCTGAAGCTACTGCATATGCATTATGGGCGTTCCGGCCAGAAAGTGCACATTAGTGGGAGGAGACTATGCAAATAAATCTGGTTTGCGCAGCAGTGGGATTCATGTAGCCCGCAAATAGTTTGCGGTGTTTATGTTTGCTCTAAAAATAGCGTTTCTGAAAAGCAGGTGCTAATTGGCACAACAGTATACGCGCAATGGCTGCAGTAATAAATTTAAGGAGGAGGCACAGACACCATGAAAGGCGACTAAGATAATGCATTTTTTTCAATTATATTAATATATTTAGAATGCCAGAGAAGAGGATTGTGGAGACGATCCAGCGTTGCAATATTAGAATTGCTGGATAAGTTTAAAGACTTTATCATGCCTGTCTTTTATTATTATTATTATTATTATTATTATTATTATTATTATTATTATTATTATTTCTTTATAGCTTTTAAACCTTTATTATTTCTTATTTGTTCCTTGCATGTTTTTATATGTACAATACCTTGGTTCCTAAAGGTTGTTGTTAGTGTGCCTTATAAATAAATTGAACTTGAATATGAAACTATATTGCAGCATTTCTGGTGACATTTAGATTTTTTTCCTCGACTTCCGCAATATTTTTATTTGTCTCCTTTGTTTGTCTCAACTTCTATCGGATAAAAGTTAATTTTGCGTTTGCGGTTTCCTTGCTCTCCAGAACCTTACATGACAGAGCAAACAGCGCCGCTAAATCCTCATTTAAATACTGCTGTTTGCTCCGCAAATGATAACAGGAGCAGTCTTAATAGATCAGGCGCTAATCGTAGAAACATAACCAGAGCAAAACTGTGCAGCAAATGTTAAATAGCGCAGCAGTTTTGCCCTCGTCATAACTCAGCCCCTTGGACCTCAATCTACTTAGCAAATATTTAAAATCCATATAAACTGTGAAGTATCAATGTTCATCTTTGTATTACAATATACTCACAGGGAATGCTCTTTGTGGCTTAAAGCTGAGGTGTCTTCAGTCACTGTGCGTTTCAGTTGTCTCGGAATTCCGAACGGTCGAGAGAAGGTGACATCATTTCCAAGCATTCCAGGTGCACCAACTTGGAAAAAAATGGCCGACTCCAAGACAACCATTTTGTGACCGTGTAAAACTGGAAAATTATAAACCTTTTCTAAAAATGTACGCCCTGAGAACAGCAGCCAATTTTGGTGATAATGATAAAAAAAACACACATTTTGACACCATTTATTTTAACAAACAAGCCCGCTGTAACAACAATTATCGATGACAACTCACAGCTGGTTATACTACAAACTTAAAAGGGTAGTGCACCCAAAAATGTTTTTTGACCTGTAAACAACACATAATTACATAATTGTGATGGAAACCACCTATATTGTTGATAAATTAATTTTAAAAAAAACATGATTTTGTGGGTAAAAACGGCTCATAACACCCTCTACAGGGTAGAACCAGGTTTTGTCTTTCATGATGTAGAGCCATCTCTACATCACGAGAAATTTTTAAAACCCCCACAGCCCGCTTACTCCAGATGCAGTTAGATGATTCCTCACCAAGCATGCATATAAAAACCCCGCCCAAGAATGCCTATGAAGGGATGTGAACTTATATGGTGTAGATTTGCTAGTTTCAGACTTCTATTCTTTCACAGAGTTTCTCATTAAATGTTCCTGCAATGGCACAGATTTGTTCTTTAGAGGGGTGTAAAAGTAACACCGGACTTTATTCTTTACCCACTGATCCTCATCTGGCGACAGACAGCACTTCAAATCGTAGCAGCAGCAACTTACACCGGCAGCTGCCAAGACCTGCCGCGAGTCTCCACAGCTTTCCAGAGCTGCTGACAGGCTGACAATAGACTACAGGTGGTACTGGGCACAGCTATCTTTAAATCTGGAATCTTGGGGTTCTCTGCAACTTATGAGTTCACTTTTCAGAAAAATAAGATCACTTCTGACAAAAGGTTTCATATTGAACAGAGGACATGAATCTGCAGCAGCACCACCACTGGCTGGGTAGTATAACCGCTGGCATAAAGGTTTTAAGTTATACTGACATCACAAATCACTCCTAGAATCTGACTGTCTGACCGTCCTAACCCCAGCATCATCTCACCAAACGCCTTGGTGATTGGTAATATTCATCTTTCAAAATTGTTTACAGTTCAACAATATGATGAATCAAGATTAAGTTAACTGCCTCATAGAACGTGTAAATTTCTTGGTAGCAGACACCCCGTAGGGCTGACGTGACAAAAAAAATGTGTATTTTAGTCAGACACCTTTCCAAGTACCTATACTTGTTAGAAACCATTGGGAAGCTCAGATTCTTGAAATTTGAATTATGTATATCATTCAAGGCTACAATCGCAACTGTAGATTCAGTAAGACCTTATTTCAGACCAGTTGCAAATGCATTTATTCTTGAAGCCATTTTGCACTTCCGTGACAGATACTGCAACAAAACGGTCCCGGTACATCAGCAAGGGTCCAGTAAAAATAATTGGTTCACAACAACTCTTTTATCCATAATAAGTAAAAGCTACAGTTTTATTGGTTTTTTGGGAATGACTTCCTGTTTGGATAGGATAGGGCTCAAACAAAGTTTTTATCTAATTCTTACAATAGTATATTGAATTTTAATTCAAACAGCGAAAGAAAATATTTTTTTCTGAAAAATTTTATAAGACAAGAAAAGCTAAAAAGAAAGAAAAAAAAGCTTTAACAGCTTTAAAGAAACCATAGCATCATTATCTGTTATTATTTTTCACTGTTCCATATTCTTTCAGCAGTGTTGGTATGTTAAAGTCAGCCTTTCTTTTGTCTCTGTAAAATAGTAACTTCAAATCACTACAAAAATCCATACTAATCTACTTTACTCCACTTTTCCTGCCCTGGATCAACATAATGAGGCACATCAGTCAACTAAATGGTGCTGATTTCCAGATAGATGTGTAACAAATTAAAAAACATTTAGGCCAAAAGCAATGGCAGTAATTATGAAATGGGGATCAAGCATAAAGTTAGCTTTTTACAATGCCCTGCTGGTGCAGTAAAATGTCCTTACAGAAGCAGACAGAAGACAGCATTGATTTTAGTACAAATATCTAAGGCACTCATCAAAATCCTAAGAAAACCAAGAAAGTTTTATTTATATTGCACCCCAACACATCAACACATTTTTCCCCTTTGTACGCCATCAGGAAAACCTGATACAGTTGTGTTGGGTATGAATAACGATCATACAGAACAGTTAAAGGATAAAATGAAGTTGTCCAAAAGTATAAATAAGTTATTTAAACATACATTTCAAGTTACACAGACATATCTTTGACCACCATATAAGATACTGACCTACCTCAAATAATAAAGAAGAAAACAAACACAAACTACCAACTTGCTTTTTATCAGACATCCGTTTATCACTGTTTATGCTGCTTATTGAAGTCAGATCAGTTTGCATTTCACCCAGCAAAAATTTCCTATGAATTAATTTGATTTCTAAACTCTGACACCTGAATACAAATAGCAAATGTCTACTTGAATGTCGCGTAGCTTTGGCCATCTATTCAAACATTGTGTCTAACAGTTCAACCTCAATGGCATATTCATTTTTAATTTAAAGAAAACCTCCAACTATTTCAATATTTTGTTTATGTCTTACCTTTTTTTCATTGTTTGTTTTAGAGAAGAGCTCACAAGTAACCTGTTGTGTAAAAACAACCAGTGTTTGTACCCCCCCAAAAACGTAAAGAATCAGAACCTCATCAATTGGAATTTATTCCAGTTTCTTTTTTTATAAAGTGATTGGAGACCACTGCTTTTCCTATGAGGACAGCACTCGGCAACATTTATGTCAACAATCCATTTGCTGACTGGAAATTTCTTTCTTCATCTCGATCTGTGTAAACAGTTTTCCAGTTTCTAAGTGAACAAGCTTGGTGTATTGATCTTCTGATGACATGTGCTCACTCTTGGTGTATCTGGCCATTCTGTGGATAAATCTGATCCACTTTCCACAGATGGTATCTGTTCTCTTAAACCCCCTCCAACCAATCAATGACTTGATGTAAAGAAAATTCCTTTTTGCTGAGGATAACTTCTGGTACTATGCCTCACTCTTAATTCTGTTTCATAACACATGAGCAGTGACAATAATTTGAATTAAACAAACTTTTCAAATAAATCTTAAAGGTCCCATATTATACACTTTATTCCCAATCTGAGACCATTCATTAATATCTAAATGAAATATTTCCGCCATGGTATGGACAAATCGACCCTCAGTTTGAGTGCAGCGGCTTCTCTTCACCTCCCTCTTTTTAGCAGCTTCAGAAATGTGCCGTTTATGGTGGGCGGAACCCTGGTGGAGCAGCTCAGCTGTTGGCTCCGCCCATCGCATCGCCCGTCATGAGGTGATTGACAGGTTAGGCCTTAGCGGTTACTAGACGCTGATTACAGCGTAGTGAAGGATAAACAAACGCCGGAACACCGGAACCCATTCCTGAAGAAGTTCGAGCAAGAAGACTAACAGTACTGCTCTTACCTCTCCAGCTGTGTCACGGACAGTTGGTATTGAACCTGGCTTCAGCTTCAAACGGTTGGCGAAGCCTGCTTTCCATGCCCCCATGTTGTGGAAACAGTCCTCTTTGAAATGCTGGCCACAGACATGCAAAACCTTTGGAAGTTTTCCGGGTACATTTCCTCCAAAAATAAAATTAATCCACTCAGTCCTCGTGGGTTCAGTGGATGGAAGTAAAAAAAAACGTTTTCGTGTTCATTTATGCAGCCACAAACAGAACAGTGCTTCTGTCGCTTAGCCATGTCCGCTAACGAGGGTTGCCGAAGAGGGAAAAACACTGGGCGCTAGGTGATTTTTAGAGGGCGGGCTTTGAGAGCCGGTAGACGGGTCCATCGCTCTGTGGGGAGTGGTTATTGTCCCTTATGACGTCATAACGTACACGCTTTCAAACAAGCTCATTTCAGCGCTTACTTCCCTAGAGGTGGAGCAGGGGGGAGAGAGAGCGCCTGAAAGAGTTTCACACTTACGGGTCTCCTACACATGCGGGGGGACCAGTATGACTGTTCCAAAACCATTAAAAAGTGAATTTTGCATAATATGGGACCTTTAAATATCTTGCTCATTGTTTTAACACTGGAGTGCAGCAGGCTGAGCAGTAAAAATAACTGGCATGTGAAGCAACCATAGTTATTCTTTTTCTTTCAATAAAATGAGTCAGGTTAATGTTGTTTACTTCCAAGTTTTCTGCATCTCAGCATCTTCTTGCCTCACTCTCTGTGGTACTGCAGATGCTTTTATTTTATCTTTCAATATGCCTTGTACAGTGCTGTAGCGGTCTGTGTCTCTGTAATATTGATCTTATTCCCATATAGGAAAAACTTGGAATGCCACTGAGGTTTATCTCTTTCCTGTAGCTGTCTATGAGCAGTGGTGATAGTATTTGAATGGGGTAAAATGATTAGGTCCTCAGAATCCATTGTGGTGATTTAAAAGTACTTTTTCATGCAAAAATCACCAAATGTAATGACTGCAGTGCTTTTAAATGTTTGAATTCGTTGCTTTATCTTTTAAATTATGTCATTGATTTAGGAGTTTTAAACCTTACATTTGGTACTTTTGTCCATTTTTCTTGTTTTAAATTTAGTGATCATTTTGGCTGTGATGCAGCTAAAGTCATGCATATTTGCAATAGTTCTTTTTTCATAGTCCTTTTTTTTCTCACATGTCTTTTATACTCTGTTGATACATTTCGAATTATTTGGTGACCTTGTAGCCAAGACTAGTCATACAAAAAGGAAAAAAAAGAAAAATATTGTCTTCTGTTTTTTTTCTTTTTTTTTTGTCAACATTTACCTAAACAACTTCAGATCTGTTCAAAATTACAAAATATATCATAAAATTTTTATAATTTAAGCTTTTGAAATGCTAATTTAATTATTTGAATTATTATAATATATCATATAAAAACAGAATTATTTTCCATACAATAAATGGTAGGAGGTTGGGTCTTTAGTGGTGATTACAATGTTGGATTTATCAATAATTGGTATTAAAAGTGTGTTGTTTACATTTTTTTAAGTAGTGTCATTTACTACCTCTGGGTTCCTTAAAGGAACATTGTGTAAAGGTACTTCCATCTATTCTGAAATTTCCCAGTCTGGGATTAATAAAGTATGTCTGATTTCTGAATTACTTTTCATTCTGATTCTAGTTTTAGAATCGAGTACTGCGCTTTAGCGTCTCACTTTCTCAAACACAGTAGCCACCGTATCTCAAAAAGCCTCAACAACACTGTTGAACAACAACCATGGCTAATAGAGTGTTCACTCAGGTGAAAAGGTTCGTGATTTCATAAATATTGCAAACTGCATCCCATCAAACTGTCAGATATGGTTCCTCTGTGTTTAGAAGAAAAAATGGTTCTCACAGGGAGAACGGCTCTCGCCTTGACACAGCACCGGCTTTTTGTCACAGTAAAAGCCTGCTTCCCACCATTTTTAGTCGTGCTGCATCACAAATGAAAGCCAGCATTTACTGTGAATATGAATGCAACTAAAACCATGTAAACATACACTTCTGTACCAACGAGGCTAGTGTATTTCAACAGGATCTGCTATGCTGCCCTTGGTAACGAACAACTCTGTCTAACAAAACCAAATGATAAAAATTAGCTTTAAGATCATTTAGGCAGTTCTGTTGACTTACTTGTCGAGGAGAAAGCCGTCAATTTCAGCCTCATTTCTAAATTGTATCTCCTTCTTGAGCTTCTTCCACCTGGAGAAGGCTAACATGATGTTAATTCTCATTTTTTTGTGTCTTCTGGTTCTTCACTTACAAGAATGTGTCACATCATTAGCAGAGGTCATAATACACAATGATGACACATACATGCAGACATCGACTTTGGCCAGTAAACAACAGAAAGTGTTGCACAATTTCCCTTTAAATGTACATGCAAATATATAAATAATAGAAATTGCTACAAAGTCATCACTACTTTTCAGATTTTTTTTTCTCTCAAATCACTTCAACAATATTAAACCAGCCCAAAATTTCCAAACATTCAAACATTTTAAGACTTTTACCCTTTAAATGTCAGTTCAATTATCTGAATTATTACCTCACCAGGGAGGCATCCAGGAGGCATCCTAACCAGAGCCACCTCATCTGGCTCCTCTCGATGCTGGGGAGCAGCTACTCTACTCTGTGCCCCTCCTGGATCACCAAGCTTCTCACCCTATCTCTAAGGGAGAGCCCAGCCACCCTGCAGAGAAAACTCATTCTGCCGCTTGTATTCGCAATCTTGTTCTTTCGGTCACTACCAACAGCTTGTGACCATAGGTGAGTGTAGAAACGTAGATCAACCAGTAAATCAAGAACTTTGCCTTTTGGCTCAGCTCCTACTTCACCACAACAGACCGATGCAGAGTCCGCATCACTGCAGATGCCACACCGATCCGCCTGTCAATCTCCCGCTTCATCCTTCCCTCACTCGTGAACAAGACCCCGAGATATGTGAACTCCTCCACTTGGGGCAGGACCCTATTGCAGACCCGGAGAGAGAACTCCATCCTTTTCTGGCTGATGACCATGGCCTCGGACTTGGAGGTGCTGATTCGAATCGCTCCAGTAAGAGCTGAAGATGACCGCCAGATGAAGCCAACAGAAACACATCATCCACAAAGAGCAGAGACACAATCCCGAGGCCACCAAACAAGATCCCCTCAACACCTCTGCTGCGCCTAGAAATTCTGTCCATAAAGGTTATGAACAGAATCGGTGACAAAGGGCAGCCTTGGCGGAGTCCAACCCACACTGGAAACAATTCTGATTTACTGCCGGCTATGCGGACCAAGCTCTGACACCGGTTGACAGGGAGTGGACAGCTCTTACAAGTGGTTCCGGCACTCCATACTCCCGAAGTACCCCCCACAGGAGTCCCCGGGGGACACGGTCGAATGCCTTCTCCAAGTTCACAAAGCACATGTAAATTGGTTGGACAAACCCCATCCCCCCTCAAAGACCCGGAATAGGGTGTAGAGCTGGTACACTGTTCCACGACTGGGACAAAAACCACACTGCTCCTCCTCAATCCGAGGTTCGACTATCCGATAGACTTTCCTCTCCAGGACCCCTGAATAGATCTTACTGGGGAGGCTGAGAAGTGTGATCCCCCAGTAGTTGGAGCACATCCTCCCATCCCCCTTTTTGAAGAGGGGGACCACCACCCCAGTCTGCCAGTCTAGGGGAACTTTCCCCGATGTCCATGCGATGCTGCAGAGGCTTGTCAGCCAACACACCCCTACAGCATCTAGAGTCTATAGGAACTCTGGGCGGACCTCATCCACCCCCAGGGCCTTTCCACAGATGAGCTTTTTAACCATCTCAGCGACCTCAGCCCCAGAGATGGGAGAGCCAGCACCAGCTACCCCAGACTCTGCTTCCTCATCGGAAGACATGTTGGTGGGATTGAGAAGGTCCCTCCATCGCCTCACAATGTCCCGAGTCGACAGCAGCCCCCCATACCCACTGTACACAGTGTTGACGGAGCACTGCTTTCCCCTCCTGAGCCACGGGATGGTGGACCAGAATCTCCTCGAGGCCATCCGGAAGTCATTCTCCATGGCCTCTCCAAACTCCTCCCATGCCTGAGTTTTTGCCTTAGTGACCGCCGAAGCCGCGCTCCGCTTAGCCCGCCAATACCCATCAGCTGCCTCTGGAGTCCCACAGGCCAAAAAGGCCCAATAGGACTCCTTCTTCAGCTTGACGGCATCCCTTACTGCCGGTGTCCACCAACGAGTTTGGGGGTTATAGTTGGATAGAAGATGGCGCTGGTGTACGTAGCTGCTCGTCTGTTGCTCTCCCTTTGGTTTATGTTTTTGCTGATTTTATGCCTGGGCTCGCTGCTTTCGGAATCTCTGCTGATGTATGATCGGCAGTTTCTTCTGGAACTTCAGTACAATGCTGGAGTTCCATCAACGTTCTGCTACAGCCATCGTACAACTCTCCCCCCGTTGCTATCGGGCATTCCGGTACTTGTTCAGGGCGTCAGCCCTCCTCCTGCGGCAGAAACGCCCCTGCAAATGCGGCAAACACGGTGGTCATCTGGTGAGGCTTAAGACATCCCTGGCTCGCTTCTCGTTGTTTTTCCAACTGGGATCTGGATCATACGCGGTGCCCTGGCATTCCCTGGATCCTCCTGATGTCTGCCTTGTACCTGTCGCTGGCTCTGTGAGCCAACCCCGCCGCTCCTCTTCTCCTCGACTCTGTCAGCGCGGGGTGAATCCCGGGAATCTGAGGATTTGCCGTGCTGCTGATCATGCTGTGTTAGCCCGCCTGGCTAGGTCGGCTAACCCCGTCACCACACTCAACTTCGGTCTGCTCAACATCCGTTCTCTTACGAACAAGGGGGATCTCATCCAGGATCTCATCTCGGACTGTAAGTTGGATTTTCTCTGTTTAACTGAAACGTGGCCACAGCCCAATGACTTTATTCATCTCAACTCATCCACTCCACCTGAGTTTGTTTAAATGTGTAAACCCCGCTGCTCCGGTAGAGGGGGTGGTCTCGCGATGATTCACCACCAGCAGTGGAAAGTAAAGCCACTTGAGGCTCTGGCGCTTAATTCATTTGAATACATGGCCTCACAACTCTCTGGTTCAACTCCCATTATTCTATGTATTATGTACCGACCACCTAAACCCAACAAGAACTTTTTGAATGACTTTGTGGCTCTTCTGGCCCATCTATCCTCCCTCTCTCCAAATCTGATAATACTTGGTGACTTCAACATTCATATGGACAAGGACAATAATCCTCTTTCCAGAGACTTTGGATCCTGTCTAAATAGTTTTGGACTACAACAATACATAAATTTCTCTACTCACTCCAAAAATCATATTTTGGACTTGGTTTGCTGTTCTGGTGTAATTCCTACAGATTCTATAGCCCATCACATTCCCTTCTCTGATCATAAATTAATCTCCTTCAAAATAAGTGTGTCTCTCTACAAAACCCACCCTCCCGGTTTAATTTCCTTCGGGAAAATCAGGGATATCAATCTCGACACACTGTCTTCTGCAATAAATAACCTCCCAACTCCCTGAAATGTTTCCACTACTGATAATTTAGTTTCTCAATACAATGATGACCTCAACAACCTTCTAAACATCTTTGCTCCACTGAAACACAGATGTGTCTCCTTCTCCCGCTCTGCTCCATGGTTCACTCCCGCCCTGAACCAACTTAAAGCCAAAGGACGCCGGCTTGAACGCCTTTCCAAGAAAACTGGACTCACCATTCATAAGGACATGTACAATAGTCACATTCTTCTATATAAGGACTGTATTGCTTCAGCAAAATCCACATACTATTCAGGTTTAATCTGTTCTAATGAAGGAAATTCCAAATCTCTCTTTTCACTGTTCAATAATATCACAAAACCTCCGGACACGTTCCCTCCTCATCTTTACTCACCTGACTTCTGCAATTCCCTTTTGTCCTTCTTTACCTCAAAAATCTCAAATATCCATCAACAGCTTGCCACTGGAGGAGCTGCTGTCTCCATCGCAGACCCTTTACCTCCATTTCTTCTATCCCACACCCGTTCTCAGATTTCACTCTTCCATCCCCATCTGATATTTCTGAACTGATTTAGAAATCCAAACCTTCCACCTGCCTGCTCGACCCTCTCCCAACAGTCCTAGTCAAAGCTTGTCTCCCTTCACTGGTTCCTCACATCACTGCCGTCATTCATTCCTCCCTCAACACCGGATATGTTCCACTAGCCTTCAAGGCTGCTGCTGTCACTCCGATCATAAAAAAACCTGGTGCTGATCCATCTGACTTCAATAACCTTCGTCCCATCTCTAATCTTCCCTTCCTCTCCAAAATTCTCGAAAAGGTTGTCGCCTCTCAACTCCACAAACACCTCACTAACAATAAACTTTACGTACAATTCCAGTCTGGCTTCCGTCCTTTTCACAGCACCGAATCTGCTCTATTAAAAATCACCAACGACCTGGTGATGGCAGCTGACTTCGGTCTTCTCACAATCCTCATCCTCTTAGATCTCAGTGCAGCATTTGACACCATCTCACACAGCATCCTCCTAAATAGACTGGCAACCCTTGGTGTTTCTCATACTCCTCTCACTTGGTTCTCCTCCTATCTCTCCAACTGCACACAGTTCATTCAACTCAAGACCCACACTTCAGAGTCACTCCCCGTCTTGGCCGGTATACCCCAGGGATCAGTCCTGGGCCCCCTTCTGTTCATCACTTATCTTCTTCCCCTTGACTATATTTTCCATAAACATAATATCAACTTCCACTCCTACGCAGACGACACCCAGCTCTACATCTCCTCCAAACCATACTCCTCTCTTCCGCTTTCCTCTCTCTCTGACTGCCTCCAGGAAATCAAAGCACGGTTCTCCTCCAATTGTCTCAAACTCAACAGCAGTAAAACTGAAGTTCTACTTGTCGGCACGCCCTCCACTCTAACCAAGTCTCACAGTTTCTCCATCAACATTGACAGTTCTGCCATTTTCCCCTCCCCTCAGGTCAAGAGTCTCGGCGTCATTCTCGACAGCACCCTATATTTTCAAGCCCACATCAGTAGCATTACACGGTCTGCTTACTTCCACCTTCTTAATATCAACCATCTACGCTCATCACTCACTCCGCATGCTGCCGCAATCCTTATTCACAGTCTTGTCACATCCCGCATTGACTACTGTAACTCACTCCCCTTCGGTCTTCCCAATAAATCACTTCAGAAACTGCAGCTTCTCCAGAACTCTGCTGCTCGTATCCTGACTTGCACCTCTTCCTTTCAACTTATTTCCCCTGTCCTTCAACAACTCCACTAAAATACAGAATCAACTATAAGTTACTGGTCCTCACTTTCAAAGGTATTCACAATCTGGCCCCTCCTTATTTGTCTGATCTCCTCCATATTGCCACTCCCTCCCGTGCTCTCAGGTCATCCTCCTCCGTTCACCTTACTGTTCCCTCTGCCCGTCTCTTCAGCTCTGGAACTCACTTCCATCTGAGATTCGGAACATCAACTCTCTTCCATCATTCACATCTGCACTCAAAACCCACCTGTTTAAAGTGGCATACTCCCTATAACTCATGTAAACTGACTGTTTTGTGTCAATAAAATTTATATTTTTATTGACTTTTTATTTATTTTTCCTTTTGTGTACGGTGACCTTAGGTGTTTGAAAGGCGCCAAGAAATAAAATTTATTATTATAATTATTATTACCGCCACGACAGGCACCAACGACCTTACGGCCACAGCTGCAGCTGGCCGTCTCGACAATAGAGAGGCATTGAACACAGCCCACTCGGACTCAATGTCCTCCACCTCACCCAGGACATGGTTGAAGCTCTGCCGGAGATGGGAGTTGAATCTCTTTCTGACAGGGGACTCTGCCAGACGTTCCCAGCAGACCCTTACAACACGCTTGGGTCTGCCAGGCCTGACCGGCATCCTCCCCCACCATCTAAGCCAACAGGTGGTGATCAGCTGACAGCTCCGCCCCTCTCTTCACCTGAGTGTCCAGAACATGTGGCCGCAAGTCCGACGATATGACTACAAAGTCGATCATCAAACTGCGGCCTAGAGTATCCTGGTGCCAAGTGCACATGTGGGCATTCTTATGTCTGAACAAGGTATTTGTTATGGACAGTCCATGACGAGCACAGAAGTCCAGCAACAAAACGCCACTCTGATTCAGATCAGATCAATGAGTATGCCCACACCTGCTCGGTGCCTCTCACCGGGAGCAACTCCAGAATGAAAGAGGGTCCAGCCCCTCTGAAGGACAGTGGTTCCAGAGCCCAAGCCGTGTGTCGTAGAGAGTCTAACTATATCTAGCCGGAACCACTCAACCTTGCAGACCAGCTCAGGCCCCTTCCTCGCTAGAGAGGTGACATTCCAAGTCCCTAGAGCTAGCTTTTGCAGCTGTGGATCAGACCGCCAGGGTCCCCTGGCAGCCGCCCAGCTCACACTGCACCCGACCCCTATGACCCCTCCTGCAGGTAGTGAGCCCATGGGAGGGGAGGCCCATGTCACCCTTCGGGATGAGCCTGACCAGACCCCATGGGCAAAGGCCCGGCCACCAAGCGTTCACCTCCGTGCCCCACCCCCAGGCCTTGCTCCAGAGGGGGGCCTCGGTGACCCACGTCTGGACAAGGGAAACCCTGGTCCTTGCTTTTTCATCATCATAAGGGTGATTTGAGCCGCACTTCATCTGGTCCCTCCCCTAGACACCTGTTTGCCATGGGTGACCCTACCAGGGGCATCAGCCCCCAACAACATAGCCGCTAGGATCGTCAGGATGCACAAACTCATCCACCACGATAAGATTGCGGCTCAGGGAGTATTATTATTATTATTATTTTAAATTTACAGTTATTCATTATACTGAATTTCAGGGGCAGGGAATGGGGATTTAGTGGTTAAAAATACTTTTTTCCCCAGGTAGCCACTCCCATCTACTTCCCCCATTTTCAGGATAAATCCCCAAGGCTCCTCTCTCTCTTCTGGCTAGATCTCCAATATGATCACACGTTGATCCTGGCAGATCAATGTAGCATCTTCTCCCTCACCACAGGCCAAAGCCTAGTAACTTTAACTCGCTGTCTCTCATCTCCAGGTCAGCCTGACAGAAGCAAACAGTTTCTCTTTATTTGGTTTTACAGCAGCAATCCAAAATCTGGAATCCTCTCAGACAAAGGAAAGTTTTTCTCCAAGAGAGCCAACTGGTTAGCTTTCCTGTTAACCTTCCCAACAGCGACCAGGCTCCTTCTTCTAAGCTCACCCAACCCAACATAACTGAGACCCAAATGGATTTAGCTGGTTCAACAGTAATACTGACCAAAGAAAAATTCATTTTGGTATTAAGGATCAGCATACCACGGAGACCAGAGAAGCCACTGCTAGTTCACGGCAGTAAGGTCAGTGCTCGGAGCAGACCCGAATGCTTCTTCCAAATTAATTCAAACAATAAGTAACTGAAAGAGGAGAATATGTAGTCGTGTCACAGAATAAAATAGGGACTACAGAAAAAATTATTGCATTGAGATGATTTTTTATTGCAAATATTTGACATAAACGAGACTCTAATAACCACCAAAGTCCTATCCTCCAAATATTTATTACATGAAAAAAAATTACATTTTGAGAGTTTTTGTAAATCCTCTTTTAAATTATTTTAAATCCTTAAACTGGCATTTAGGGTTAAAATGTGCTGCTGAATGTTTGGTAGTTCTTTAAGTGATTTACAGTTGCAAATTTTTCCATGGATACTTTTGGCCATGGTCACCAGAGGAAAATAAAATTGAGGAGGTCAGAAAATGTAACTGTTTCTTGGATCACTTTAAGCTGTAAGCTGTTTCCTACAATTAATTCAGTCAATAAATCACCTATCCCTAGCAGATTAAACCAAAATGAAAAACAAAAAGTCATTATTTTAAAAAGATTTTACTAGAAGGACTCCTAATTAATGTTCCTCTCCTATATTTTGATTATCTATCCCCAACCCTACTGCATCTGAAAAGATCATATAGTAGTAAATGAATCAGCTTAAGTTTTCCACAATAAAAAGTAAGGGCACATTAATAATGCAACGTCCTTACCAATGCTCCCTCTGACCTTCTGTGGTCACATGGCCTTCACCTCCAGGTACAAATAGAGTAACAGAAAAGATATAGAGGAAGAGAAAATGAATAAATCAGGAAGGAATACATGATGAGAAAACAAGAACAGAAAGAATTTATTAATTACAAATAATTAGCTTCTTTTAGATGATAGACAACATTCTCTTCCACTCGTTAAAGTCACAAAGCTTAAGTGTTAGTGTGCTGCTTTAATGTAGAGCATGTTAACCAGTCTTAATGTGGACAAAGTCATGCAGAAACAACCATGTCTGTACAGGAAGATCGACAGCATGACACATAATAGCCTTGAAATAACCAAGGCTCTGTTTGTCTCGCAGAGGCACAAAGCCTTGCCTGTCTCTCATTTTCTCACCCTCCCTTTCTCCTTCTGCCTGTCTCACCTGGCATCACCGAGTGATCTCTCTGGAATCACGGGCAGGTCATAATGACTAGCTAGCATGGTGCCACCAGCTTTTGAACTCCTTATTATTCCAGTGAGAAGGAGACATACCTCACTGAGAAAGAAGCAATGGAGACAGAGGAGACAGCCTACTTCTGGATGAGGTGAGAGAAGGAGGGGAATAGGTTGGTTGAAGACTGACGTGAAAGGACACAGAGGTACAGGGCAGACGATTTATGAGGGACATACTTGTTCAATTATTATTTTTTTAAGTGTCTGTTACTTGGCAGCCTCGTGGACCTTTCAAGCTAGTTAGTTAAGAATGACAACAAGTGGACCCTGAGAAGGTATTTATTTAGCAAATGGGGCATCTAAAAATACTTTCCCATTTTTACTTTTTTTTAAAACATATGACCTGCATCTGATTCTATATTATGGCTAGAAAGAATGTAGACCTTTAGTGCGGTGAGGGACTTTGTTTGAATCGGGCTACCGCTGTCAAAACATATCCTTTAATCTCTTTTATCCCCTTTACCCGGCCCCCTTCTTTCTCTGGAAATCTAGGACATTCTTTTTCATCATCAGTGGCTTCTCTGGTCTCAGTGGTATGCTGAGCCTTAATACCAAAATGAAACTCCATAGTTAAGAAGTCTCTTTCTTTTCACCAGTGTGTTTGGTAGCAGGCACTGTCCAGGGGTTGGCAGGGTTTGGATGCGGTCCCCCTTTCTTCTTGCATATGCTCACACACACACACACACACACACAAAAATGTTGGACATGAAGTGGAATGAATAAATAGTTGTTTCCCACAATGACTTCACTGTCAGTACATGGCTGTACATTAGCAAGGAAATGCAACACATTAATGGAGACAAATCAACAACACAAAGAGAGATAGAGATATTTGCCAAAATTACTTATTTATATGGGAAATGGCATTTCATCAGAACATATCTGGACTTGTGTTATAAAAATCTTCATCGGTAATAATGACTTTTGTTTGCTTTCAAAAGTGAAATCCTCATTAAGAATGTATAAGGTATGATTGAAAGAGGACTAAAATATTATTGTATGTACTATTTCTGATTTGTTGACATACCCTAGAGAAATTTAATACATATCGAGCTGCTATATTATGACATTGTTTTCTGATATCTTTTTCATTGCCCATTGGCTTTTCTTTTCATTATTCCACTAATGATAGTTTTATGCCACATCATTTGGCTTATGAGCCATCCCTGTGCTATTTCCCTAATGCCTCTGAACCCAGGAAATGGTAATAAATAATGAAAAAAAAAAACTCTTTCTTTGGTTCTTTTTATATTCCTTCTACTGTTTCTGACAGAAATCTTTAGAATAAAGACAGTATTAGCTCCTTGTGTATATTCTGAGCCAACAATGGTACAATACAGGCCTGGAACTTACCTTTCTTGTTTTTGTTAACACAAGGTGATCTGTGTGATGCAGTTTACCACTCACAAGCAAGCTGTTGTGTCAGAGGCTGCCACTAGGTGGTGCTGAAATGCTGTCCTCCCTGTACTATTTAACCCCATGGGTTTCTTTAAATGGGGTTGAGAGCGTTGTTGAAAGACTTTGGCAGGCACTAGGCAAGAGTTACAGTCTAGGGTTTAATTGTGTTTTGATGGTGAAAAAATAGCTGTAATGACAGGGAATACACTAAAGCTATAATGGGCTCCAGAAATTCCACTTTAACATTGTAGAACTGAGTACTAAGCAGGGCACTGTTTGGTAACAGCAGTGATGTTAAGATAAGAACTGATAGGGAGCTTTCTGTTCTTAGCCCATTTTTAGATTTATCCTTGTGATCTATTATTCATTCTGCTGATTCTTTTTATTTGAAGCAGTTTGCATAAACCCACAACATCATTAAATAAAAGATGCTAATTGATCCATTCTGCTGTAATGTGGTACTTGCATTATAAAATGCAGCTTTTTCCATTACCCCTAGTTGTCTTTCTACACATTGTTTCATGTTTCATGAAGGAAGGCGGAGAAGACAAGCTTAATAAGCATTTTATACAAGGAAAATGTATCAACTTGCCAAATGTGTATTGGGAATAATTGGAGAGTGTACCTCTTATACACTGATTCTAAACAACATGACCAAACAAAAAATGCATAATTTCAAAAGAGAAAATATTCTGTTTGTTGCATTTGCTGTATGTGGGGGAGAGAAAGAAAGACAGATTGCATCTGGCATGAGACTATGATCTATAAAAAGAAGCTGAGAAGGGGATAGACTAATCTGACTCCGCAAAAGCAAACAGATATATTGGTCTCCACCAGCAAATCTAACCTAAGGCCCGAGTATCAGCATTATTTGTTTGTCCGCTGTTTCCAAGCAATTCTATCAACGCTGTACCAAAGCCAATGAAAAGAGATTACTCGGGATCTTTCTCTCTGGTCCTCGTTGTGGTGTATGGTTGCCAGTGGAAAATTAATTAGCAAATGTGACAAGGTTACAGACACATAATGAAAGTTATTGGCCATGTCACTTCATTTCCCTTGCCCCACTATTACTTTCCATCAGGTTAGTCAGCCATGAAATGGGGGTTTCATATGATGCAAGCAGGAGTGTGCTACCACACCTTCACCAACAACACCTCCCACCCTGTTCTCCCACAGGGTTTGCACATGGATGATCAAGGCACTTAGACTAATCTGGATGGTAGAGGGTGATGAGGGATAAGAACATTAGCCTATCATATGACATTATTTCAGTAAATTTAGGAATCAGGATGATAAAGTGGCAGCTTTTATCAACTAACTTCAATATTCGCTTACTAAACCCATTTTGCTGGGACTCAGTTTTATTTGGCACTGTAGTGGATTACTTGGAGCATGCTGGCAGCTTCTACAGGAGGGCTAACAACTTAAATGACAGCCCCAGCAGAGGGAGGGAAATTAAACAGTTAAAGGATGAATGGTCATGATGGGGTAATTGCTTTTTCTTTTTGTTTCTAAAGAACTTGTATCATGAGAAACATGCAGAAATGATTCAATGAAACAGGTGTGCAAAAATAGCTCAAAACAAATTCTGTCTCCTGAGTAATATATTTTCATTTCATATTTCTAGAAACAAAACATAAAAACAATCTCACAGATTCTTGCTAGGAAAACATATAAACTCAATGTTTCTAAGCTAAAACACCCCAGTGTTCAGACCCAGCATAAGGGGCAAGGATTGCCCGCTTAAAAATCAGGCCCACCACTCCAGGAAACAGCCTTTTCACTTTAATCTACTTTTCTACAGAAACCAAATAATCAAAATTAGAATGAGTTAAATTATTGCAGTTTTTGGTGCTGAGGCATTTGCTAGCTTTGATGAAATAGTAGAAGCCTTCAGACGGATACCTTTGGATAATGGACATAAGAAAATGGTTGAACAATAATGTTAAGAAATAAACATGTCAGGTGTCATTCTACAAGAATCAAGCCACTTAGCAGCTTCGATGATTCAAGCAATGTGAATGAGCCTGCAGCAACCTATGTTTTACTCAGCCCAACTCTAAACCATCCTTATAAAGTATAGTAAGTCACAGTTACTTTATTAGGTTACTGTCTGCTGTGGACGTGTCCTTTATGAGCTGAAGTAAGTGTTGCACATACTGTAATTGAACAGGATAAGTTTAGTTGAGCACTAGTAGCCACTCTCAGAAATGCACTTCTGTAAAGTACTCGTGCAGGTTAGTTACTTAGTTACTTAGTTACTTCCACCATGTTTCCTCTTTGACAGATATGTAGAAGTTTCCCAAGTGTTAGGAGTATAATGACGATATTTGCACTGAGAACTTGGTGTTCTGTGTGAAATGTGATCCATGGAGCTGAAAGTATCTCTCATATTTTTGCTATTTAGGTAAATTTATCAACTATATTTGGCCCTATTCAATCTGTCTGTTCATTGTAAAGTGTGATTATTGGTTGAGACTATTGCACTCTGCTACTCATAAATTAAATGTTCTACTTTCTGTTGAGTCTGTTGGGCCACACCTGATAACAGCTGCATCAAATTTTAAGTGTTAGCAAAGGTGCTTTATTATTTTTTAATTTTTTAATTTTATTTTTGTAGTAGAGGAAAATACTTTTATTATAGTATTCTATATGTTATCTGCTTTGACATAGGCCAAATGTTGAATCAATGAACATGATTTTATTCAAGTCAAAGTTCATTTGATAGACATCAAGCAACTGCCCAGCCTGTAACTCTCTGCTGGTGACGGACTGACAGTGTTCCTCATTTTGTTATTCAGTCGTGCATTTTGAAAGGTCCTACAAGATTTTCATTTTAAACCTATGATAATCTTTTCCTAACATTTGACTGAATTTATTGCTCTAAGCTGGTGAACTGTAAATCTGTTCCTAAAAAATAGGGACACGGTGATGTTTCTAATATAATAAAGAAAACAGGAACATGAGAATTTAAACGGATGGTTCTCCTAAGAATAAACAGTTATTTCGTTGCAAATCATGTTATGTGTTATTAGCATTTTGTGCTGTGTAAATGGACAGGGTGACACCCAGCATTGTAATTTTGCTCAAAACATTTGGCACATTATATATATATATATATATATATATATATATATATATATATATATATATATATGTCTATTAAGGCTGTCAAAAAATGCATTTATAGCTGTAACTAAATAAGTAAGCCAAATTTATCAGTCTCATGTCAGTCAGACTCATGTCACTTGAAGCTGAAGAATGACAAAGGTTAACAGTCTATTTCAATTTGATATTGTTTGCCTTTATTTCATATAACTTGCTATGCTATGAAGACAGATGGGGTTTAGATATGTAGCTGGAGTGAAACAGCAAAAGGAAGCAAGGGGATGTCTTCATTAATTCACT
The DNA here is from genome assembly GCF_017639745.1 of Melanotaenia boesemani. Classification (NCBI taxonomy): domain Eukaryota; kingdom Metazoa; phylum Chordata; class Actinopteri; order Atheriniformes; family Melanotaeniidae; genus Melanotaenia; species Melanotaenia boesemani. Next base: position 28,619,456 of record NC_055690.1, on the reverse strand, counting down.
GGTGCTGTAGAGATGTTGGAGACATCATTTAGGGGGCATGAATGTAATGAGAGAAATTATGAATGGATTCAAAGATACAGATCATAGCAGGGCTCTTCTCTAACAAAGTAGCTGACAGGTGGTAGAAAGGATTTATACTTCAGCTATGCAGGGGCGGGTCTAGAAAAGCTTTAATGGGGGTCAGGCAGAGGTACTGACCAGAAAAAGAGATGGAAAAATCTGATCTTTTTTTAAAATTTTATGAAAAATTTAACTGATTATTACAAATGAAGTAATGATCTAATGGAAATTGCAATGGCTTGGTCTTTCTCTTGATACAGTACAGTATATATATACAGGCAAAAGGCTTGTTTTTGCTTATTTTTTGTAGTGTGTAGTGACCTTATTTGAACAAGTTATACTTGAAGCCCTACTCTGCAAAAATACACATCTTTGATGTCTACAGCTTGATTAATAATGGATTTAATTTCAGAAAGACCACAAGTACACTGATCAGACAAATCATATTTTGATTTCTAGGCAGGATTTCTCGACTACAAATATCTTAAAGTTGGCAGTTTCTGAATGAGAGTCTGGTAAAGCTAAAGGATTATTTTTGGTTGCTCAGAAGTATTGCACTTTGAGGCACTTGCTTACTGGCATCACATTTTAGACCTGCTGGCTATGTCCACATTTAATAAACTGTCTAAGGATTTAGTTTGAAAGCTGCAGTCCAATCAGAGCAGCCCAGAGCATAAACATATCTCATATAGATAAGAGTATTCTAACACAGTAGATAATTTGTTCACTTTTCAGCTAACTTTGTTGGATCATTTTTTTTTCCTGACAGAATAAACAATGATAGAACAGAATAATGAGGATCTGCTTGTACCCACTGGTGAACTAACAAGTCTTGTTTTTAATGCTGCTTATGCATCAACTGCTTTATTTTGCCATGTGTTTTCACCCTTTCTACAACTGCAAGGTTTGTGTTAATTTATTCCTGAAAAAGAATGACTTAAAACACACCCCTAAGCGGGCAAAAACTGAGAAAATAATCAGTACACACAGTTCCGTACACATGTGTGAAGTTTGTGTTTGATGTGAGCAAACAGATCCACACATCAATACGCACAATACGACAAGATATACATAAAAGTAAGTAGTCAGTCTTTGATGATATTATGGTTACTGGCAAATTATCATTTATTTGTCTATTTATTTGTTTCAAACAGTGGTATTTTGGTATAGAGTATTTTAAAGGAGAGCACTTGTCAAGAGAGAGTATTTCTGTTGCAAAGTAATGGAAGGACATAGGAAACAATCATGTTATGTTTGGACATATACACAAACACATTCTTTTGCTTTCTCTGTGTTCTTCTGTGTCCATCTTTGATGTGAAATGCATTTGAAATCATCATAAAAAAAATAAAAAAAAATAAATAAAATGCAGACCTTTTCATTTGTGATCAGGTAACGGGGAAAGAAACTCCCATAACTGCATTAAAACAGAGAGACAAAAGAAAAATGTGATCAAAGAAAAACACGAGGTATTATCTATAAAAAGAACGTATAGGTAATTAATGAACTCAGGAAACTTTAATGCTTCATACTTGTACTTGTTTACTTATTGCTCTTCGTTTTTTTTACCCTGTGTTTAAGATGTGGCCAATCCATCACATAGGCATCTCAGACACCAAGATGGCTCTTCAGATCAATGGCTCATTGCCTTCCAGACAGCAGCAGACATGGACATACGTCTGTCTCCTTTGACAGTCACAAAAAGAAACAGGTCTGACTGGCTGAGAGGGCAAGACAATAGATCATTGACAATCATGACACAGATCTATCTCTGATTTCTGAAAACTCCTTCTGTATTGTTACCCATAGTTCCCTCTAAGTCCCTTTGCTTAGTAACAGTTGACACAGACATGCTTGGAATAACTATTTTAATTGGCTCTATCTGTATGAGTTTAAAGCTTTTGGAGGACATTTGGACAACAGGACAACAAGATTGAAGCAAATGCCTGTCAGTGGCTTTGCTGTTTATTGATTGCAAATGTGGTGAGAGCTTAATTGATTCACACTTTGAGATCAACATGATAATCTCTGGTTCTGGGACTACAGTGGGCTTTGCAGTGGGGGGGTTCTGCTGCCAGGCCCTAGACTGGGTTTCAAACCTGGGATGGCTGCATTGTGGAGTTAAAGACACTGTATATGAGCTGACTACACTTTTATTTTACTTTTATTATAAATTAAACATAAAGCACATATTGTTGGTTTTGTGACAACAGATTTTTTTTATTTATTGTTTATTAATTAATTTTATTATTTTATTTTATCTTTTGCAGGACAGATTCCAGTTGCAGCCCAATCTCACTGAGTGAGTTTGATGGAGGTTGCTCTCGTTTTCTGCCTCCTTCTTGTTTGTCAGCTGTATATAAATTTATTGAGATAATCATTAAAGAATTACTTTAGCATGCTACTTATTTTCATTTATATTCTTCCTCTATTAATCATATTGAATATATCTCTTATCTTTAAGCTTATATAGGGGTAAGTGAGAAGAACATGTGGGGGGCTGACTAATTGTGTCTGCCGGTAAAACAACACGTGAAATGTTACACGTAAAAGAAATGTCTCAGTTATTTGTGTATTGTCTTCTTGTTCTTGTTTTTTAGGACTCAAGCAGATGGGGTCAAAGGACCTGTGACTGCAGCCGACCCGACTTCTGCAACTGCAGCATTAGTCAGCAAAACTGTATATAGCCAGACCCATGTATAAAGGATTCAAGGATCAGTTAGAGGGAGTCTGACTGTAGCGGGTAGCCGACTCCATATTAGTAGTATTACTAGTATTACTAGTATTAGTTCAGGTGACAGATGATATGAATCCAGGATTCTGTATTTGCACATTCTCATATCAATTGTAATTAATAAATTGGTTATCTTGAGAGAAGTAGTCTGTCATATTTTGATCCATCAAAGAACACCTCTGGAGGAAAACCTCTGGTAAAAGAAATTAGTGGGAACAGTATCTAGTAACTAAAATTGTGGGAATTAATAAGTACCTGTTTAGTTTCACTCAGAAAAGAAGTACCTGTTTGATTACTTCTTTATTTAAAGGTTTTCTCCAACACAGCCTGTATATTCTCAGACTAGTGCTTCACCAAAAACAGATACACCTTTTTTTTATCTAGTGCCACATACCATTGAATTACTTAATGTTTTGGAAAACTCAGGTGTGCCTGTTAGTCACTGCTGTACTTCTGGGGGAGACTTGAGGCATCTCACAAATCCGGGGGTGCAGCAGTCAAAACTTGTTCAGCTGTCATGTAGCATTTCTTGCTCATCTGGATCAGGGACTGTGCAAACCCCTTCAATGGGTGACGCTAACAGATCATACCATTATATGCACATAAGGGCCATGTATTTTTTAAGTTGCCATATTTTGTGACATAATTGTAAAATCTTGTATTCTTGTTTGTCATACTACTTTTTTTTTTTTTTAAGAGTACTTTGATATTATTGGATTACTTCAGAAGCTATTCCTTTTAATGTTTTGGAACGTATCTTGAGATTCAATTTCTTTTAAAGCTACTTTGACTAAAAGTAGACTAAAGTAGAAATTGGAGAAGGGTGCCAAGAAATTGTGCTGGATGTCGTCAACAAGGTGAATCATTGTTATTCTTTTGCAAGACAAGTTGCAAATAAGCAGGCGTGAGAGAGAGAGTGAGAGAGAGCACCCCCCCCCCCCACCCCCCCATTTCAAGCTGTTTGTGCATAAACTGCAGACGAGTAAATGCTAGTATTTCACAATAATGATAATCAGTTGTTTTTCTCTTATTTGGGTTGCAAGGTTGCTCAAAGCTTTTGGGCAAATCTCAATTAAGGCACAGATAAATGGGAGAAGGGGTGGTTAATAAAACCTATAAAAACAACTGTCAATGACTGAAAGGAAAGGTGTAGCATGGCTTCTCATAGTTATTGTAAAATTCCTAAATATTAAAAGGAAAAAAAGAAACAAAAAAATGTTCATCTATTGGTTTAAGAATTTCTTTGAACATAAACTTTTTAGTGGTGATTAGTTATGATTTTATGTTATGTATAAACTGTGTCTCATTACTAAAACAAATGAGTTGTTTCTAATGCTTTTCAACATTGTGCAGTGTGATTATAATGATTAACAAAGATAACTGAACATGTGTTTCTGTCAGAGGGGGCGGAGCTACTTTCAAAACTCAACATATCTGGACCACGAAGGTTCATGGGAAATGCAGATTCAGCTGAAATTTAACTTTTTGTGACTGCTGTGCCATAAATTTGATTGATGTGCTTTATTTCCACCACCCTCTTTATACTGCATCTGTGGTAAAGAGGTGATGGTTACTGACAGCTTATCACCTTCTGAGTTCTGCAGTTCTGGACCCAAATCTGTTGCAAAGTTGTACCTATAAATTATTATCATTAGATGGTGTACGACAAATTTCAGTGTAATTCCAAAGTGACTTTTAGATTAATCAGACATTTAATTTGGAACAAATTGAATCTTTTAAGCTGACTTTCCATGAAACTGAGTCAGTGTGATTTTGTCCTTATTTGAAAGAACTAAGCAATTTGCGTAAATCTGATTCAAGAGAGTTAGTCGAAATAAAGAAAAGCCATTAAGTGAAATAGTGGGTTTGAATAAAGTCTAACTTTGTCTATGTTCATATGACTTGTTTGCGCATTTGTAAAAACTACAGTGATTTACTGCGACGGGTTTCCACGCAGGTTTCTAGGAAACTCAACTGGAATTAGAGTATGGGTTGACCATATTTCTTTCTGAACCTTTACCACATTCTCCTATGATTGCAACACATTTCTTGCAGCCTGAGCTGCCCATCGTCCTCCATGTACAAATAATTTGGTTGCGTCTTCCCACAGTGCCCTTTGCATTGTAGTAGGCTTTTTTGATTTACTTGAAGCGAACCGAGACTTTTGATTGTGGGTGGACCAGAGTTTGTCAACAAACAATTCTTGGCAAATAGATCTATGAATAAACAAACATAAAATAATTAAATCCCAATCCAGAAATTACTGAATCTTGGGTTTAATTGAAATATCTGTTCATTCCTCCACTGAGCTTTTTGTTGCAGCTTTTTCAACTATGTGTCTTTCTATAAACCTTCTATCTCACTTAGCCTATCGTTAAAAATACCATTTTCAATCCCGTCTGTTCTTATTAGAAACCTTCCAGCTGTTTTTCTCTCCGTCATGAAAACCAAGGGGCCAGTTGGTCCCCCATCAAAATGACTTCCCAGAGTGAAGCCTTGAATCCAAAGAGTCAAAAGTCACTGATGGGATTAATGCTAGCCCTGCAGGCAGTTTGCCAAGCAGGCTAACAAGTAAGTAGATGGACACCTAAAAGAGTTAGTCAAAAATGAAGCTGCCTTTTCAATGGTATTCCGGGGCTTAAACTAGAGAAGGCAGGATGAAAACAAGGCTACATGGGACTACAGCCATTCCTCTGTGTTCTGCAGATGAAGAAAGGAAGCCTGATCAAGCACAGCAGGGGAAGAAGGCAGGCTGGGAGGCCAGAGGGATTTAGCCTCTGTTTGTGTGTGTGTGTGGTTCATTGGATGAATATGTTCCCATATCTGTATGTCTGGGCATAGTAGTTGTACAATTTACTGACTTGGGGGGAAAAAAAAAAGAAAAAAAGCACCCTGCCTTTAAGCCACATCTGTAGAGTCCAAGAAAAACTTCTACTGTGATTATGTTGCTACTTTCAAGATAAAAAGGATAGAAGTTTTCTTGTGTGTGATTGATATCATATGTAGGACACCGGACTGTTAGATGTATAAATCATCCTGTGATACAGGAAATTTTACAGAGCATGTTTTTGTGTTTCCTGTGGTTGCCTCTGAGATTGAATTTATTTATTTATTTTTTTTATTTTTCCAGTCTTGACACTACTGCAGCAGAAAAAGTCACAATTATTGGAATCACTTGCTGACCTTCCTTGAAGAATCAAATCGAGGATAAACTTTTGGGAAATTTACAAAATTATTAAACACAACAACATTTTAAATGTACCTAAATCTTGCTGTGGGAAAATACACATCAAGATTAATTCATTCATTCATTATTTATAGGCTAGTTCAGGGTTGTGGGGAAGCTGGACCAGCAATTTGCAGGTGAGAAGCGGGGTGCACCCTGGACAGGCTACCAGTCCATCACAGGGCCGACACAGAGAGACAAACAACCATTCCTGCTCACACTCACGTCTAAGAAGATTTTAGAGTAACCAATTAACCTAATGTGCATGTCTTTGGACAGTGGGAGGAAACCAGTAAGCCAGCAGTAACTGGAGAGAACCCACACATAAATGGGGAGAACATGCAAACTCCACACAGAAATAATAATTAAAAGTTTATGTCTGAGGCTTAAGTCACAATTTAACTTCAGGAAAATTAAGACATACGTGCGGCCCTGAAAGATGTTGGATTAAAGCAGCGGTTCCCAAACTTTTTCTGCAGGGCTCCCTTTTCATTGACAACAACAATGTCAAGCTTACAAAAGCAAAGCAAGGCAAGTTGATTTGTAAAACACATTTCATGTGCTAGACAATTCAAAGTACTTCAAACAGTGTGTGTGCGCACGTTTCTGTGTGTGTGCACATCAACATGGAACTCCGCCATGTGTGATACAGAGAGAAGATGCAATATGCTTTGGTGTAAATCAGAAAAGTAAAGGTTCAATTTTTAAATGAAATGATAAAGCATGAAGTGAACAGTAACACAATACCTGATGTTTGTGAGGAAAAAGAATACACTTGCATATACAGCATAAAGATGTACATTTTCAAAAGCCCTCCTTTTCTGCCATATGCTTTCACTCTGTCTCGTCACTGGCAAAAGTAGCATGTTTCCCTTAAGGGAAACATCCTTTTCCAGACATCAGGAATAAAGCACAATATGAGTCTTGGCTGATACAAGCAGTGTGAGAATCTGTTGTAATCTTACAACTATGACTGCCAAAATTCATTAACCAGAACCAAACGCTGAATAATTGAATATCTGGGTGACATGGGCTGGAAAGAACACCACATTGCTTGATTAAAACTTCATCACCAGACAATGTGAAAAGTTTCCAAAACAATTAATTACCCGGGTATTAATGGTAGCTTGTGATATGTAAAACACAATAAAGTGGGGGACTTAATTAAAAAACCCATTATACTTCCATTTTCACAATTTAAAAGAGTTTTTAAATGAATGTGGCATATTTTCTTTCTTTCCTCCTCTGGCTACACACAAAGGGATTCACACTCACACTTCTCTTTAGGCAGACAGGAATGTGCCACCTTTATGGACCCAGAGCATGTGTGTGTGTGTGTGTGAACTTCTGTATTTATTGGCACAATTATGTATTCAAATTCTTACTCTTTTTTTCTGTCTAATTTACTAACTCCCCCACATATGAGTAACTGAGGAATTAATTTTCCTTCTCTGTTGCAGACATCTGCAAGAGAAGCTGCTTATAGCCTTGTCAGTGAGGACATGACAAAGACGAACCCCTCTGTGGCAGGTGCTCTTTTCTTCTTTAGCCCTCCACATGCCATCACGCGAACCAAGCCAAGACTCAGTCCTCATATTTTATGGAGAAAAACTGAGTCAGCATATTCTCTGAAAGAAACCTTTTATTGCTTCTGACCTCTGCCTACCTGACATACTCGGTCTAAGGCTGCGACCCGCATTTAAATATCAACACAGAGCCTGTGCAATGGTTTAGGAACGTCAAACACACACAAAAAATTTACCCCATTCAGTATATTCAGTCATAAGAGAAATCTTCCCAGGCTCTACATGCACACAGAAAAAGGCTCTTGCCTATGCAAAATATTTTGACAAATACATGAAGGGTCAAAGAGCTTCCAAAGGAAATGGAAGGAATCTAGGCTTTTCTGTCTGTAGTACAAATACAATGGGGACTAAATCTGTACTTGCACACAAATAGAGATGTAAACTTGATAACTTACACACACTTGGTCTTATTAGTCACTGTTGCTTTAACGTATAAAAGCATAGATACATGCAGAAAGACACAGGTAAGCTCTATGATTATTTAAAAAAGCAAAAATATGTAGACAATGAACTTGACAACGAACAGGTATTTCAGAATTCCAACTATTTGTTGTTTCACTGTCAAATCACTGAGTGTATACAGGTTTAGAGATTTTATAGGTTTTCTGAGTCCCAAAGACTTTCCTGAAAAAAACTTGCTTATGGATAAAAAAAGAACAAGGTCAGATGTGGTAAATCCACCTCTCATAAGCTCTACACAAACAGAGCATGTTGGTAAAATATCAGCTATGTAGTTCATAGGGGGCATCTGGTTAATCACCTTTGAGGGGATTTCTTGCACATTTAAAGACTTGTTGGTATCTTCAGTTTGCAGCAATGTTTATTATCTCAATTAAATTTAAGATAGAATAAAGTATTGTAAAGTTCAAGGCCAATATTTTTAAGTTAATAATAAGGGTTATTTAAAAAAGAACCCATATTATTAAAGAGGATTAAAGATCTCTTGAAAGAAAGAGACTACTGTAAGTCATTTAAAAGGAATGCTTCTGAAGTTCTTAGATTTAAGCCTTGATTATTAGACCACTGAAGTATGTTTATCAGTTGTTGCCACCAAGGCTATAATAGTTTAGGATTTTTCAGTTTGTTTTGACTTTTTGTTTTCAAATTTAGCTAGTTTTAATTAGTTTTTAGAGCAGATTTTCTAGTTTTTATTCGTTTTTGATTTTTGAAAATGCTTTGTTATAGTTTAGTTTTAGTGTTAGTTTTAGTTTTTGAAGAGTCAAAAACCCAACAGACTCTATACTAGAGGTTTAATTCATTCAAATGAAACAATCCATAGTTAACTACATAAATAATTGCACTAGAGATGCACCAACTTTAGTGCCAATTACTGCAGCTGATTAACAGTACAGTACCTCACGTTATATTGGACATGATGAAGTGAATGCAGTGAATATTTTAGACACTGAAAGTGCACGTTTCTGGTAGAACACAGAGCCAGACAGCTGGTTAAGATACTGATATATCTCGGCTGGATGCTGATGTGCCTTTCTTTACTATGCTAAACGTACATAACATGCTGTCCAACGTTGTAAACAAAAACTAATTTAAGCCTTTGCATTATGAATGAATGAACTATCTCAAATTCAACTTTTCAAGATTTTGTGTGTGTGTGTGTTCCTTCCCCATGCTGCTCAGCCTGGCTGAAGCTTCTCTTTCCGGGGAGGGGGGGCATAGAGGCTACTTTGTCCAGGTATTCCTGGTTAGCCTTCTTATGCAGCTTTTCAAATGGATTTTCAGATTCATGGGTTTTTCCCCTTTCACATATTGTACCACCTGCTTCGTCTACAAGGCACTTACTTTTATTTTTGACATGGTCACAATACAAGAAATACCAAATAGGACTCTGCCACTTTTTCCTAACTTTCGCCTTAGCCACGCTAGCCGGTGCTGGCGGTCACACTGTTGACATGTGATGTCACGGACCTTCAGGTGCCGTACGATGCAGACACCTGGTGTAAAATCTGGGAGAGCAAAGTAAATAGATTTCATTTCAACCCTGAGGTCTTATGTATGAAATAAATTTACAAAAACGAAAATGAAGGACATTTTTGCTAGAACTTTAGTTTGTTTTATTTTGTTTTGTAAACACACAATACGGTTTCAGTTAGTTATCTTTTTGTTTTTTTAACTCTTGTTTTTATTTTTATTTCAGTTAACGAGAATGTTTTTTTTTTTTAAGTCTAGTTTTCGTTTTTCGTTCATTTTCATTAACTATAATAACCTTGGTTGCCGCACCGTGGTATTGATGTGAAAAAGAACACCATCTTTCAGTTCAAGGTTTATACATCGTTTAACTTTACAATCTGAAAATGTCATCTGGTCATTATCATATTGTAAAAATAAGTAAATTAACTTTATACACTTTATGGCCGAAAAAAAAGTCGCCACCAAAAGAAAAGGTCACACACTCTTACGTAGACCTCATTTAGCTTTGATTTTGGCAGCATTCACTGTGTCGTTGTTTTGATAAGCTTATGCAGTGTTACAAGAATTATTTCCATCCAGTGTTCATTTTTCTCCAAGATATTAAATTGGCGATGGGAGAGTTCGACCACTGTGCAAAGCCTTCTCCAGTACATCCCAAAGATTCTTAATGGGGTTTAGGTCTGAAAATTATGTCTCATATGACTGTGCCATCAGGGGAGATGGAATAATCTGGTCATTCACTATATATAGGTCATCAGCTGACCTCATTCTTTGGACACATAATGTTTCTGAACCTAGACCTGACCAACTGCAGCAGCTCCAGATCATATACTTTCCCCACAGGCTTGTACAGTAGGCACTAGGCATGACAGGTGCTTCACTTCATCTACCTCTCCTCTAACCCTGTTTTGCCCATCACTCTGGTGAATCTGGACTCATCAGACTAAATGACCTTCTTTCGTTGCATCAGAGTCCAATCTTTATGCTCCCTCTTTATTCTCCATTTAGCCTCACTGATTAGTGGTTTTCTTAAGGCTACACAGCTCTTTATTTCTAATCCCTTGAATTCCTTTCACATTGTTCACATGGAAATGTTCTTATTTTAAACATAGCCCTGAGTTCTACTGTTTTTCTTTAATTTGATTTCACCACACGATCACAAAAATTCAGGATTTTTTTCTGACCAAATTTCTCTACAAGAAGATAAGGGTTTCACACTATCCATCCAGTTTTTAATCATGCGTGAGATGTTTTCTCTGCTTGATGCATGTCAGTGATTTGACCATTCTTAAACAGACCGACATATTTTCCACAACCACAGGAGGCATCTTTGCACGTGGTTGTTTAAGAAATGAGAAGCTACTCATTTCAGTGGGGTTAAATAACTACTTGTCAGCTGAAAGATAGTCACCCGTGCGGTATTTATCAAATAGGAGGATTGTACCTATTTACTTAGTTCAATCCAGGTGATGACAGTTTTTTTTTTGTTTGTTTGTTTTGTTTTGTTTTTGTGGCCAGGCAGTGTAAGTTCAAAATTACACAACATATTATGTCACTAGTTGTTTGGGGAAAAAAAGCCAAAATGCAAAAGTAGTGTATGAAGAACCGAACACAATTATTGTACTAATTTATGCATAAGTGTTACATGAACAGTTGAGATGAGCTAAGTTAAGATGTAAACCTGACCACTGCAACAGGAGAACAGAGGTCCAGCACTGTCACTGTGGACTGAATGAAAGAAGCTTGAAGACAGCCTCCTGCTTCTAACTTTCTCTGTAGGAAGTCATGCCACATAAATATAGCTTAGTTCATCATTCACATGTTATCTTTTCAATGATGATTTTGTCAGAATAAGGCAAGACAAATTTATATGTATAGCACATTTCATTGTACAAGACAATTCCAAATGCTTTATATAATCATCAAAACCATTACAGTGGGGTGCACAAAGCAATAAAAGTACTTTAAAAACATTAAAAATGGCTTTTAAATGCTTTAAACGTTTAAAAAAATTAAATAAAGACAAAAAAAGCTAAAATAGAATAAAATCAAAAGCAAGAAATTAAAGATACAGTGAGAAGAATAAACAGCTCTTTTAATTAAAGGGGTTAAATAAAAAAAATTTTAACCCTGATTTTAAACTGCTGTAAGTTTCAACAGGCTTTCAGTTTTTTGGGATTTTTTTCCACATGTGAGGAGCATAAGTGCAGCTGTCTCATGGACTTTTTTAGGGAGACCGGTAAGGGCAGCACTTCAGTAGTCTAGTCTGCTAAAGATAACAGCATGCAAGGTTTTCTAAATCCTGCTGAGACCTCAGTCCTTTCATCCTTGATATGTTCTTTAAGTGATAAAAGGCTGATTTCACAACTAGCGGCTTTTTGACACAGTTAGATGTTAGACAAACAAACAGACAAAAGATACAGAATTTTTTCAACTACAGAACTTTATTGGTAATTTGGTTGTATTAATACACACACAATTCCTGTTTTTACAGAAAGAAACAAACAGATGGAAATGTGGAGCGTGGTCTCATTTGAGTCTACTTTTGCATATGCTGATGATCTGATCCTTGTCTGTGTTATATGGGAGTGTAGATATGTTTTTCTAAGTTTTCAGACTTGAATGTTAACATGTATAAGTTCTGTTTTGGAGCTGATGACTCATTTATGGTTTGTTTTCTGTTTGTTTTTTACAGTATCACATAAACATGCTCAATAGATTCTGGACCTTTAGGTGTAATAACCTGAAATCGTCTTCTGTTTGGTGTTTTCTGTTTCTCATTATCATTATGAAGTACTTTTAGTCCTTCTTGTAAGCAAATTTCTTCTTCTAAGGGTTTTTTTTTTTAGTTCATTGACTTTTGTGGGTATCCATGTATACACAGTTCTTCTAAGGTCACAACACAGAATTTTAATAAGGTTGAGATCTTTGACTTTGACACTTTATTCTTTTCGTTTCTATTCACTGGGTCGTAGCTCTGCTGCTGTGGGATCATTGTCCACTTACAAGACAACTGAGCAATACCCTAGCTGTCAGACAGCTCACTTATATTCTGTGTTTTATTTATTTTTTATTTTTTCCAAACATGGTTCTGTGCATGAATATTTTCATTTTGGTCTTGTCTGTCCAAAAGATATCATTCAAGAAATGTTGTTTTTTTTAGAAGTTTGTTCAGATGCAGCTTTTAAAACTGACGTCAGCCTGCCGTGCTCCTTTTGAAAAAAAAAAAAAAAAAAAAACATTTTTCTCTTGGCCAAACTTGATCAGTCTTTTTCCAGTTTTGCTGTTGTGAACTTTAACTTTTAACATGCCAATTTAAACTAGTGAGGTCTGAGATGTAGCTCTTAGGGTTTTTGCAGTTTCTCTGAGCACTGAACTTCAGAGCGGAGGATGAAAATGATAGGAAAAGATTGGCAGCTGTCTTAAATGTTTTCCACTTGGGAATCATCTTTCTCACTATACACTGCCTTATAACCTTTACCAGATGACTGATAGCAAGCAACAATCTCTTCTTTAAAATGATTGTTGATGTCTCTGTGCCTTGGCATTGCATTAACACAAACCCTAATAATTCAGACCAACAAACTGCAGAAACGTCAGTTTTTATAGAGCATTTAATCAAGTGCATTTGATAAACAGCATCTGGCTTCAGCTTAGATTTATAACTCCTGTGGAAGCAGTAAGGCTGTGTGTATAATGTCCATCCTGAATTTTAGCCTATGTATTGGCTAAAAAGCTAATGACAGTGTAATCTGTTGGTGATGTTCATCTAAGCTTGATTTGAACTAATTTTAAGTCCTGAAAAGACAGATATAGATATATTTTTTTGTCCTGATACGTCAGACTTTGGGAATGGGCTACTGCCGTGTGCTTGCACATTTGCAGACTGGGTTATCTTAGCACTTATGAAAACACTACACAGCACTCAACAAATCCAACCATTCATCAAAAGAGGTAGCAGTAGTTTTAGTTTGAAAATTTGTTTTACTATTTATTTTATTATTATTATTATTATTATTGGAGGGTTTAGAGACTTGGACAGGATGAACACATGATCCTATTTCATATCCTTTAGAATTTTAACTAGATGAGCTTAGGGTGTTGTGTGTGTTGGTGTGTAAGAGGGATATTCATGAGGCTGCGGAATGGAGCAGGAGGGTAATTTTCTGCACTCAGTGAGCCAGGCATTCCTCAGGACAAAGGGACTGGGGAGACACATAGATTACAAAGCTGAACAGAAGTGATGAGAAGTCTGGGGACACACACTTACACAACCTCCATCATTCGTTTATGAACACACTGACATGTACACACAAATGCACACATTAAACACCCCGTTTTTCCCCCCTCTCTCAGCTTTGCCAAATCCGACTCCACCCCACTAGCTCACGGCCGCCTGCTCTCTCAAATCCCTCTCTACTCCTAAATTGCTTGTCAAAAGGACGAAATTAGAAAATACAACAGTGCAGCTGACAAATAAGATTACATGCTGTTTGCACCTGGTTGTGGCAATTAAAGCTCTGATGACAAGTGAGGATGGCCTCCTAATGTGGTGTCTCAAGGCATATCAGCATTTTCACAACAAGACTGCACCCCACGTGCCGCCTTGGCAGCACTGCCTGCCATTCTTTGGCCCTTTGTGCTGTCTGATATATTCAGTTGAATGTTTGCCATATACTACATTGAGATGATCATTATCAAAACTGTGTCAACAGTTGCTGCAAGTAACTCCAGTTTCAAAGGCAGTTTTATCTGATCCAATAAGGAAAAAAGCCCACAAGAAAACAAAACTGTTTAAAAAAAAACGCTTATTTGCATGGAGACATGATTCACGTTTGGGCGTACAAACAGCCGATTGTGTTTAAATACACAGAAGATATTGTTGAAGGTACATATTAGAGTTCAAATATGCCCATCAAGTAACTTCTAAACACACTATTATGTGTTTGTTCTGTGTAAGCAGTGCAGTCAGGGGTTTCTACTTCAAGTCCTTATGTTCAGCAGCTTCAGCTCAAGGGAATTTTCTGAAAGTCCCCTTTTCTTAAATGGCCCCCTTTGAGTGACAGCAGACAAGCAAACAAAATTGTTTAAATGTACCACTTAAGCTTCTTCCTGCCTTTTTTTGTGCCAGAATAATAAAACAGACCCTTTGCATTGACAGACGACACATCATTATTTCATAAGCTTGCAGAGTTGAACACACTAAATTATGTACACTCTGCTTTCTTGTGGAAAACGCGATTTCCCTCCACATTAGAGTATAAGATGCTGAGTTGAGGGCAAGGCTTGTTCACCATATGCTCTGAAATGTATCAAACTCCAGGAGTAAACAAAAATGATAGCTCTAGCTAATTGTAAATATAGCAATGCACTGTGTTTGAAGTCCAGTTGTCATTAGTTTGAATGTGAGTGGGCTTGGATAAACGCAGTTAAAACGCAGTCCATTTTCTTTAATTGCTCAGATTTTCTGCTTACCAGTTAAATTCCCCTTGCATTTCTCAAGTTGTGGTTTCTGTTTTTTTTTTTTTTTTTTTTTTTTTTTGGATTACTTGTTTTTTTAAAGAAGCCTTCTTAGTTTTGCCTCCAAATCAGAATGATAATGTTGCCTTTGCTCATCCCCTTTTGGCTTCTTGACCGTCTTTTAGGGCCAATCATTGACAGTGACTAGCCTGTAGAGAGCTTTACTCTCCTCATTAGCAGTTGCTCTCCTCTTGCTAAGTTAGCCCTGCTTGGGTCTTCTCTCTTTAGTGGTTTCCAGTGCCTCTCTGTCTGCACATGGAAGACTATTGGAGAGCTTGGGGCTTTAGAGTGACAGATGGAGGCTGCTTTGTGACCCATAGAGATTGGCAAGCCCTTCTGTCCCCTCCTGATTGAATGTCTAATTACCGGTCGCTCTCCTCACGTCAAACAATCCTGCTTTATGTTATCTCAAGCCGCTCCCTCTTGGCCCACTTGCTGTGATGGCATTGTCAGATCCTGACAGCTGTTGTCATCTTCAGCTAGCACTGATGCCATTGAGGCTTGATGAATGGCACTTTTATGAGAGGAGTCAACAGGCCCAGGTTTGAATGAAGATATAAATACGCATATGAGGGGTAAGACAGAAAGGTGTGAATGAAATCTCCAAATAATTCCCATGCTGTAGGAGCAGCAGGTGTGTTGTGGTGGAGTTGGTTCAAAAGCATCAGAAGTTAGAAATGATGAGAAAATTTGACTTTGTTTTGGATTAATGGAACCCAGATTTTAAATGGCAGTTATCTTTTGATAGTTATTTTAATGCAATTCTGCAGTGTTGACTTACATTGTCAAAAAATAAAACTCTTCACATTATTTATATATTTTTTTCTGCACAACATTCTTTCTTAGCATGTGCAAATGTGCATTACATTTGTGATAATGATCAAGCACAATTGTGTACGATTCATTAGCTGTATGCCATTTTTTTTTCTTCCATATTGAATGATTTCAGTCTCCCATGTAAATTAGAATTTCTCCACTGTGTGCGTCATCACATTCAGAGAATACAAAGACGCAGACAATTCACAGATGAAATATGGGATACGCTTGTGGACCATGTAATTAACCACAACTTTACAATGGCGAAGACTGGTTGCATGGGTCAGTAAAACATTTAGAGGGGAAAGAAGTTATCTATTAATTTTATACCTCAAATTCTTATATTATTCCAATTAATGTTCTAGTATCATTCAGTACAACAAGCATAATGACTTCATTTTTTTTTCCTTTGGCAGAATACCTCAAGAGTAACATGGGATCTGCAGTGTTGTCAGTGCAAATAAAGACATCCTCACTGCAGTAGACAACAATTGCATATTTGCAGATATCAGCACTGTCACCCTGTCCACAGTGGATAAGAATGCTGAAAGGATCTCAGATGACAATTAAGTAACTCTACAAAAGCCTGTCTTTTTTTGAGGATTTGGACAGAAGTAGCTGTAGAACTGGTTTGAACAGAGAAATGATTAAACTGGTCTTATAAGAAATTTAGAAGAAACTTTAAGATGTTTGGTTTGTCTTTCCAACAGGTTCGGTGTGTTTAGTCATGGGGTGCTATTCAGCAGCCAGTAATCCAGAAAAGTAAATGCATTACAGCATAGCATTTTCTGATTTAGTACAAGAAATTATAATTTTCCTGATCTTAAACATGTAGATTAATGCTCAACATAAAAAAAACCAAAAAAACGAAAAAAAAAAACTAAATTTTAGATGACATTTCAAACCTCTTTTATCTGTGTTGTTGTTGGTTCTTAAAAGTAGTGCATTGGTTGTTTTGTGATTGTTTCACAAATGTATTAATTTATGGTTTAATGTTTGTATCCAATATTCTAAAAGCAAACAGCAAAACATAAATGACACTTATCAGTAGATGAATTTCTCTTGACTATGCTGTGAGACAGGTTTGGGAATGTAACGGTTATCTATATGCACTTAAAAACAGTGAGATAAGTAGCACACTTGATTTGCTTTTCTGGCTGCATTTGTTTGCATTTTTCAAAATTAATTTTATGATTAAGTTATTTTAAATCTATCAAAAGTCAGGAGTGATGATGATGTCTCCTAGACCAGCAACCCTTGTGGTTGTGGTTATCCTGCATAAATATACATAAACTATAAGAGGCACAATTTAAAAAAAAAGAAAAATGTAACTACATAATTCAGCATCAGTGGGCTGTACAGAACCACAACCTGGTGACTTTCCTGGACTCCTGGACCTTATTGATCTTATCCATGAGCAAGAAGGAAGTTTGAAGAGAAAAATCAGTGTTATTTTCCACTAAAATGTCATCAGGTAATGCTTTGTGGTCCATTGCCCATTCTCTTCATTGTTAAAAATAGCTATTCTGTGACAGAAACTATGTGGTCGCCCACCACAGAGCGAGATGTGTTTGCTGTAATGATATAAGAGCAGAGGCACAAAGGTGGCAAATGTTCCTCTTCTGCACTGCAGAGGAAAACATCATGTGAGAGGTCAGTACAGATCTGTGGCCAAACAGAAATGGCTAAATGATTTCCAGTATTTTTTAACACAGCATCTTTACTTTGATAATACACTGAGTCTTATTACAGAAAATCTTTTTAATATTAAAACATTCGCCTGCTTTGATTGATTTTTTTTTTTTTTTTTCCTGTACAGCTTAGTCTAAATCGGGGTCACATGGAAGCTAGAGCCTATCCCAGCAGGCGAGAAGCAAGGTAGACCCCGGACAGGTTGCCAGTCCATCACAGGGCTCAACACACAGAGACAAACAACCATTCACACTCACTCTTAGGGAGAATTTAAAGTGACCAATTAACCTAATATGTGTAGTCTTTGAATGGTTGGAGGAAGCTAGAGTACCCGGAGAGAACCCACGCATACACAGGGAGAACATGCAAACTCCACAAAGAAAGACCCCAGTTTGAACCTCCACCTCAGCGGACGCTCGTACACAGAACAAATTAATTAAGCAACTTTCAGCAGTGTGGAAAGCCATTTTCTTTTGTTTAGTTGGTTTATTTTCTGTTAATGAATGTTTGGAAATGAAGAGGCAAGGAACACACTTTATATCCTCCACAACTCCACTCTTATTAAAACAACATGTTTTGACTAGATTTTACACAGCAGAATCCAGAATGGGATGGATGGTAGGATTGCACTGTAGACTGTCACACCAGAGAAGGTCAAGTAACATTTGATCTGATGTTGTCCAAAGACTTATTTTAATCATGCATGGTTTGACTTAATATACTATTAATACATTTTTCAACACATGAGAGAGCAATATTGATCAACAAGCACAAACCAAAGCAATTCCATAATAAACCCTGACATGGCAGTGATCTGCTTTTGTATTTCTGTGCTGACACACTGCTTTTGTGTAACCATGTGATGACATACCAGCTGATGTTTTAAATACATGTTATGTGATTATGTTGATGCATACTGCTGACTCTTCTAACTCTTACATGTAAATATTTAGGGTCACTGGTTAGTTTTTCCAATGTTTTGTAGAACTGAGAAAGTACTGGGTCTGTATTTAGTGCAGTAGCGTTTATCTCCTGATTTATTAATAGGAAGATCAACTTAAAAAAAAAAACACTTTGAAAAGGCAAGTTGAAGACAAGCATTAGTGGTTTTACAATACCATTAATCACACTCTTCACTATTTCAGTATCATCCTAGTTCATGCTGGTTCTTAAAGACATTGACAATTTCATTAATTTAATTTCCACTGCTTTTAGAAACATAAAGCTTAATTTTCTCCCAACAAAATCTGCAGTAACTGTTTCTGCACCATCAGGTTTACAAAGAATTCACTGAGTCCATATTTTGGAGCCCTTACATATGACCGGGGCACAGCTTTCAGGCCACTGATTATCACATTAGTTATTGTGGAGCATTGCTCCAGTTTTCCTTTTCCTTTAGTCTTTTAAGCTCTTTAATCTCTCCCATTTGGTCCATAATCACTTTTTGCTGATTTGAAATTGTTGCTATTTCTTCAGACATGAACCTCAGTGACTTCTTTATCTCTTCATTTTCCTTATCAGTGATGTTTCTTTTAGGTGGCATCTTGCAAACAAATTCAGCTTTGGCAGAGGAGAACAAGTGGCTCAGAAGCTGTTGCAAAACTAGCCTACTAGCCAGTCCTAGTGACAGGGCTCAACCAAGAATATATTTCTGGTGGCTAAAAATGGAGTCTGGTGGTGAAAAATCCCAGTGTTTGGTAGTGGCGCCAACTGAGTAGTCCCAGATGCTGGAGCCAGGGCATGGCCTTGTGGCTAATCCCAGTGGGTTCTGGTAGAGCCTGGTGGGTAATCCTGGAGGCTGGTGGTGGAGCCTGGCCCTGGTCTTGTAGAAATCCTGGTAGCTGATGGTAGATTGTGGGGCTGAGCAATGTGGAAATGTTCATGAGTTGACTAAAATAGACTTTTTTTTATAACATGACTGTCGCCATCGTGTATGCCATTAATATTTTTCACTCTGAGCTGCTCTCAAGACTATGAATGCATTTAAAGTTCATATAATATACCAAATGTAGCACAGCCTGGTTTTAAATTTTAATAAATATGTCATTAAATATTGGTATTATATTGTGTAAATGCCAAAGTATACACAATAACAACTATGGCCCAGGTTTGAATCCCATACTGGGACTCTTTGCTGCATGTCTCTCCCCACTCTCTACTACCGACGTTCCTGTCTAGCCACTACTTAATAAAGGCTACTAGTGTAAACAAAATCTTAAAAAATAAAAATATTTTACTATCTCACATTGTGACTGCAGTACATTTTGTAAATGTGGATAAATGTATCTATCACATGTTTTCTTGTGAGACAGGGCAGACACAGCTCTCTGCATCGTCTTTGCTTACTTTATCAAATTAAACACACATTGAATTAAAACATTCTTCTCTCATCTGTCTTTCTGGATCAGTTCATTACTTCAAATATCAAAAGAACCAAGTACAACTTAAAAAAAACACGTAGGACTGGTGCTAAAACACTGTAAACCTATCATCAGTCCTATCAGAACAAAACCATAGCAAAGCAAAATAAACGATGGTCAAAATAGTTTCTGAGAATTCTGCATATTCATTTTAATTCTGTGCATATACTGCTAATTTTTTTCTATCTTTTAAAGAACTTTGGGGTGAGATGCTGAGCTGCTAGTTTTCATTTTCTGCACATCTAGTCAGTGAAGTGAAGAGATTGTCTGGTCTCTCCAGGATTGAGAGGCACCTACAGAAGGAGTGTTCTGCCTGGCAGTGAAGAGCAACCAACCAAAACAGAGTAATCTAAAACAGTTTTAATGTGCTGCTGCCACCTACATTTTCTCTGGATCTCTTCTTTTTATCTGTTACACACTAAACACAACCATTAGGCAAAGAGCTAAAAGTGTTAAGAAGGGGAAAACTGTCAGACAGAAATCATGTCTAAATCATTATTCTTATCATCCCTGATTCTGCCAGCTTGTTTATTGCTCTCCTCATAATGGCACCAAGTCCTTTTATGTCTTTACAGTAATATCTTCCAAAAGAGCTCTCAAAGAGGGGAAAGGTGCTGTGTGAAAAGAGTTTTATGAGAGTCTCTCTATTTTTCTGAAACAACATTTAAGTATCTCCAAAGAGGACACGATCTGCCTTTCACCCCAACGGCAATTATCTGGTGCTCTGTAATTGGTAGGAGACAAAAGGAAAAAAACCAAATGAAATCAATATTCACCTATGAGCTAAAAAAACTGAGTTTTTCTAAGCAACTTTGTACAATGCAGAAGTGCCTTATTCTGTGCACAGAGAAGTATGACAAGGTTGGACTGAAAGGGATCTATATTCCTTTGTCTGCTTATTTTCCTGTGAGCTTCAGTCTGAAGTCTTTCAGCAGATGCAGAGGACAGGTAGTGTATTGGAAATACTGAAAAAGGTTAAATCACTGCACTGGCACATAAGCATTGATTTATTAAATGAATGTTTTTATTAATAAGAGATCCAAGGTTTGCAGCAAAGAAAAGGTTTTTGCATTTTTAATAAAATTTGTGTTTTATCAAATATAGTATTGCTTGTATTTTTGTGTTCAGGATGCAGACTGATGCAGTGGTTAGAGCTGTTGCCTCACAGCAGAGAAATTCCTGGTCCACATATCAGCTGGAGTTTGTCTCTCTGGAGTTTGGGTGTTCTTTTTGTGCTTGTGTGAGATATCTCTGGATTTTCAAGCTTTTTCCTGCAGTCCCAAGAACAACAACAACAAAAAGCATGAGCTTAATTGGTGATGCCAATATAGCTGTAGGGATGAGTGTGAACAAATAAAAACAATATAATTCTCAAGGACTAAAACACAGTACTTGATTTCAAATTCAGAATAAAATGCATTACATTATGTATTTTGACATTTTTACACCTTTCCCCTGTTTTGTCATTGGCATTGCATTCTTAAGACAATGGATGAAGCTGTTTCCTCATAGAAAGATAACTGCACCATTTTATATGTATTATATGTATGAGTAAATAACAAAGCACACTGTGTCTGTAAAGCACTTTGACTAGTAAAATTGTATGAAAAGTGTTATTAAAAAGTACAATTCATAAACCTGTATTGTCACACTCAAAAATCATTTTTGTGCCCACGTTCTCAGAAATTATTTCTTTCAGTTTTTAAATGTGTTAAATGTCTTAGTTTCCAAGAAACAGGTGGGATGATAAATAGTATTAATGAGTTTTTCATAGCAATAAAACTCATTGTGTCACTTTCTTTAAATACATACATCAGTCAAACGTTTTACAACCCTACCTTTCCAGTTCTTTATTAAAACACAGAGGGGGTCATAAGTAATCAAGAAAAGTTGGAACACCGGTGGTAATTTGTAGCTGTTTTCGAAAAGGTTGATCAACCTCCATTTCTGTAGAAAAGCAATTTGTTGTTGACTAGTTTCTTGTTCCCGGAAAAAACATTAAAGACAAATTTATAAAGAAAGGATTTAAAATGATAAATGTGCTTTTGTGTACCAACATTATTTTAATATTTCTACATGTTTAAGTATTTTTTAAGTATTTTCTTTTTTTGTTTTTGATGGACCACAAACCCTTACTTATTCCCCCATGGAAGCTGGGAAAGGTGCCAACTCCATTCAGTCCTCTACAGGATAAGGAGGTGAAGCTAATGGAAGAAGAATGGTGTTCAGATATGATAATTAATATTTTGGCTATATTGTGTGGTGTAGATGTGTGGCCATGTTCGTAAGTTAGAGAAACCATCCTTAAGTATGGATTATCTCTTTCTAGCAGTTCTAAAATACCTTAAATTAAGAGCGACCAGATCAGGCAACACTTTAACACATCATACCTGCAGTGTGCCTCTGCAAAAAGAACAGAAATAGCACAAAAACAATTCTCCGGAGCACAATCTGATTTTCAGGCTACAATAGGTGGGAAACAGAAATTGCACCGTGCATATCACTAAAGTCATAAGAGACAGAGAAATGGCACACAATGCGATGGATTTAAAAGGGTATTCAAAGACACAATAAATCACCGGAAGAACGAGGAAAAACTAGACTTTCCATGCTAACAAGAAAATGAAGGACTGTTAAAAATAGAAAGCTAAAAGGAGCAAAGCTGAAAGCACAGCAAAAATACAGAATAAAAGCGAAAAGAAATGAGGATGATAACATAGAAATGAAAGCAAAGTAGTGAGTTAAGTGCTTGCAGACATATTTATTGCAAACCTTGTTTTAAATGTAACTATTGAGGAATAAGCACCCTGATTTTAAATAACTACGTGGGCATGCATGCAGACTATGTGACACACTTTGGTAATGCATATGAATCATCCTTAAAGAAGAAAAAAAGTGCAGCAATTTAAACACAAAACCTGTCAAGGTGAGGGGTAAAAAAAGTAGCTATGAGAATAAAAACTGAAACGACTGACTGCTATACTTGAAAGAATGACTATGAAAGTGACACCATCACTTAGATATGATTAGAAATCATAGAGACAATACATGGACAGCAGGTAACATTCAAATTTACTACCCAGTAGCGACTACACTGTCTGAGAAACCCTTAAGATGCTTTGCATTTCCTGGCATATTTATAACTTAGCAGGCCTGCTGAAAATGGGATATGGCATTTACATGCAGCAGCTCATAAATATTATACTTCAGTGTGAGATATGGAGGGAGCGGAAGCACGCATGTAAACATAGTTTCTGGCAGGTCCATGCGTGGGCAAGGGAATTAATCAGTTATGAGAAGCAGAAGGATGAAGCTTTTTCATTCCCAACTGCCAGCCCTTTGCCAACCTTGCATCATGATATGTTTTTGCTATGATAGTGTACACCCTTGCTGTATACATAACAGCAAGGGTGCAGTTGTGGTCCTCGGTGGCCGTAGTCCTCCAGGTTTTTTGAGTTTCATTGCTCTAACACACCTGATTCAAATGAAATGGCTTTTCTTAACAGCTTGTTGTTAAATGCTCTCCAAGCATGCAGACCCATGAATCTGATTCAGGTGTGCTGCAACAGGAAACATTCAAAACCTGCAGGACAGTAGCCCCTGAGAACTCACTTTAGACAGCCCTGCATGAAAGTAACTAAAAGGAAAATAACAGATTTTTTTTCAAGCGAAAGATTTACTGGTGAAATTTTAACTTTATCTTAATAAATATAACTTAAATATAACTTATAACTTAATCATGCAATTACAAAATGGTCACTTTGACATCAAATGTATACCCAAGACTAATATAAATGGTTCATGTAAAAAAAATATTTAGGATATATATTAGGATATGTGCTGACTGAATAATACTTTGTACAATGTGCAGTATTTTAACTCCCAGAATAAAATGTCTCTGTCCATGGTGCTGAAAACTTTAACTGGCATAATTTAATACTGTATGTACAGAGTAAGGTTATATGACATATTGTTTGATAATAATATACAAGATAATGTTATATAGTACTGTACGAAATGTTCTGCATTACATACATATAGCCTTGGCAAAGGCTCTAAATATATCAAAAACCATCTGCTTCACAGTGGCTGCCATATTGTATTCAAGCCAAAGCTGTTTTTAAGGCAAAAATTTAAAAAGGAAATAAAAGAAAAATGAGGGATGAATGAAGAAAGCATCACAATTCCCTTCTGCTCATTGGTCCTCAATGTCTTCACTGGCCCAAGAGAAGCTCTGTCACATTAATGCCTTAGAAGACAAGAGCTCCCGCAGCTTCCTCTCCTGGGTTTTAAACCCCATCCCTCTCTTTGAAGATCCTTTTTTTGCAGCATCTGCTTTTTTTTAAAACCATCCCCCCAACCCACTGCTACATTGCCTCCCTTCCTCTTTTCACACTTTGATTGCAAGTATCTCTCATCGGAGTCCCCTGGCTAATTGCGTCATTCTAATGGTCTTTTTCATGATCGCACTCTGTGGTAAGTTGACGTTTCATGCAGCTTATTAATTAGAATTAGCGAGGAAAGGACACAAAGTGAAGAGAGAAAGTGCTGATCAGTAGTTTGGGTGTAGAAATTGCAATTGTCTTGGTTCAAGTCATTGAGGCTGTGAGGGGATCAGGAAATGAGCATCAGACACAAAAAGTTTACATCATTCCTGGCTAACCT
This sequence comes from Melanotaenia boesemani, assembly GCF_017639745.1. Lineage (NCBI taxonomy): Eukaryota > Metazoa > Chordata > Actinopteri > Atheriniformes > Melanotaeniidae > Melanotaenia > Melanotaenia boesemani. The sequence continues at coordinate 28,594,808 of NC_055690.1, read as the reverse complement.
CTTTATCTTAATCCTATAAAATTGTTGGTATAAATAACCCCTCATTTTGTGTTCATTACCAGGAAACAGCCAACTGTAGATGTGCTTTAATGTCTATTGACTTATTATCTCAATTGGCTGCAGCCATTATCAGTAGCATCCACACTGCAGCAAGACTTGGCCTGTTGGTGGATAGAGTAGGTGTCTCCATCCTCATCTTTTCCTGGCACACACATATACACACTTATACATACACAGTGGTGACAGTGAGGGTGTAGGAAGTCTCCTCCTTTAGCTGGAGGGCTTACCTCTCTCTCCGTCTCCCTCTCTCCTTCCACTCTCAGTCACTCTGTGATGCTGCCACGTCAGTGCAATTTAACAGTTCTTTGATCCATGTCCTGAGAGTGAATGGCAACAAATTAAGCAAATTATCTGAACCACCCACGGGCCTAAGGCAAAGAAAGGGATGGAAGGAGGAGGGGTTGGGGGATGCTACAGTTGTCAAAAGGAGGGCCGAATATGACTACCAGAGCTGTGAGGGAGAGAAAAAAATAAATAAATGTGTGCTGTATATAAATGCATGGGATAACCGATGAATGACCTGAATCAGGGGAGATGTGTTCTGCCTCAGTGCTCTCTACCTGAGACAGTGAAAGCCTGCTGGAGAAGTGAGCAGAGGGCTGGCTGAGTGATTTACATTGGCAACAAAATGAATGAGGAATTGTTAAGAACAGCATCTTAAAATATTATATCTGTGTCGTGACATTTGAAGGGAAATTATATGTATGTTAGGCAAATTTTTGTCTATTTATTCATTTATTTATTTATTTATTTATTTTTATGAGACTCGACTGCTTAGTTCATCCAATCAGCTTTCAAATATTAACCTCAACTTTGTGGTTCAAACTTCTTGAACAACTAAATGACTAAATGACCAAAAAACCAGTGTGACATGATGGTAATTCTATGATTTATGCTCTATAGTAACACCATGGCTTAATTGTAAATAATGTCATTTATGCAATCAACTTGATACAATTACCACAACTATAGTGCATTAATATCCCTGTTATATTTGTCCCAGCTCTGCAGTTTACACTTTGCTGCATTAAAATGTGGGATCAATCTATTTATGGTTTAAGGAAGTGGGACATTTTAATCTGTATCCCCTGATCTGGACACTTCTATATGAATTTCTGACATTTTATTTCCTTTCTTTCCTTCAAGTGAACAATAAATACTTTTGAATTCGTTTTGCTGTGTCTTTCTGCTCAATACATCTCATCTCCTGACTGAAATTGTCCTGCAACAGTTACAAACTTATATTACCTATAACTTCTTCTTACCTGGTGAAATAATGAAGGTGATGTAAATCCAAGCCAATTTTTCATCGACCAAAAATCTTTCCTTCCAAAGGAGGCTGAGTGCAGCCGCAGTATGTCAATCATTTCTTACCATTAACTCTTTTCCAGTGCGCCCACTCCTGAAATAACTGTGCTTCGTAATATTCACCACTCCAGCCGTCATGATTATGTCACTCCTCATGTTCAAATCTCTGAGAGCCTCCTGCACCATATCTGTCTTTTCCATCATCAGAGTTTAGGTTAGATGAGTTGTCCTCATCCTCTGTGTCCTGGTGGAACAGGCCAAACAGGAGCTGCAGCTTTCTGTTCATAATGTAATTTCACAGCTCATTATGGTGGGACCATTCCCTTCAGATGGCATCAGCAGAAATACCAGATATGTTTTAACTGGCAGATCTAGGTCAGTATATGCAAACCAAGTCCAAATTCTAAGATGATTTTAGACAAAAAAAAAAAAAAGTAAAAAAAAAAAAAAAAAAAAAAATTTTCCAGTTATAGCAAATGTATTTGAGTTTGCTGTGGTTGAATATGTGTGAATTTTCCTGATGAGCCAACCATCTGGTGCTCTGTTTCAGGTAAAATAACCTCTAAGGACTTTAACTTTGTGTATTGAATAAAACAAGATGTTTGATGTAGTTATTCAACTCCGGCCTGTTGACACAGAAAAGCAGAGGAGTCAATGTGAAAATCCAGAGTGGTAAACTAATTAAACCTCAATGCCTCACATTATTTTAATGAATCCTAATAAAGCATTTTCCCAGGGCTATTAAGATAAAGATCATGATAGATTCAGTACACAGGTGTGCTAACATTTGTCGCCAAATCAATGGATTCCCACTGCCTGAGCTGTAATTAGACTACCAGACTCAGATAAGGGTCATGCCAAACTTGTGTTAAATGCTTAGCGAGTCCCTACACGCACATGTTTGTACATCCACTGCTGCTTCAGCTCAACTGCCAGCTAGAAAAGGAGGCTTTGCAACAAGCTTGTTATAAATTATGCGATTAACCTTGTAAGACTGAGGGCAAGTCTTGATTTTTGCTCAAGGTGCAGTTGCTTTATTGGGTTGCATAATAGTGAAAAGAGGCCCAACATGTCAGCTGGAGGAATGTAGGCAGGTGATTTAATTTAAATGGCTATTTTGCCATAAGACTAGTCTGTTTTTATTTCCTTTTGCTGCAGGAAGGAGACTTAGAATTAGCACTGAATGCTTGACTGAATAATAGATCCTATGTACAAGCCTGCAATATAATACACTGCTTTCAACAGAATGTATGGCTGCCTTATGACAAATCCTGTTAGAAGCTTCTTTACAAACTCTTCAGTTATATACAAGTCAAATATCAGCCTATAGATCAGGAAAATAGACTGCACCCAAACACCAGCACATTTTGAATTAAATAGTTGCAGATGATATATTGCGTTTGGTTTGATGTTCCTGTTTTAGAAAGTGAAGCCTAGCCGGCAACATTAAATCTTTAACACAGTCAATAGGCTTCTGAATATTTAGGAGAAATGCAGGGTATATTTCGCTAACTCCTAAAACCATCAGAAAAGATTGGAAAAATATGCATATGAGACATTTTTAAAAATACATCTTAGACATAAAATTAAATATTTATCCTGGAGGCACACAGCAGATTCTTTCTTTTAGGAATGATGGCAGACATCTGACAGGTTTGATATCCAAGGGGCCATTTACTTGATAGGAAACGGCTAATAGAAATGCCAGACACAGAAATCTGGTCCCAGATTAGTTTGGCTGTAAGACCATAATATCAGCGTCCATCTAACTGCCAAGAAAATTATACAAAAAAGTTCCCTCGCAATATAAATAAATGAATACGTAATTCCAGTCAGGCATGAAGCTTCAATAAAAAAAGTTATAATAAAGAAAAAGTAAACATTAATATCAAGGCTGGGGATGCATTTGATGGCCTTTATTGTCTTCATGTCATATTAGCTCATTACAAAATAAATGTTATTCTTACATCTAAAGAAACAACATGCATATTTAAAAATCAATGCTTTCCATTGTCAGACACAGACCAACATGACCTCTGTGCCTTTTGACACCTTTCTGACAGAGCCAGTGTGTGTGTGTGTGTGTGTGTGTGTGTGTGTGTGTGTGTGTGTGTGTGTGGCTGCAACAGCTCTTCTGTGGTATCAGACCACTTGTGCCAGCCGTCCATCACCACGCTCATTTTCATGGATTCTCTAAGGAAAAATAAAGAGCTATACCCAGAGTTTGTTAAAGGCCATGAGAATTGAAAATGTACAAGTTCCAGGAACACATATAATTTTTTAGAGCACTAATAATAACTTGAGTGGAACTTTAAGGAATTGTCATGAAAGCAGGCCTTAGACATTTTAGTGATAGGTTGTTTATCTCTTCTTATGTCCATAAACTTTGTCTGGGTTCAAACCAGACACAGAGGATAATCCCCAAGTCTGCTACAGAGTCGCATCACCATAAGCAAACGGATCTTACTGAAATTAGGGAAAAAACTGAATCTAAAAAGTCAAATCCCACACAGCTTTTAAAAAGCGGAAGCAACCACTTGGATGGGTCGAATTTCCTAGCGGCTTAATAAAGCAGCAGTGTTAGCTCTGAAGTGAATTAGAAAGTATCGTTGCATGCATCATGTTCTGATCAGAGTACTTAAATGAGTTTTTAACCATTAAAGTAATTTGTTTTTCTTGGAGGGGTGTTAAATTCAGACCATCCACTCTCCACTTCATTCCCACTCATTGAGGCTTAGTCGAGCATTATGGGAAAGGGAGTAATTACATGCACACATAATGAAAGCATTGTAAAATATTCATTGAATTCATCTTTAGAGGTGCTGTACCCATGGCTGCAACTCTTCCTTTTTACACACAGGGTTTTTAGAGTTGTTTGGTCTGTTGACTGACAATGGCCACAGGTAGAGCTGCTTCATGCCTGTGAGCATGTTTTTGAGTCACAAAGCATTTCTAATTGCTCATGACAGGAGCTTCTGGTTGCCAGATTTGATCTATACAACCCACCGGAATATTTATTGTTCACCATTGTGCCCCTAAAAAATACATTATTTGAGATGTTTTGAAAGTCTTAGCCTGAGGCAACTATGACTATCGCAACAACTGACCAGGCAAATAAGAATACTATAAAAAGAAACATTGAACAGTTACAGATGCAATCTATAAAATTCCATTATATTTCTCATCAAATCATATTTCTGCAATAGTTGTATATGAATTATACACTTAAACATTAATATCATGATAATCTATTTATTTTTATTTCTTTATTTGTTTAAATATATTGTTTTATCTTATTTATTTGGTATTATGCAATTTATGTAATCTTGATGGACCTGACTGGAGGGGACAGCAAAAAAAAAAAAAAAAAAAAGGCCGCAATGGAGAGAAGTAAAAAAGAGAGTGGAAAAAAGGAAGAGGAGACAAAGATACAGTAGATTGAGGCTTTCTTTGAGAATTTCTTACAGCTTTTACAGGTAAACTGTCATATTGTTGAAAAGACGGACGTATTAAATGTGAATGTGTCAACACAGTGTATGCCACTTCTAAAACATGTTCAGTTAATGACATTTAGAAATGAGTGAATTACAACTTTATATGCTCTGTTTGGGTTTATTAAACTTTGGTAGACATGGTGTTAATTGTAACTGACTTCTAAAAAAAAGCTAAATACACTTAGCAGGTTGTCTAAAAAAGAAGGGTGAGAACATTTCATCAAATTCAATGTATTGCTTAAAGACTAAATAAATAAATAAAAAAAAATGGGAGCAGGAGTAATTCTAAATGGGAGCGGGATGGGATCGGGAGTAATTTCATCAGGATTGGGATGGGACAAGATTTTTTTCTTTGGGAGTGGGATAGGATAGGAGTGAAAATTCACTCCCGTGTCACAGTCTCGTGCACATAGCCTTTATCATTTTCATTTTTTTTTTTTTTTTTTCAGAAGACAGCCATTGGTGTAATTATTGGTACATATTATTACTAAAAGCAGCACACACACTCTATGACAACTCAGACACACGCACGCACCGTCCACTGTGCGCAGGCAGGTAATGTACCGTGTTGCTCATAACTGCCCCACATTTCTGTGTGTACAACAATCAAACCAGAGTAGAGCAATAAATCACTGACAAAAAAATAACTGAAATGTTTCTGCTTTCCCAGAATATTTTCCATAAAATATATTTTGCTCCAATATAAGTCGCAACAACATCTGCATGCAGCACAGGCTACTTTGATTCATTTTATACAATAAAATGTATCCCTTTATATGTTGTAAGTAAGGTGAGACAAGTCTCACCTTTTTACAATAAACTACCACGTTATAACGTGATACACTCACGTTATTATGATAAAACTATCACATTATAATGTGAAAAGGTCCCTTTCTTTTTTTTTTTTTTTTTAGTTGGGTGACAGCTCCATGCTTCTGTACAGAGTACCAAAGACACACACATTAAAAACAAACACACACACAAAAATAACTAAGCAAAAAAAAAAAAACAAAAAACAAAAGTAGCTTGTGTATAAACCCACTGGACAACTCAGTGACTGTGTCAGCATGCAGAGTATGAGGAGTCAGGAGTGAGCAGAGATGAGTGTGATCGTGCAACTGTGGCCAAACCTCCACAAAGGGTAGTGGTAGACCCGGGTGATCAGTGGCAATCCTGGAGCACGAACCCAAGCCACCCCACCACAAAAATGACCCCGGGCCCACCCCGAGAGCGGCAGAGAAAGGCAACAGCCAGAGCCCCCCACAGTCAAAGGGCTCAGGCCCCCGCCGGCCAAGATCGGCTGCCGTTGACTCTGCAAGGCACCCACCATCCAGGGCGGCCAGAGCAAAGGGTCCCAAGCCCCAAGAGTCCAGAGGCAACCACCCCCCCAAGGCAGAGGGCCCGCACCATGCCCAAGAGGACCAGGCCGCCCCAGACAGCTACCTGGCGCGAGCCAGCACCCACCGCGATGTTCCAGCCGCACACCCCAGGAACCAGGGCACCATCAACCACTTATCCCCAGGGAACAGAGTTGTGAAAGGACGCCATTGCCCTCACTTTGCCCGCTCATGACTGTTTGTGTGTTGTTTGCAATTAAAACTGATGGGCAGTAACCACGGCATGCTGGGAGTGAGCCACAACATGCCACACCCCCAAAAAAAAGTTGTTTGTACATTGTGTCCTCGTGTTTTGATGTTTAAGTGTAATTCAAACTGAGAGCCACAGGATGCAGCCAAGGAGGCCACTTAGATGACCCTGTCCGTTCCACCCAGCACAACATGCACACCTCTCAAGAGAGGGGTCCGAGGATGTAAGACAGAACAGAACCAAATGTCCCTCTAGAGGATGAACCACTGGTGACAGTAGGCACCCCTGTTCCCAAGGAGGACCCCAGGGCAGGGCAGGTCACGGTCATCCACCCACCACATGCCTAGGGAGGAAGTAGAGGAGGAGGAAAGTCCTGGGGCAGCAACCAGACACCAGGGTATGCACCAGCGCACCCCAGGGCAGCACACCCGGTAAGCACAGAACCCCCCAGCACAAACCCACCCCTCCACCCAAAAGAGAAGGGGCCACCCCTGGACACCAGAGCCCAGAATCCCCATCCAGCCCACCCCAGAACATTTCGGCCCCAAACTGGTTCAAGGGACAATGCCCACTGACCCAGGCCCCACGGACACAAAACTGCCCCCACAGCGAAGCAGTCCAGATCCCCACCACAGGAAACCACCAGGGACCTGCAGCCAGAAGGCAGCACCCAAAAATATCCAAACCTCAAAGCAACGAGGTCACAATCTTCCACCTACACTAAGTGGTGGAACTAATCACAGGGGACCAGAGTGAAAATTTAGCTAACTGGTTCTTTGAGAAGGCAGACAGTTTGTCATTAAGTCAGCCTCCCACTTTGAAGTTGGAAGAGAGATTGAGTCTCTAGTTTAGATAATAGTCTATATACTTTGGGGCATTAAGATTTTAGAATTCTGCTACCCTGATAGGAAGCAGAATTCTCCAAGTTTAATTGGTTATTGGTATATTTTTTACATATAATAGTTTTAAGCTGGTGATATTCTAAAAATGTTGTGCTGCGTATTCCATATTGTAAATTGAGAATTTTAAATTACAAGATGTTTCCATTTTCTATTTTATGATCTAACTGTTTTATTCCTTTATTTTTCCATTGATTGAAGTTTTTTTTTTTTTTTTTTTGCAGTATGTCAGGGTTGTTCCAGATGGGCGTAAGCTTACATAGTTTCCCTTAGGAGAAACATTAATACAAAAGATGATGGATTCATGCTTACATGTTGTTTAAGGCTAATTCTTAGCCTATCACCTTAATGTTGCAAGGGAAATTTAGACTCAGCAGACCGGGTAAAGTCTTTCAATCTTCTGTTGTCCAGTTTTATTAACCCTGTGCTATCTTTACTTCTTATTCGTATCTGACAGGAGCGGTACTCAGTGTTGTGTTCTGCTTTTGTAGTCCATCTGCATCAAGGCTGGACATGTGCATTCAGAGATGGTATTCTGAACACTTTAGTTGTAACCAACGATTATATAAGTTACATCATCTTTTACATCATTGTTTTACACCATCCAGCTATTGGTGTGTGATTGTCTGATAAGCTAATTGTGTTAACAAGCAGTTGAACATGTGTACCTAATAAAGTGGCTCATTGTTAGTGGTTCTATTTTTTTTCACTTACATGTAAGGTTATTGCTTAGAAACAATCAGTGTTTTAAAGTGAATCTTTTAAATAATTTTCTGTTTTTTTTTCCCTTTTCTGTGCATGCGTGAGCATATATATGTAATCTGCTTTTTTAATATGAATTTGTGCATGTAGAGTATCAACCTCATAAGTTATATGTTTTAGTTTCTATTTGTCTATATATCACACAGATATAAATAGTGTACTATACTGCTTTCCCTCAAACAATAACTGCTTCTGACTGGCAGCATTTCATGAATGCTTACACTTTTTTTTTTTTCTCTCCAATGCTCACAATAGATTTTTGTGCCCCATAATCCCAGGAAATGAACCACATGATGTACCAGATGACGTTCAGTTACAAACTCCCTGGTCAGATAATGTCAAATTAAAATTCTGATCTTATCCTCGCTAATTGTAATATCAAGGGGTTAGAGCTGATGATGCATTACAGCACACTGTGACATCTGGCCTCTCTATAATTAGTCCTCACATGCAAAAAAGGAATACTAAACACTGACGTTTGAACATGGAAATGTGACCTTAGATAGTGGAAAATTTGGCATTTGCAGCAGACCCAACTTGAATAGGATCTTAGTTCATTAGTAAAGTTAAAGAAGAGCTCTGTGTATGGCCTGCTTTCTGAGGAACTTAAGTCAGCTTCAATAATGTAATGTCAAAGAATCCCATCATTAGTGGTGATGTGGTTATTTCATTTCTGCTGTCTTTACTTCCCACAATGACTGACAGAAACAGTTACCATGAATCCAAAGGATTAACCTAAAGTACTTTCTTAAGAAGTCTATGCCTGGATTTCAAAAGACTGAAGTATACCAATGAAAGCATATCTAATGAAAATGTAGGGATTATTCATTTAGTTGACTGGTTACATTGAGAATTATCAAGACAGCAAAAGCACCCAGAGGCTTAAGATAATTAACATACTTTATGTTTGAGTTTTATTCTCCATTGCCATCAATTTTTGAAAGTGTGAGATGAACTGATGTCACAAATTTAGTGTATATATATATATATATATATATATATATATATAAATTTATTATTTATATATTTTTATAACATGGTCTGGGTGAATACTTGATTCTGATTGGCTGGTGGGTGTCAATTAAAAAGTGATAATGGACACCTACAAAAGAAGTTACGGCCAAATAGCCTTATTGCTGTAAATTATTACGCTGACTAAACGGTAGTTGGTAATCGTGGCAAAAGAAGCTCAGACACCGGGCTGCAAACGCGCCAGATCAGAGCAGCTTGCAAGCTTATTGAACGATGTAGGAAATAAATCTGTGGACTTTGACTTTTTGAAACAAAATGTCGCATCATCCTCTGGACACACACAAGCTGTAAGGGCTGCACCCGCCCTCTGAAATGAGACTTTGTGCCATGTAACTTAACTGTGGCTGACGAGCTGCAGGTTCTGTGTTAGAGACGGTTAGTGTGTAGACTGAAATAGCGACATGTCTGTTAATTTTTATAACTCATTCACATAATCACACATATAAGTCCTGGGGCAGCAACCAGACCCCAGGGCAGCACACCCGGTAAGCACAGAACCCCCCAGCACAAACCCAATAAAAAAATAAAGCTAATAACGGCCACTTTTGGCTTCAATAGTAAATGTTACCAGTTCTGTTTAATGTTAGATTAAGTAACACTTTTTATTTATTTATTTTTATTTATTTATTTATTTATTTATTTATTTATTTATTTATTTATTTATTTATTTATTTATTTATTTATTTATTTATTTTTAATGGTTGTTGCAAATATGTTTTGCTGTGATGCCTGTCTAGGTTTGAATACCTTATAACCAGCCTTGTAAGAGGTGGACTAAGTGCTATGTAGTTGTCCTCTTATTTCGCTTTCCAAAAGGCTCTTGTGCCTGAACAACTGGCATTTCTTTGTCATTCAGCGGCTACAGTGATGGTAGATGACTAGACAAGTGCAGCCATACAATTAACATGACAGCATGTTTCATTCTCTTGCTTCACAGAGTAGTCAGTCTGAGTGTGACAGAAATTTTGAAAGCAGCTTCCCCCACATATGTTTACTGCTCCACCAATCCAGCTGATTAAAAATAAAACATTTTTGTGTGCTGCAGTCTTGCATTAGGCACCTATTTATTGGTAATATAATAAGACCAACCTTCTTCTTCTAATTTAGCTTTTGTTCAATTTTCTGAGCCATGCTGGGTGGATTTTGTTGGCAAAGGACTTTTTAAAAGTCATATTTTATTTTAATATACAGTTTATGATCGTCAGTTTGTTATCCAATCCTACCATGTCATTGATGTGAATACAACAGCAGTTATGTATTTAGGAAAATGTGCTTATTTACAAGTAAGATCTGACGATTAATCATTTGTGTCTTACTCCCAGTTTGTCACTTTCACAGCATCACAAAATCACAGGAGATCTTGTGATTCTCTACTTCTAGGATAAAAGTTCCATCATCCATGATAGAAAATAAATAAATAAAACACTGAGACATCCTGACAGATTATTGACGTAATGTTTATATAGTTACTGTATATAGTTATAGTTATATAGCAAGCGCAAATCTGCATGGGGTCCGTCATTTTGAAAATTACTGGAAGCTTTAAAAGTGCTCCTGTGTCTGGTTTTCTGTCTGGCCCAATCTGCACTGCTGATGCGTTCTGGACACGTGCTCCATCGAAGATAGACTCGGTGTATATGTTGAGCGGAGACCCACGACAAGGCCCTTCTGGGATGCTTAACACGCACCGTGACATGCCCGGTGTGAAACACACCCCTGACTAAAATGGTCGCAAATAGCTGCGGCGCACACGCACCTGGTGTAAATTGGCCTTTAGGATTACCATGACTTGGATGACTAAGAAACATCAAAATATGTCTTTCAAATCATCAGAAAACATAAGAATTACACAAACAATAGAGTCTGATGTTAAAAAAACAAGCATTTTGAACCAAAACTACAACATTTACCACTTATTAGAGAGTGCACAACTTGTCCTCCTTTTTTAATCACCATAATGATGAGCTCTGCAACAGCCTCAAGAGCAGAAAAGAGCATTTGGCTGGAGTCTCATGGTGTCCATTTTTGTGTTGGAAAATGACACTAAAGGGGTTCTGACCCATCCATGGGGATATTTGTGAATAACACTCTTATGTTAGTCAATTAACTTCATATTTAGACCTGCCATGAGAATGACTGCTCATGTTTAGATGGTGCCTCATGTTTTAATGGGTTAAATATGAACTGTACAGCGAGCTTGAACTGCTCAAAAGAACAAGGGAACACTTATCTCGAAGAATTAAATATTCTGGTTAAAAGTTGTTATTCATTACATAGTGAAATGTTTGAGGACAAAATAACAAGAATGATCAATGGAAATCAAAATCATTAACCCATGGAGTCCTGGACTGTCTATTGTGTTGTGGCAGAGTGAGTCATCTTTTCTGGTCTTTGAGAGTGTCTACAGGTCCAAGAGTTGTTGGCTGCACCAAAGGCGTGTGTCACCTACTAATTGGCTCCTGCTAAACACCAGCCATCTCCAGATTGATCCCTGCCATCACATGCAGCCTTGAAAAGACCAACCATTCCTATGTTCTGGTGGCAGCATTTTTGACAGCTGCAGTGATCAGCCTGTTCAGTCCTCAGACTCAGGTTTGTTTTCTTGTGTGTGTGATTCAAGCTGCTAAATTTCAACACATTACTCTGTGTGAGTATTTCTTTGTAAATAGATGTTTTCACTTTCAAAGGTTGTAGCTGTAGGGGTGAACCGCCATTTTTCTTTATATTCGCTTTCTCCTGTTTATGTGGTAAGAAGTTAAGCTTAGTAAATGATTTGTTTAGTGTTCTTTCATGAAGGGTTTAGTCGACATTTACCTGGTTGGGCTAGTTGGTTTTCTTTTTTGTTTTGGTTTTGGTTCACCCTGACGACATTGCTTTACAGGCTTATTTAATGATCAGCTTATTGTAAATAATTTTTTTATCTGAAAATTTGAGGACCAGGATGGGGAAATCCTTTTGTGTTGTGCTCGCACCTCCTAGACAGAGCGTAACACTAACCCAACTTCTGTGGAAATTTCTTAAGACAAATCTAAATGAGCTTTAGTAGTTTGTTTGGCCTTCACATGCATGTATGCATCCCTACAATATGTCAACATGCTCCTGATGAGATGACAAATGTTCTCTTGAGGTATCTCCTCCCAGACCTGGATCAGGCCATAAGTCAACTCCTGGACAGTCTGTGGCGCAACATGGCAGCGTTGGCGGGAATGAGACATGACATCCCAAAGGTGCTAGGTTGGATTCAGGTCTGGTGAACGGACAGGCCAGTCCATAGCATCAATGCCTTTATCATGCAGGAATTGCTGACACACTCTAGCCACATGAGGTTGAGCATAATCATGCATCAGAAGGAACCCAGGGCCCACTGCAACAGCATATGGTCTGACAATGGGTCTGAGGACCTCATCCCTGTATCTAATGGCAGTCAGGGTACCTCAGGCTAGCACTTGGAGGTCTGTGCAATGCTCCAAGAATATGCCTCCCCAGACCATCACTGACCAAATGTCAAACTGCTCTTTCTGGATGATGTTGCAGGCAGCAGAATGTTCTCCACAGCGTTTCCTGACTCTCTCATGTCTGTTGCATGTGTTCAGTGTGAACCTGCTCTCATTCGTGAAGAGCACAGGGCACAAATGGCAAATATGACAATCCTTGTGTTCTCTGGCAAATGCCACTGGGGCTGCACAGTGTTAGGATGTGAGCACAGGTTCTGCTTGTGGATGTCGGGCCCTCATACCACCCTCATGGAGTCTGTTTCTGACAGTTTGAGCAGAAACATGCACATTAGTGGCTGGAGGTCATTTTGTAGGGCTCTGACAGTGCTCCTCCTGTTCCTCCTTACACAAAGGGGCAGATAGCAGATGCTAATTGCCTCCCATTTCCACCTGTTGTCTGTTCCATTAGTGCAACGGCAGGCAAAACTGATTCCCAGTGTTTCTTCCTAACTGGTAAGATTGATATCCCTGAATTATGAATAAATTTGAGTTACATGGTACTGATTATGTGCTTCATTTATTTATTTATTGAGCAGTGTAGTTAATCCCCTGTCAAGAACTAGTTTAGTACATATACATTGGTAAATTACATTCTTAAGCTATAATTTATGTAAAAAATATCTATATTGTGTGATTGAAGAAGTTAGAAACAAAGTGTTTGATTCATCATTGATTTTTTTTATTTTCAAGAAGTCTAAGAAAGATTTGTTGGCTGGGGTTATAAATGTTATTTATGGTAGAAAAATGAGAACGACACCATTCCTCTCATTGAACTCTCTGCAAGAAAGCAAGTGTCAAACAACCCCTTTAATCTTCTGGTACACAGAGACTCAAGATGGATTCTTTCCTGACTCTCAAAAAGAAGTGGTATGACTTCTCTGGGGGCATCTACACAGCTAAATCCACAATAAACTGCTTTGACCAAGAGATTTTCTGGCCAGCACAGATAACACTACGTGCACAGGGCTGCACACAAATATACAGATTGAAACATAGTTATTTGGAGAGAAACACAGAGAGGGAGTTACAGTAGAAATGGCAGTCGTTCAGCTGGGTTGAGGACTGGGACTCTGAGAACAAAGGAGGGCCTCAGCACAAATTCTGCAGTGGGAGTTCGCACTGTGAAGAAGTAGGGACAGCTACTATTTCCTTTCCTTCCATTACCCAGAGGTCTTAATTAGTGTAGGTTAATCATGCACTGCTGTAATTGACTACTGTTGTTTCCTCCTTTCATGTATCAATTCACCGCCTGGAACCAACCTGTAGTGGGGCGCCTCATTTCACAAAACAACGCCAAAACACCCCAATTCCCTAATATGATTGTTCTATAGCTCCCTTCCTCCCTCCCTGTCTCCTTTTTTTTCTTTAATCTCTGTTTCCAACGTTCCTTTTTGTCTTCCACACACACAAACTTAATTACACACATATATGGTACCCATGCTGCTTTGTTTCTCTGATCTTTACAGTCACTTGTTTTCAGTTTTGAGCAAAGGAAGCTGGAGGTCCATCACTTACAACTTGAGGCTGTCTGGTTATTAATCATGAGTCAGATGTTCATGATCAGTGGAAGTGATCTAGTATCACACTCTGTAATGCACTTTTTTTTTCTTCTGCCGCACTGATTATTTTGTCAAGCAAGGACATTTTCATATACAAAATCAGCCAGAGGGCACTTCTAATCACAAGGTGCATCTGAAAAACATTAATCAGAAATGCTAATTGCAGTCAGTTTTCAAGAGGTGTGCTCCTTGCTTTGGTTTGATTGAAACTATTTGTAAAGTTGAGGATTTTTGGGTTGTATAAAGTTGATGTTTTGAATCCTGGTTAGGATTTTAAACTCTTAGCTCTTTGTCTCAATACTCAGTATTTCAGAGTGCTGTTGTAGATGTCTTAGTTGTGGGCTAATCATTGAGTGGATTTATCCTTGGCTAAATACTGTAATAGTGTGGTAATCAGCGGGAGAATAACCACAGACTGTATGGTTGTTCATGACTTCATCATCTGAAAGGGGGCAATGCAGAAACGTAGATGCTGAAAGATCAATCTCAAGGCCAGTAAATTATACTGTATTAGTGCATTTTAATGCATGAATATAATCTCTCTTTATTGCACACTAATAAAAAAAAAATAAATAAATCCCAGATAACACAAATGAAAGTATAATTACATTCCACTACCACAGTTCAGTCCAGCTGATGCCGAAAACGTACTTTTGACTTCTTTTGCTGCCCACAGCATTAAAAAGGAGGAATAATTGACTCTATACTATTTCAATCAGTGAGTTTATTTTTTTTCCTGGAGCACAAAGAACCAAGCATATTACAAGCAAGCCAGCGGGTCAAAAGCTGACACAGGAAGTGTCTCTGCTAACTGCTGCTGCTATTTAAGCCAGTTCCTGCTGTAATGTGGGACATGAACAGCACTTAACAAAACCATGTAAACCTCCAGCAAATTAACCCAAATGTTCCAGTTATTGTAATATTTCCAGAAATTTTACAATATGTAATACAATATTACAGTTACATCTCTAAGATTGTGCTGAAACACTGAAAAAAAAGAAAAAAACAAAACTTGAGATGACTTATCCTGGAAAATATAATACATGATAAAAACGCTTTAGTTTATTACTCTTATAACTCTTTATTTAATTTTTTTTTATTTTTTACTTTATAAATAACCTATGCATATTTATCTGTGCAGGAGGATGCCCAAATTTCCAACATGAATTGGTCCTACAAGTGCAGTTCAGATACAGCACAGTATGGAAAAAAGCAAAGGTGGTAGTGGAGGCTGGATTTTGAAAATTTGATAAATGCCGCATCATTATGTTTCATCCTGAGGCCTGACCAGGGGACAGAAAGTGTGATGCAATTATAGAAGGTAAACATGAGGCTGTTTTTTGTTTAATGGTGATTTAAAACAGAAAGGAGCCATATTTTGGGGGAGAACCATGGCCAACACAACAAAACAAAACATTTATAACTGTAAATACAAGTGTTATGAATCCAATGGCCAAGTCAGCTCTTCTTCATGTACACGGGACAGCATGAGATATGTGCAGAAGATGTTTGCACACACTAGAAAGCACCAATCCTAACACATAGCATACCAAAATGATGGGAAACAAACTCAGCTGAAAGATTCTACCAAGCACTAGCATCAAACAAAACACAGTTCAAACCCTAAGCAATTATATGGGAATGGAACACAAACAGGAGAACAGCACTGTCCACATTCTTCTATTATTTTCACTTTAAGCAAACCACAGAAAATGTGTTTTAATAAAGCTGAGACTGCTGATTGCAAAGATGTCTGGCTTGGAAAAACTCTGAAGGCTAGCGGCCAAAGAGTAGCAAATAATTAAAAAAAAAATCAGAATCTCATAAATCATGTCTTACATTTGCTGTTTCGTGGTCAAAAATGTTGTTTGTCTAAAAAAAAGCTTGTTCTTCTATGTCTTTGCCTTTGAAACAATTCATGAAAGTTTTGTTTCCACTAAGACAAATGGGGTTTTACAGTAAAGCATTCACTACTCTTCCTGTGATTTAATATCTTAGGATTTACTTCTTTCTGGATTTTCATAGTATTTCTAAGGTGAATTTGAGTACCATCCCCAAATTCTCCCGACTGTTGATTGATAAAGGTGCCAATAATCAAAATCAGCCAATGGGTTTCTGAGATATTTACCTGTGTAACAGGTCTATTAAAACATCTGTAAACCTGTACTAAGGTTCACATTTTTAACTACTATTTTTGCACAGTTCATCTTTAGACATTATTTTAGTAATTCCTAGAGGCAGCTATCCTCTGGTTTTAACTGAAAGTAATGTGGTTTTCTTTTAGGAGGAGATAACCATTCCAGTTTCCTACTGTGTTCCTGGGAATTTCCTCTGAACATATCATATTTCTGACACCTCTGTAGTAATATCACATGTCTTGGCTTGCTTTTGAGACTAAGATTATACGTCCAACCCTTGTAGTTGAAGATATACTCAATTTATTTTGGGTATGTCATGTAACTGAGCTCCCTAACTGTAACAAACACGATGTTTGGGATTACACGAAACAAAAGGACTAACAACCAAACTAACATAACCCAAAGCTTCAGACCTACATGGAAGCATGGTGCAGTTGCAGACAAATGGCCAAAAAGGCTGAGAAGTGCAATTCCACAGTCCTTTTATAAGCCACTTCTGAGCAATGATCTGGGCCACCAGTTAGTTAGCAGGAGAGGAGGACCTGAGAAGCAGCCTAGCACACATCAATATCTGAAGACTCCTGTGGGGAATGAAAACAATTCTAATGAAAAGACAAGCATCAGAGATTGAACTGACCTAGTGAAAAAAGTAGAAATATGAAAATAAGCAATTTCAAGATCTGTAAAAACAAAAACAAACAAAAAAACAAAACAAACAAAAAAAAAAAAAACAACAAAACCATATGCTGGACATTTCCCAGATGGGAATTGCTGATAATAAACAAAAGAGATTCAACTTACTGTAATCTGGCATACAGATATAGATAAAATTGTAAGATAGCTGATAAATTTATATCCCAGTTCATGTCATTCCTTCATGCTTTTTGTCAGGAATAAATGGAGCTGATGCAAATCAGAGATGTGTCTTTAAAAAATGTGTGGGTCATGTATGGTGATTCAAAGACAACTGAGTACATCTTTACCAAGGGACATGGCACATTTTGAAGATCATCTTACTACCTAAATGTATTTATTTATTATTTTTTTTTATTATTATTTTTTTAAGAAAAAAAAAACTACTCCAGACCCACCATTATGTTCCTTTTGCTTTGGTCATCTGAACTCTTATTAACAATCCATTGCTTTCCTCTCAGCTTCCTGTATGAAGAATAATGAAAACATCACAGAGAAAACTCTGCATATCATGCACTCACCTAGAGCTGGTTTAAAATAAATACAGGAATGTCAGACCAACTGTGCAAAGCAAATGTGTTTGTTTTTTCCTGTCACTTTTTAATGGTCTCTGTCCCTCAAGGGGGAGTCTTGCTGTGTGAACCTGTTTTCTGATTGAGGCATAACTTGGTGGGTTTTCATATTCAATTTTAATAGTGCCCTCAGATTTCTGTGCCCAATTTTGGTGTGCCCCTTTCTGTGTTTATTGAGGACTAACAGCAAGTCTTGGATTGGATAACAAACCAAAGAGACAGGCTGACACGGGGCTATCAGGGTGATGCCAAGCCATCTGCTCCACTGGTGCTTTCAAGGAGAATTGAGGTGGGCAGGAGTGGATAAGAAAAGAATAAGAATCCTCACACTAACTGTTCAGACTGTATTTTGGGTAAGCTACAATTTACACTTAGCTAATATCAGGTGACATAATATAAAAATGTTTTTGAAAATATGAGAGGCACATTTTTCATCTTTCTGTCTAAGGCTGTTTGCATGTCAAACTGACTAAACTTTTCCAGAGATTTTGTGTTGCTTATCGAACCCTGAAGAGAATCCCAGATGGCAGCACCCCAGCAGTCCCGAGTCATCTGGTGTGGAGTAAAGAAAGGTCACACCACAAAAAGATGAAAGAGGGACAAATTCAGAAAAGATAGGATAATGGGTAAGTTATTGCTTTAGTAATAACAGAGGCAGGGGTAAATGGAGTAGTACAGCCACTGAAAGGAGACGTTTTCAATTATATTTGATTAAAGCCTCTGTAGCAATTGCTTTTTTTTGCATTACTTTCTCTTTCTGAGCTCTGTCACAGACAAATACATTAAGAAAAACTAAAATAAGCATCCTCAAAATCAGCACACAGCTCCCCGAGTTCCTGATTACATGTGACTTATAGTAGAAATCAAACACGGTGAAAAAAATGAATGTCATTTCCTTGTTTTCAAAGAACTTTAATTGAATAGAAACAGAAAAGTAAGGCTGGGAGGATCGATTCAAATATCGATAGTATAGATAACAAGGCTAGTATGACTATCGTTCGATACAAGCTTTATAAGATCAATATTTTCCTTCCAGAGAGCTTTGGGGCCAAGAAGCTTGAGAATGTGAATGCAAACCAATTATATGTTTTGCTTTTGTTTAGCTAATTTGCACTGGTGAGTTTAATTTTCTCAAACATTTGTGTGTGATAAAAGGGAATAAGAGTTATTTGATTATTTTATAACATTGTTGATGATGTCTTACCATGTTTACAAACAAAAAAGCCTAAATATAAATTTCTCAGCTCTGCCATTCAGTTTGTTAATAAAAATATGTTTTATTTGACAGAAATCTTTGCACTGTTCTTTATTGTGATTATAATAAAGAACAGTGATTTAAGGCAAAATCATTAAATGATTGTGAAATTTCAACAAAAGTATCAGTATCTTATCAGTATCGTATCGGCATCATATCAGTATCGTATTGGTATCGTATTGGGATCGTATCAGTATCGGTATCAGATCAGTGTTGTATCTGTGTTGGTGATACTTGCCCTGGATTTACTTGTTATCAGATCGATACCAAAACTTAAATTGCCCTATAACCCTACACAAAAGATAAAAAATAAATACCACTAACCAAATTATCATGATATTATTCATTCACACACACACACACACATATATATATATATATATATATATATATATATATTTATCACTTGCACTGTGAAGAAAAGTTGGTTACTGAAAAAGTGGTAAAGAAAATGGGTTCTCCTTTGTTATGTGCAGTCCACGTTGGCAATTGCTGCCATGCCCATCAGACAAAGAAACAGATAGAAAACTTATGAAGTAGAAACACCAACAATGAACCAGTGACTTTGAGAAAGAAGGTATCAAAAAATAATCATAAAATCAATGTGACATCAGCAGCATTTTCTTTATCTAAGAATAAGGGAATAATAAATAATAAAAAAGAATAAAAAAAAAAAGATAAGAAAAACTCAAAATTATGACATCTTTTTAAATAATAAATAAAGAGTCAAGTGGTGATTAACCCTTCAAGTACCATGTAATGAATGACAGGTGGTATTTTCCATTGCTGGCAACACAGTGGGACTTAACAGAAATAATGCTCAAGTTTGAATGACGTGAAATAAAAAAAAACACTGTAAAATAGTCTATGTCTGGTAAACAAGCATTTCTGGCACAAAGAGAAAAACCTTGTATTGAGAAAAAAGAAATAAATAAAAGAATGAAACCTGATAATAATCCATGCTTGTGTTTGCAAAGAATGAAGCATACACGCTCCCTTCCCAAGTCACTAAACAAAAAACAAGTCCTGTGTAATAGCAGTGGTTCTGCTTTGGCTGCCTTTTAATGTGTACAAATACCCACATTTTCATTACCATAATGTCCTGAAAGCCACAGTGACAGGCTTGCAAAACCCGGTATCAATTACCTCCATTGCACTGCCACAACTTTGTTTCCTCTTCTTCTTTCCCTCTAAGAAGGAACAAACAGTGACTTTCAGGCAACTGAAGTCCTGGTTCAGTGAGGGAATAGATGACAGGCAATAGCAGGTATAAAACAAATGCAGCAGAATAGAACAATAGCAGACAGTGAGTGCAGTAAGAAATAGATGGCTGGCTTACACACAGGAACTTTTTTGCCTTTGTTAAATATAATCATCCTCTGCTCTGCACACACACTCCAACAGAAAGTCCCATAGGACTTCGTTTACATGAAACTTGGCAAATTTGGCAACTTCTCCGATTTACTACTGTGTTTTTTTTAGGTTATTGCATCCCACTAAGTGCATTTGGGACTACCTTATTGGACTACAGTGATTGCTTCTCAGAAGTTATTGTGTGTCTGAGGCTGTTACAAATTGTGATTTTTGCATTGTTTGGATGTCCATGTCAAAATAATGTACTAATATGTTCTGTATGTTCAGGCATAAATAACTGATTTGTGAGAGTTTAAATGCAATATGTTGCGCTTGGTACTTTCTTTTTTTTTTCTTTCGACTTGGTCCTCTTTCTTACAGATTGCCCACATTCAAACATCCGCTCGCCTAACACATGACACCAGAAGATGATTTTGAAAAGTTTCTTTGTGTTTTTGTGCTAAATGTGTCCTTTTTCCTCTGCAATTGTATTTCACTTTTGGCAAACTAAGCCATATTATTTAGAAACTGATTTTATATTAAAGATAATGATTGGTCTGTTGCCAGATTTTACAGTTAAAAGTTATTTCACAAAGGTTACATGGCTACAAGAGAGATGCAGACAAGAAATACCTAAAGAAACTGAGCAAAATGTCCCCTAGGGGTCTTTATAGTTTAGTGATGCAACATTAACCTACAAAAAAAAAAAAACTACCTTCTGCCAAAATGTTTTTATCTCTCAATTTTTAAGCTTGGATAGTTGGTGTCGGACAAATAGGCAAATGAGACCGGTTGCTACAGCAGTATGCCAAGTTAATGCCCAACTTCTCAACCTGAAATAGTTTTGAATGTACCAGAAAATCTCAAGTCAGGAAAAATAACTTTAAGATAACAACAGTACCAGCACACACAACCACTTCATCCAATGTCATAGGGGATCCCTGGATGTTACTATAATACAAGAAGGAACTAAAACACTCAATAATTCTAGTTATTATTCTTCTCAGAGATGTTGGAGTTGAGATTTGGCAAAACATTTTTAAATGATAACTTTTTCTTTTGTCAGCAGTGGCATAGCATATTTTAGAATGCCACCCAAAAGTATTCAGAAAAAAATCAATAGTAATCAAACGTAATAGACATATTAATTCCATTTTTTTTTTCTATGGAGCAGATTTACAATGAAGAGTTGGGAAATATCTACATTGGAAATGAGTTTGCAGTGGACTCATCTGTTAATGAGAAGTTTTTTGTGTGTGTAGCTGTGTGTGCGTGTGTGTTATGTGGATGCAGATTTTAGTTTCCTTGTTAAATTAAACATCTAATCCTATGCTGTTTTATTAAATCTTTGACTATCAGGAGTTTCATCCGGTGGTCCTTGACAACTTTGAGAAGTATTCCAAAGTCAGGATGTAGTTACTTTGCTCTGAAAGTGAAGGATTCTCCCTCTTTGTCTAGATAATATTACAAATCAGTTTGATCTTGTCAATGGCAAAAGCCACTCTTAAGATTTTATGCAACTCTGTAAGAAAAACTAGGTAAGATTTCTTTTAAACACAAGTTGTGGTGTAAACATTTGGCTTACAAAGATGAAATGCTATGAACAGGGAGCAAACAATGGTCTGTGAGGTTGGAAGGTTTCATTCCCATCATTTTTCATGCAATCCAGTTATGTAGAAAATGTTGATATTTTTCTCTGCTTAACATTTCCATACTACTGTTGCTGCATGTTTCTGAAAGTAGTCTTGCTGCCTATGATCATTTTTATTTCTGTAGACAACATTATGTTTCCTTCCAGAATCTTATTGTCTGTTTTTCCACTGTCCAATTATCACCACTGAGGCTTCCCTGATAAATTACAGCATTTCATCATCTCCAACATCAACATGGATACTCCAATGGACACTGCACATGGCTGGTCTCCTCAGCCACCAACTAAAGTCAACTTCAGTTCAACAAAGCGGGCATGCAATGCAAAAACTCACCTGTAAAAACAGGAGGGCATCTGGTTGCAAATTCCAATGATGCAGAAAGGCAGAGCGACTTGGCTTGGCACTGAACCACAAAGCACCATCTGCACAGTCAAGCAAATGATAGTTATGTAATTATTTGCGATTCTGGAGGAATACAGTCACCCTGCAGAAAATCTTGGGTAGCATTGCAATTATCAGCAGGACAGGGAAACATACAGTCATCACATACAGCCAACGTTGTCCAGAAATACTAAAAGGAAAGCAATAGAAGCATATGCAGCCTGACGCAAGGACTGAAAAAAAAAAAAATTGTGCAAAATTTTAATTATTAGGATAGATATGAATAATTTTCAGCTTAACAATCTGTTATGAAAGAATTTGGTTAACAATGACATATTTGATTTTTTTCACTTCAGAAATGTTAGAGGTTTTCTAGTAATTAACTTATATATATATATATATATATATATATATATATATATATATATATATATATATATATATATATATATATATATATATATATATAAAGGCCTGTTCTTAGAAAATTAATTTTCTTGGCCTTGTTAATGCAGGAACTTGCCACCATAGCACCACCATAAGACTGACACTTGAGTGAATTTGAAATAAAATAAATAAATAATGATAATTTTAAAAAGAAAATCCCTGAAAATGTATGTCCTTGCACACTAAAACATTTCCAGGTTGAAAATAACTTACCTCTCATAGAAATTTGCTTTCTGAAATTGCAGTCAAGTAACCTTTCAAACACATACAAATAGAAAACCCTTATAAAAATGCTTTGTAAATGCATTCAATATGCAGTAAAAACTTGCTGAATGTTCCTTTCAACACTGGTGCCGTTGGTAAATTAAGAATGATCTGGTCATCTTTCTGCTCATTAGCAAAGCAGAATAAAAAGAGAAGAAAGTGGAAGTGAAGAAGTGTATTTTAGAATGCTACTGTAGGTAAAAACACAAGCAGTATGAAAAAACCGCCTTCCATCTAGCATCAGTACCTGAAGATATGTAAACACTAAAAATCTAATTTTAATGTTTAAATAGAGTTAGAATCATTTTACACATTTTTTTTAAGGAATTGAAAAAAAAAAAGATGATCAGCAGACTTCTGAAAGCGGTTTTGCTGTTTTTGTGCAGGCAAATAACTATGGGCTACTGAGCAAATTGAGGATGAGGCAGAGTAATCGTCTCATTTACTTGCTCGATTTTCAATATTTTCAACAATCTGTCAACAAACTTAGTTACAGTGATGCTATTTTTCTCATGAAACATGTTTTTTTTGTGTGGGGTGTCTTGGAAAAACATGGATCCAGGCAGTTTTTGCATTGTGTACTCATCCTTTTTTTCTCTCGCTCTGTCTGGTACACAAGCACACACACCCACACACACACAGGCACACCAATTGCACCCAGATCTAACTTTGCTTTTAAGTCTTGTGGCTTGACACAAAGGGGATCTTTCCTTCCCCACACATCATCAAAAAAGAGAGAAAATCAAAAAGACACAAAGAGCTGTCTCTCTATCCAATGGGGAGAAAACTCATTCTGTCACTTCTGCCATTCTTAGCGAGATTACAGTGGGGACCCACGGTCCATGTTGCCTTTGCATCCCCTCATGCATCCAAACACTGATTGTGTGTGCATGTGTTTGTGTGTGCATAATGAATGCTCCTCTGTAAAAGATGTCAACACACACTCTGTAGTACTTATTGTGTCTATGTGGGCTCTTTTTATGGTGGTTAAAATACTCACAGCTGACCTATCTTGGTTAGTATGAGATACACTCAGCGTCTGTTTCTACATTTGCATATACACTAATGATGTTTATCATTGTGTCTTTGAAAGCCATTATGAAGCTAAGAAAAACTGTGTGGCAGGAGAATACAATGAACACTAATAAGTAAACAATAAAATATTAAAGAATACAGATGCAAAAAGTGGGTATCTGTTTTTCTTCTTGGAATTTCTCTGGGTCTGACTAACTTTTTCTGCTGTAATTTTGGTCAGCAAACAACATCTGGTGCTACAGCTTTGAATGAAAAACAACATAAAAAATAGCGTAGGTAAAATAATGAAGCATTCTGGTAATGCCCAGAAATAATATTGTGTTAATTATTAGTATTAGTATTAATTGTTGATAAAAAACAAAAATAAAAATAAAAAAAATAACAATAGGGAAGGGTATTTTAAGTAATTTTTGAAATAGACTAGTCAGGCTAGTTAAAATTGATCAGTAAAGAAGTATTAAATATTTTACCCTCAAAGAAAATTGTAAAATGTTAAAGAATTGTTATTTTTTTGATGTGTATGCTCCACACACAAGTATTTATTTATTTTTTATTTAGTTGGATTTGTTTTTTAACATCCTTTGGGCTATAGTGTCCTTGCTCATTATGTAGAGGAGAAAGTGGATCAGGGAGACGCTGGATTGAAACTGGGCTGGCTGCATCAGAAGGCTGTAGCCTCCATCTGTGAAGTAAAGACTGCATTATTTATTCATTTTAGTCAGTTATTTTTAATTGTCTCTCTGTCTGCTCTTCTTGCTGCTGAAATGCAACATTTTTGTAATGATTTAATAATTGTGCTGCTCTAGAACAGGTGTTCCCAAACAGTTTTGACCCCCAAGTTAACATAAGCTGGTGTTCGTGAGCACCCCATCCCCCACAGTGGTTAATTGTGTGATATATCAAATGGGTCATCTGGTGACCATCCTCCAAATGTAAGACTTGAATATTGTCAGAATCTTCATAAATGAGGAGGATAAAGTGGTTTATGGTGGATTTGGTCCATAGTGTTGAAAAACACCCATATTCCACAATCCGCTTCTCTTCTTCATAGAGAAAGGGCTAAATTTGGATTTTTAATCTAGCACCTGTAATAACTTTGTTCCTGTAATAAAAATTCTAAATTTAAAGCTTGAAAATGATCAGAAACTTCATTAACAATGAGGATGAAGTGGTTTTTGGTGGATTTGGTTCACCATTGTAACAGAGAACCTAAATGCCCAAAATCTGTTTCTCTCACTGAGATATTACCATATTCTGGGTTATTATGGTCTGAGTAATAACTTTGTTGCTTATGCATTAATGCGTAAAAATATTAACATATTCATTTCACAGATGAATCTCTTTACATTAACATGTTAATTTTGATATAGGCTATATATTTATTTAATACGTTGTCATGGCAACACCACTCCTGCCTTGTGCATTATGTCTCATTTGATTTTTGGGAAATGACAACAATCACACACTCATACCGCAGCTGTTTTCATCACTGAATTGGATATATGCAAATGAAGTTCAAAGGAGCATTGATATTAAAGTTACCTGTGTCTGCGTGCCAGACGGAAAGGAATGCAGGTACTTCATTAAAAACTGATGAAGCCATTAATCAGAAGTATCACATGCCTGAAAATCTAGAGCAAATTTTTGGAAGGATGTTTAATCTTCCTACACTGGAGGTTAATTTGATATTGCAACATAAGTTGCATAAAAGAAGACTCTGATTCATAACACTAACTTTGTGCACATTCTTTGTTCTACATACCATGTGCTTTAGATTCCAAGAAGATTTTGCATTTTTTTTTTCAAGGGAAGCAACAAAATCATTTTATAAAACAGGATTGGAAAACTGTATCTCATAACAACAAAATGGCTTGCAGAATTCAAGAATGTGTGACAAAAATGACCAAGGGTATTTCATAAATCAAAAATATGTGTATGGGAAAGACAGGAGCTGCTAACTAATTTAGTGCAAATTGCTGCAACAATATATTCAGTTTCCAACTTCCATATATGCAAGTATGGATGTTGATGCTTAAATTTTGCTTTTACACATGAATCTCCACAATGCAATGCTGAAGTACAGATGTCTGAAACTGGAGTATCAGATAGGAGAAATGAGCACCGTGTATGTGTACAGCACTCACTGTGTGGATTCTTTTTAAACTGTTTGAATTTCTGGTTGCAAGTGAAAGTAAGGCATACTGTTTTAAAATCAAAACTTTAAAACCCTCTACATCTAGAATTAAACACCATCGAATAAACTCTTCAGGGCTGCAGCAAAAGCCTTTTATAAGCCTGTTTACAAGTTTCACGTCTCCAGAACAACATAATAATGTGCAGCAGAAAAATGAATGAAATGTAATTTCCCAGAAAAATCCTTCAGCAGAAACTGAGCAAAAGGATTCACTTTCTAATCCTCTTTTAAAATGCCCATAAATACTTTGGCACCACGAGCAGTGGTCATGTGTGTCTAATCTATGTGAAACTCCTGATGCATGTTTTACAGGGGGTGCCCTGCTCTGCCTCTGTTGTCCCCACGGCAACATTTCCTCACTGGTAATCCCAGAAAATCTCACAGCCTGACCATGCGGTTAGAGTGTAACCTGGGTCGTGTTACAGTTATCTACCCTGGCCACATGGCTTTGGAAGTCTGCCATGTTCTCTACTGAGCCAGAAATACAAAACTCAGATCTCTGTAGATCCACTGCAGACATCCACAAGAACAAACAACTGTGAACTGTTAAGTAAACTGTTGTATTTATTTTATTTTATTTTATTTTGTACAAGGTTTAGGGAAATGCAACCCTGGCTGCTCTCATGAATGGCTCGTATGATTTCTTACAGAAAATAATTCACAAATATTTGTAAATATTCCTAAAAAATTCTGAGTCCAAAGTTGTGAATAATCTAACTCCTCCTAAATGAGACTTTTTTTGGAATATACTTAATTTTATGAATTGGGCCTTGCAAATGCTCTTTGAAAAAAAAGTCTCAATGACAGCAATGACAGCACTGAAACAGCTCTGGTCAAAGTGTTAAATGACATTAGGTTGAATACTGATTCTGGTCAAGTATCAGTCCTGGTTCTGTTGGATCTCAGTGCTGTGTTTGATACTGTAGATCACAGAATCCTGTTGCACAGGCTGGAAAACTGGGTTGGACTTTCTGGAGCGGTCCTTAACTGGTTCAGGTCCTATTTAGAAGGCCTGAGTTATTTTGTTACAATCGGCAGCTATGAATCCGAGCAAGTGGCCATGACTTGTGGAGTCCCCCAGGGGTCAGTCCTTGGACCTCTTCTGTTCAAATTGTATATGCTCCCTTTGGGTAAAATATTACAGAACTATAGCATTAGTTATCAAAGTTATGCAGATGATACACAACTTTATGTGTCTCTGTCACCAGATGACTGCAGTCCAATAGACTTAATGTGTCAATGTCTGGAGCAAATAAACACCTGGATGAGGGAGAATTTCCTACAATTAAATGAAGACAAAACTGAGATTATTCTGTTTGGTAGCAAAGAGAAGAGGGTCAGTATTGGCAAACACCTGGAGACTCGGGCTCTTAAAATCACCAACCAAGTTCGTAACCTGGGAGTGTTGATAGAGTCAGATCTGACTTTCAGCAGCCACATCAAAGTTGTCACTAAGACAGCTTTTTACCAGCTCAGAAACATCAACAGAATTAAAAGTTTAGTCTCCCAGAAAGACCAGGAGAAACTCATCCATGCATTCATCTCCAGTAGGCTGGATTACTGTAATGGTCTTTTAACGGGACTTCCTAAAAAGAGCATTAAACATCTGCAGCTTATCCAGAACGCTGCTGCTAGAGTTTTAACCAGGACTAAGAGATCTGAACACATCACACCAGTTTTGAAATCTTTACACTGGCTTCCAGTCAGTCACAGAATAGATTTTAAAACCCTTCTGATTGTTTACAATCCCAGAATGGTTTAGGCCCAGAATACATCTGTGATATGTTCAGAGAATATAAACCTAGCAGAGCTCTTAGATCCAAAGACTCTCGTCAACTAGTCCAGACCAGAGTCCAGACTAAACATGGAGAAGCAGGATTTAGCTGTTATGCTGCAAACAAATGGAACAAACTGCCAGTGGAGATTAAACTTTCCCCAAATGTAGACGTTTTTAAATCCAGGTTAAAAACATTTCTTTTCTCATGTGCCTATGCATGAAATCTGCACGGTAACTTTTTTAACTTATCTTG
Organism: Melanotaenia boesemani; assembly: GCF_017639745.1. Taxonomy (NCBI): domain Eukaryota; kingdom Metazoa; phylum Chordata; class Actinopteri; order Atheriniformes; family Melanotaeniidae; genus Melanotaenia; species Melanotaenia boesemani. The sequence continues at coordinate 28,566,599 of NC_055690.1, read as the reverse complement.
CTTTTAATCATTTTAATGTAATTTATTATTTTATTGTGATTATGTGTTGATTATGTGTTGATGCCTTTTACTATTCTAAATATCTGTAATGTCTTTGTTTTATGTAAAGCACTTTGAATTGTCATGTACATGAAATGTGCTATACAAATAAGCTGCCTTGCCTTGCCTTGCCTTGACATGAAATAATAACTTTGGCTTTCACTAAATTAAATACATCATTGGAAATGGCTCATCTGGAGAATAACATGTCAGTGTGCACACTCTAGATGATTCCTTCTTTAAAACATTGACTGTTGAACCTTGTCCTCCTTGCATATTTTAAGGCTTAATGAAAGGGGCTTAACACATGGGATCAACTGTTTTAGAGACACAATTTCACCAATTTAACAATTATATTATTAAGGTGTAAATCAACTGTTGCATTCAACGTCACTCTTGTGTAAAAACTACAATTTCATACAGCATTAATATGAAACTGAAAACAAATCAGAGCCATGATTGTAGCCCCTTTGGCTTTCATAACAAGATAAAAAAGAGAGGTTACAAAACTATACCATAGTCCTAAAAAAAATGCTATACTTCATATCAATAACTCAGTAAAGAAATGATTTGTGGTGAGAAGAATTAAATATTTCAGTTTAATCAAGATATTCTAGCCAAACATTATGTAAATTACAGTATTTGCATGATGTCTATGGTTGACATTGGAAGTAACCAAAAGGAAGAGATACGGTAACAATAATAATTAAAGGGAAAAAAAAACAAAACAAAACAAAAGAAGAGCCTGGAGGAAACAGACTTTCATGTAAAACTTAATGTAGCATAATATGTCTCCATGATTATGACTGCAAAACTTGTATAATGTATGTTATTGTGAGGGGTAGGATGTCTGGGTAGGATGCCTCCAGCAAGTCTCCTTGGTCAGGGGTTCCAGGCACGTCCCACTGGGAGGAAGCCCCAGGGAAGATCCAGGATGTACCGAAGGGACTACTTTCTCACCTGGCCTGGGACAAACTTTCATATAAACTTAGAGAAGTCTTCCTACGAGCTTGAAGAACTGGCTAAAAAAGGAAAGTCTGGGCCTACCTGGTTTGGTTGCTGCAATTTGAAGCCAGATAAGTGAAAAAAAAATGGATGGATATTAGCAGTGAACTCACACACACACACACACACACACACACACACACACACACACACACACGCTAATTACAATAATTATAATTATAAGGAAGAAAAACTTACATATTCTCCAAGAAGTTCTAGCTTTATTTCTCATAACCTTCGTCAAGTGAATGCATCCATAGTTTGCTGTCGCTATTGAAATTTTTCTGACTAAAACCACAGACAGGATGAACAAATGTGCAGGCAGCACAGACGCACTGATCTTGTGTTATTGGAAATACATAGCAAATCCACAAAATGTTGTGCATAACTTTTTGTATGATATTCTATGAACAGGCAACAAGAATATTTTGCACAAACACAGACTACCTCTTCCTACACTGTATATGTTAATTTGGGTCACTGTTTCACCGCAGAGGAGACCAAGGTCCTCTCCTTACTACTGTGATATAAACTAATTCATCACTGTCTCTATATGTACCACAGGGTAGAAAAGAACAGACCACATAAAAATAAGTTTAATTGGTTTAATGCAATTATGAGCAAGTTTGACCTGGATGATATAGCGATATTGTCAAATTTTATGCCTTTCAGTATGACTATGAACTGGGAAAAGAAGGCTGTTCTTTGATGCTGAAAGAGGAGACATCAATGATTTTCATTTCACACCCTAGTGAGCACATTCACAGTGGTCCTGATAAGGACAGGATGAGTGAGTGGAGGGGTCAGCTTCATCCTGAGGACCTGTAAGGATGGTGACAGCTGTTTGGTCTCAGCCACTGACCATTTTAATGTTTCATCAAAGCAGCATTAGCCATCATTTGATGATAAAGTCTTAATGGATTGAAAGATAGTTGTTGATTGAAAAGATTGCATGACTGGTTGAAAAATGATTTGAAAACCCAATAGATTAAATAAGGAAAATAGTTAAATAAGGAAAATTGGATTAACTTAAACTGAAATCTTAAGACTGTGACTTAAAAGGAAAATATATCAAGCCTTCAGTCACTTTAGTATTTAGTCATGAAAAACTGGTGGCTGAAATTATTTATGTCCATTGATCCATTGACAACATAGCTTATAAATGTGGTTGTGTTGAGTTAAATTATAGATACAAACAGGGAAGAGGTGCAAAATCTATTTGAGGTAGAGATAATGTATTTTTATACTGGATCTTGAATACTATAGCACAAAGCATGCTACAATATTTTTATGATGGTCAGATTATCTCTTTCTCTATATCATAAGCCATAAACTTAGAGTAAACATGTCCTAACACCAGAGGTGGAGGGTTACTTTTGTTCTAGATATTTATTTTGATTCAAGCGGAAATTTATTGTATAAGGCATATTAACATGTTTATTGCCTAATCTTCTGTGGTTATAGTGCATCATAAAAAAAAAAATAAAAAAATACTGTAAATACTTACATACATAAGTATGTCCTGTTCAAAGATTCGAATTTTAATTGTGACTAATTGTGTGATTTTTTTTTTCATTAATCATGAATAATCATAATTCATAATCACAAATAACCAGCTTTTGGCAGAAGTTTGGTCTTCAAACAGTAAAAGTTAAAATATTTCTTGTAAATCGCATATCCAGTATTAACATAATAATAAGAATAAATATTTATGACAGAGAAGGATGAAATGCATTTACTTTAACAAAAAAAAATAAATCTTTTGTGCTTCAGAGACAGTTTTCTATCCAAAATCACAATTTTCTGGCCAGTTGCATGACTTTGATTGGACAAAGAGAAGTGTTCTTTTTCTTCTTTATTGAGTGGCAGACAGAAAACTTAAACTTATTTTGATAAATCTGCTCTATTCTGTTTGTTTACATCAGATGCACCGCTGCAGCAGGACGAAACACGTAGGTAGAGGCCTCACGTGAGATGGTGGTGTTGCCTTTTATCCAGTCAAGTAGGATCTCCTTGCCAACCATGAAGAGAATGCTTTTCTTTGGGCAAATGTCAGTTGTGCTTCCCCTGGCACCACACCCAAGATGGCTGGCAGAGGGACGGGCTTTATATCCTTGTTGTAAATAAATTAGTGCTGGGCAACAGTTTATATCTTTATTTGTATTAATGAATGCAAAATGTCCTTTTCCTTTAAAAGAATAAATCTGTATGAAGTGTTACGACCCACATCAGGGGCATGACTGGGCACAACACAAAAGTACGTTGGGACAGAAGTTAAACACAACACATTTTATTGACATAAACATGCAACACAGAATAAAACCTGGAAAAAAAAGGTAAACAAGTGTTGGGGTTAGTGAAACTGCTTAAAAGAAATACAAAAGGTTTAACCCAAAACCAAATACAAAAGCCACCGAGTAAAACGGAATGTCCATAACTCGGTGCGAAAACTAAACGACCAAAGCGCAGCAGTTCCCATAAACTAAGTGACCTCCGTCACAAACAAAAGCCTAACCTAGCCCAACACAACAAAACCTACAATACAAAGAATAACAAAATGGCAGAACACAAACTAAGGTGCAGCAAAGCTTGAACCGAAACTGAGTGTATAAAGAAGGTGAGTCCAAACTAAAGAAGACTATAACTACATCCCCTAAGGAAACACCAACAGCTAGGTGTAACCCAGCTGTGAATACAAAATAGTCTAATACAAACGGACTACCACTTAGCACAGCGAACACCCAGAAAAGCCATGCCAATGATGCCACCACACATCTACCAAACTGAGAGAAGAGGCCACCTGCGCTAATCAACCTCTCACATGAGGGGAAGCAGCCTGTGCCGTCCGCTTCTCCCTCTCGACTAAATACTGCAGCAGCCCTTTATTTTGGCTTTCCACCAAGCTGCAGTTTGATTGGCCGAGCGTGGAACCAATCAACGGGGAGGAGACTGGGGTGCAAAGCCCCAGCTGTCCGTGGCACTCATAACAGAAGAAAATGCAGCAATTTTTTGTTTTTTAAACACTAAATCAGGGGTCTACAACCTGCAGCTCCAGAGCCACAAGTGGTGTCGGACCTTCCACAATGGCTCTAAACACATGGGTAAAATAATTTCTTTAAATATAGATATAATAATCAAATAATAATTACATTGAATTTCCGCAACATAATGACATTAAAAATACCAATACTATACTATACTTCCCCCCCACAAATATCTACATCCCATAGAAGAAAGTTTGTCTACTGCAAAAAGTTTTTTTTTTCTTTCTTTTTTTTTTTAGGTTTTAAAACAAAGAAAAACATAAAAGAAATAAAAATATGGTTCCCAAAAAAATGACAATAAATTTCCTATGGTATTTATTCATTAAAAATTATAAGCTGTCTTTTTTCAAAAGGTATCCTAACATTTGTAACTCTAAATGAGTTTTATTTAGCTGGCTGAGGGAAAAATGGCTCTTTGGATTGTAATGGTTGCGGACCCCTGCACTAAACACCTAAACAGATTTAGCAGCAGTTTTCTCTTTCAACAGCAACAGTTAAAATGTTTCTTAGTATATATGAAGTCAGATATTTGTGACAAAAAAGGATTAAAATTTCAGGATTTACTAACAAAAATGAAAAAAGTCAACAGGATGAATTTAAAGCTGTGAAGCTGCTTCCTTCTAAACAGAAAAAGAACAATATCTGATGAATATCAGCATCAGGTGAATAGACAGAAAGCAGGATTAGAATCTCACAGCTTCAAAATTGTGAGGAGAGAAAAAAATTTTCACAATATGCACAATAACTTCCTTCCATGCACCTTCAGAGGTTGATTATTCAGATTTCTTGCCTATAAATTCTCCTAACTTTACATCCTTAGTGTTATGTCCCCAGGCCTTTCAGCCTGGAGCCGATTATGTTGATTCCACTGTGCTGGAGCTCCTCTTCCACTGGGATTGGTCGCCTTCATTCTCCTCTCTGCACGTTAGGACCAGTCAGCTGGGCACCAGGCCTTTAAATGAGGAAGACTACCACCACTCTGGGCAGCTGTGCTCCGTGTGCGCACAGTTTGCCAGTTGGGCTCGTGTTTGAGAGATTGGCTATGGATAACCCCTTGAGGTTGTGTTAGTGAAGACATAACAAGCTTTCCTTGATAATAGTTTGGACAATTGTGAAGAAACACTCTTGGTTCAGAGAAGCTGGGTTTGTGTTCTGTTTAAAGATTCTCTCGTTTTGCTATTATTACCAATGTGGTTTCAGTTCTCCTTTAGGGACATCTTTTTGTTGGTAATTTGGTATTTTGTAAAGCTAGTTTTGGTTTAAGAAATGCTTTGTTTTTATTTGTTTTGTTTATTGTTTACTGCTTGTTGTTTGTTACCTGAATAAGAACGCCTTTTGTTATAGCTTTCTTTATTTTATTTATTTATTTATTGCCAGACATGGTATATCCTTGACAATGGACTCCTTTAGTTTGTTACTACTGAACCCACCAGAGGTTGGTTGCTTTTATATGCCATCTTGGTTGTGTCTGGCCTGCTTTGTTGCTGACCCTGCTTACCTCTAGCATTTCAGGGTTCGTAACACTTAGCTTGACAGTTTAGCTTAAGCTCTTGCACCTGCACCCTTTGCTACCAGGAGTTAAGGGGTTAACATTCGGTTTTACGGGTGTAACATCAGGTAACATCTGTGAATGTAACTATAAGCATCTGTGGTATCCTCAGAAAGTCCAGAATTTCAGCTAACACTTCAGTAAAATCATTTATATGGCCATCAAACACAGCTACGACAACGAACAATTAAAGGACCAGGTACACAAAGTCTAAAAAAAATATGTAAAAAAAAAAAATCATAGCTCCCCGTGTCCACCTGATGGCATGAACATGGACAAAGGACTCCTCTATTCAAAGCAGACATCTCACAGATTCCAAAACGGTGAGTTTCACCTCACTATGACCCAAGATTTACCAAACCAGAGGCAAAAAAAGGCCCAATTTCTGCTTCACGTTTGCAAAACATAGTCATAAAATGTCTTAGCTTTGGTGTCTTGCCTCAAAACTTATATTCACCAGGGTACGTTCCTTATTGTCTTTTGGGAGCAGTTTCCCGTCCAAAAAACATAATTTTCTGCCCATTTGCATTGATTTTAATGGACAAAGAGACATATCGGTTGTTTTTTTTCTGAAGTGCCAGACAGAAAACGTCTCTTCATCAGACGCACTGTTGCCACAGGACGAAACATGGAGGAAAAGATGGACTGCAAGCCTCTGCATGTGGCCAATAAGAAAGAAATAAAAAAAAAAAAAACTGATTTAATGAATGTAAAAAAAAAATAATAATAATGGCGTTAATCAGAAATTAACATTGTTAATCAGTTAATCCGTTAATTAGTTAATGCAATAATGCGTTAACTTTCCCAGCCCTAAAATAAATGCAAAAGTTCTAAAAATTCTGGAGCAGAACTCTTTCAGTTTAAGACAAGACCAAAACATGTGACATGGTTACCTGTTTATATGTAGGGCAAGTCGGATCAGCCCTCTGATAAATTCTTGCCATGTTGTCTCTTGATAAATCAAGTCTGTGCAACACTTTAAACTGTATCAAGGCATGTCTAATTATTTAATTAAAAGAAATAATGACTTGTGAGTAGTTCTATTCACATATTTATTGCAAAGACACTAATTTAGTTTTTCTGTTACTGATGTACATGAGTCATTGAGATCATGTCCAAGTATAATACTATTGCAAGTAATTATTTACTGAATCATTAAAAAAATAAATAATAGACTACTGTATGTCAGGGTTATTCTATTCGGTCTTACGTGGGCTGCAATCCAGCAGGTTTTCCATGTATCCCTGCCTGACTCAAATTAATTAGTCATTGTACAAAACTTGATTGGCTGTTAGATTAATTTGATTTGATGCAGGTGTGTTGAAGCATAGATAACTGGAAAATCTGCTGGACTGTGACCCATGTAGGACCAAAATGAATGGCCCTGCTGTATGTAAACACCAGTTAACCATTTTGTCTTCCCAAAAGTCTTACTTTTTATTTTTATTTTTTCTTAAAATAGGGACAATGTGTGGACATTAATGACAATGGTTCTAAATGTTCAAAGCATCAGGGAGACTACACTGGGAACCACTGATCTACACTAACATCATAGAAAATATGATGTGTTCTCTGGCACGGAACAGGGATGTTTTATAGCTATGTTGGGGCCCTGTAAAAACTTGTTTGGGGGGCCCAGTTTGCCCAGTTTTGATGGATAGATGGCTAAACCTTTAGATGTTTCACAAACATGGCACAATCGATTAGACTTCACAAGAAAAGCAGGATACACTGAGGATAACCTCTCATATTAAAATCAAAGATCTTATGTTGAGCCACTCAAGCAAGAAAACTGAAAAAAGATAAAAGAAAAACAACAATTGTGTCTTTGTTGAAATGGAATAAGGATCAAGTCATTAGTCAGGGTGGTGACCTGGATCCTAGAATTTTTTTAAAGGATTCTGTGGGGAAATAGCGCTCGTTGCTATCAAAGTCAGCTAGCTTGGTATTAAATGCTTCTTTTTCTTCTATTACACATTATTTGATAATGGGGGGCAACCATTATTATATTGTATTATGAGGGTGTTTAGGAGTGTCAATCAAAAAAAAAAAAAAAAAAAAAAAAAAAAAAGAAAAAGCAGTAGATTAACAAATTTATTTTGAGACCATATACAATACACACAGTTTTGTTGACACGTTCAGTGCTGTTTTTTTTGGCCTAATTAGAACCACCTTCTTGTTGCACAAAACAATTTGTGCCATCTGTGGGGCATTCATTATCATTACTGTTAACAAAACAACCATCTCCTCTACTTCAAGAATGGAATTTGGTCATGGATGGCAGCTCACTTGCTCACAATGGATCTCCAAGGAACCATGAACCCCAACAGCAGCAATCCGTAAATACATTTTCCACCAATGATATTAATGTCGAAACATTCTTTTCCTTTTTTTTTTTTTCTTGTTACCGAGGTATTTGGAAGATGTCTAGAGTCTGATGCCTTTGTGGTCCCACCAGGATGGCTTGCAGTTATCTGCTGTTTACTCTGCTTAATTAACCAAATTCCCCAGCCTGCCTCTCCTGAACAGCCACCTGTACAACACACCTAAGAACAGACGCAGATTATGGTAGCGAGTCCCGGGAGCTGCTCAAATCAACAGCCTGTAATGCTTTCTCAGCTGGGACACACTGATATTTGCTCTGAAAGTGAATGAAAATAACAGCAAACATCCTCTGACTGTCATATGGACACAGATGCATCCCAGACACAGTTAGATATAATCTATACTGACTTAAACTCATTTAAACACAACATTTTTCTAAATGTTTCTGTATAAACACATCTGTAAAACACGTTCAAACCCAAAAGAAATCACTTGCATGATGAAAAAAATCACTTGCATGATGAAAAAAAAATAACAATTTATCCATGACTTTCTAATGAATTAAACACCCTTTCTTGCAGATTATACATTGAGAAGAAACAGTAATAGTAAACATGATGCAGAGATTTTCTTAAAATAGCTTGAAGGAAAAACAACTCAAACATGTGACAGATAATGCGCTTCTTAATACTTGGTAGAGTCATCGGTGCTTTGGTGAGATTGCCATCTGTTTATTTGATTTTCTCCTAAAACTTAGGGTGGCACAAATTGATTAAAACATAGCTAAGAAGTCTAAACACATGTCAAGAAGTCCATTAATGGCCAGGAATAGTGTTAGGAGGAGAGTTATGTAGAAATGAATGGGAAAAGTCAAAGACATGTTTACAGTCCCTAATAATAGATCCCTTCTGTAAACTCCTTTTATCTCACCAAATATTACTCATTTTGTCTTATGATTATGCTGTCATAGAAGACGTGTTTTACATGAAATATCAGCACTGGGCGAATGGGAACACCTCACACTACTACACTATCAATGGGCTACATGTAGATAGTAAAAACAGACCAGACTGACATTCAGTTTAATGAAACTTTGAATTATATTGTTCATCTACAGTTATTTATCTGCTCAGATTGTTTTAATAATGGGAAGGTCTTGATTATTGAAGTTTAAAAAATAATTTGTAAAAAGAATATTTGTAAAACTACAATGGTCCTGCTGAGTTTTACAGTGCAGAAGAATCAAGGTATGGATCTTACACTAAATGCAAATGGACTTGATGTGATTCCTTGATTGTAAACACAACACTACAAACTCTCGTTTCGTTTCCATCTTTGAGGTGAACTCCAGCATCTAGCTGACTTTGGACACCTTGCTGCTGACCTGCAAAAGCCCTTCTACTGGAGCTGCAGAGGCAACATTGGTGTTGAACCTCCCTCATCATCCAAAAAAAAAAAAAAAAAGAATAAATAAATAAATAAATCATAACACATTTTCCAAATAAGCAAAATTGTTCCATTTGCCGGTGCTCCGTGGAGTCAGCAGTTTATGAAGTGACTATACTCTTCAGCTGGTCTTTAACTATCAGCCACATTCCACATTATCAATTAAAATAAATCTGAATACTTTATCAATACCAAAGTGAAATTGTTGACAAATATTAAATCAATAAACTGTTAAAAAAGCCTTTATCATCTGAAATATTATTTTTGTTTGTTTCTGATTTTATTGGAATATCGATGTTAATGGGAACATATTGCGGTATAAGAACTGATCATCGATTATACTGTATATAGTTAAATAGGACTTTGCTCTGTCTTGTGTATTTAAATTAAGGTTTCATTCCGATTTGTCTACATCAGTTATTAAGCTCACAGCCAATGCCTTATTGAATGTAAAAAGCTATTTATTTTACTTTATTTTCAGCAGTTATAATCTTAGACTAACACCTGTTTGTATGAATGTGCTTTTTATGTCTGTCATCTTCTGTTTATTGCTTTGGCCTGTGGAATTTAGAAAGGAAATTGGAAAAAAAGTTTAAAGGAGCAAAGCCTCCCTGGTAAAACAATTCAATCTGCTGTCTTTTAGAGACACAGGGAATACATTTTTTTCCTCTCTCTCTGAGCCCATTATGGCCTGCATTTGTTCTCATTTACTATAAATCTGCTTTCCGGGTGCAAATGATATCTTCATCTTGTGTTGTTTGTGGGCTGGAGAATTGGAATTAGCATTAGATGAGTTAATGCTGTATACAATACTGGACAGGGTTTGGGCCACTCTTCATTTCTTTATATTAAGGAGCCAAACTGTCATGCAATATTTTTTAAACAATTTAAATTAAAAAAAATAAATAAATAAAAAAAATCAGCAATGATCTTACATACTTCCAGAGAGATGCAGCAGGCCCTTTAGGCTGTTCATCCAGTGTTCACCAAAGTCTCATGAGAAATAGTCTCAATGAAAGGGGGCAGTCAAAGAGCCATTCTTAAGCAAGGAAAAACTGGGGGCGGGGGCAAAAAAACAGATGGGTATGATAAATTACCCAAGAATTAGACTCAAAATCAGGTTTTATGAAGTGATGAATTCTGCCAAGATCCTGAACCTGATTTTATTGTGACAGAGAAGAGAACAGAAAGGTTGACAACATGAAAATGGTCTTTTTAAGTGATTTCCCATACTCTTAAAGACAGCATTTAACCTATGTTTTCCTGTGGATACAATATCATTGGTTTATGGTACTTTTTCATCAATTCCAATATCGATATTTCTTGGTCCTTAAAGGAAAACTATCATTGTACAATGTGCATTAATATCTTTATTGCAAGGGCAATATGGAATATAAAAAAAACAAATACAAAAAACTAGAGAACATCAATACTTAAAATAAATGCTTTAAAACAACGATAAATTATACCATGAGTACAAGAAAGACAAATAAGATAAAACAAAATAATTAAACAACAGATTAATACATGATTATTAATATATTAAATAAAAAATGAAAATAGAATATGTAAAAGTAATATATAAATCTGATATTTTGACTCACAGATATTGAAGATTCAACTAGAGTATAAATTCACCCATCCTTTACACCACGTTTCTGGCTTGTTTTGATGGAACAGTGACATTAATTATGTACATTTCTGGTACAATGTACATTATGTAGATTTCAGTGTCCTGAGGCTAAGAATCCACACTTACACGGCGACATACACCAGCAACCGAATTTAAAAACAGCGCCCATTTTAAACATGCACCAAAGCTGATTTAGCAAAGAAACACAACAGAGAGGAAAATGACTTTTGCTGGCCATAGAGAGCTCAGAGTACATGTAGGATGAAGGACAGAAGCTGAATTAGCCGTCGTTAGTGGTGCCTCACTTTGAAAATATATGCCAAAGGCCAATCCTGCATCTTTATATTACTACCCTTTCAGTACCGTGATGGATTCATTGTATATGTTTAAGCATTTTTACACTGCAGCTGATGTCAAATCTGCTAACAAGCAATATAGTCGGCATGAGAAGGTAGGATGAGGCAACAATAGCATGAGACCTTAAACCCTCTCAGAAAGAGGCCAGCAAAGGACCATGCGTTCAAGGACTGGGAGGAGAAAATCCGTTGTCATCTGCTGTATAAAAGCAAAATCATTGGCGAGTCATCACCAGTTTGTCTAGTATTTTCAGTCATATTTGTTCACTCTTATTTGCAATTTGTAAGTAAACTGTTTATGCAGTGTTAGCTGACTAGCAGCACAGGCAAAACAAATAACTCATAGAAATGATTTCCAAGTGATTCAATTATATTCTTTCAGAATTAATTTCAGGATTAAGCAGTTTTGTTGCACTAACGTAATTTACATGAGCTACATTATATATATATATATATATGGTATTACTGTAAATATAGTTGAGTCACTATTACTACTCTAATACAGTTGGTTACTAAATGGTATAGATTAGTTGGAGAAAAAAAATGACTTGGACCAAACCTTTTACATTTCACCCACTAGAATAAATTAATGTGGCAGTGCTGCTTTTAGGTGGCCAGAAATCAATGTAATCATCATTAATTAATTAAGTTCAATTAACCCAACCACAGTTACTTGGAATAATTTTGAATTGAAAACAAATCAATCATGTGGAAATCATTTCTATGATTTTTTTTTTTATGTTTATTCAAAGACTAATCTTTAAAATAACATTTCATCAAATTCTTGTTCTCCTGGCAACATAGAAACAACATATTGCTTCAGATTTTGGCCTCGAAAAGACATAAAAACACATTTTCTCATGGTTAATGCATTGAGTTCTCCATTGATTTAGTTGGGGTTCAAGACATGGGTGTTTCAGGAATACTGACCATTCTCCTGCACTGTTGGACAAAGCTCCAGGAGTCGGCTCATCAGACCCAGGCACTACTCTCCCAAGATGAGGATGAACATAACAGAGTCTGCCAATATAGGGCTGAGGAAGTAAGTGGGGGTGTTTGCCTGGTGAAAACTACATACACTGAGACCAATCAGGTCATTTGTTCCTTCTGTCACCAAATCAATGCTCCTGAGCTAAGGATAAACCAGTGGGTCATCCCTTTAAGGTCAGAAAATCCCTTACAAATCTGTGTTGGCCAAATTAAACAACATGCCATTTATGTGCCATGGAAATGCTCGTCCCTAACTGCATACCCAGATGGAGGTTTGATGCACATTTACAAACACATGGAATACACATGTAACAACTGAGTATTTGTGTGCAACCTTGCCTCTGAGGAACTGCATCAGCGACAGCATCTATCTTGTTAAAGGTGAAATGGGCAGAGCAGGCGGTGTGCTGTCAGCTTCTTTTTCTTAAACCATAAATTCAGTGCATAAAACTTACTGGAGTATAACTCTTAAAGGGAAAAGTACATTTTCTTTGCAGCCTGCAGGATTATGCTCTGGCAGGCACATGATTTAAAGTGTCAATAAATGTTCAAAGCAAACTTCTCTTTTAATACTGAGATAGAAAGATGAATCTAGAGTTAACATCCATGTTTGCATTACAAAGCAAACAACAAATAAGCAAGGCAGCCACAACGAATTTTATATGTGGCAGTTTACTGTAAATAGGTGCTTTAGCTTTTACAAGACCCCACATTTTCATTGATGCTACAGCTCCCAGTCTCCCAGTGACTGTAATCTTCTGGAAGGAAATTAAAAGTTAACTTTCTTTTATTGCTATTACATTCAAGGTGACATTAAAACAACATAAAACAACATAAAAACATTGTTCTACTTCTGGAACTTATTGTGACTTTTGATTAGATATATACGAAAGGTTTTTGTGCCATGGACTCACATGACACGTGCCACAGTGTAATAGATTACTTGCAGTATGATGTCAGCTGAACTGATAGAGTGTTATCAGCCATTCGTGACCTGCGATCAATCACCACATTCAATTTGAAGTTGATGGCTGGGGAGTGGCCAGCGAACTAACGATGAGACAAGGTAAATTTAGGACACCCGCTGGCAACTGTCTGAATACAGATGACCTCAAGAGGATAATGTTTGAATCAATGTTGAGATAACAACTATAGATTATTTCTACCACCACAGGGGGTGTGGTTAGCCGAGGCATGTTTTTGCTCTATCGAATGCCAATATACAGTTTGAATTGTGACTCTGACATTGTTTTGTTCCCCCAACTTGGGAATAATAATGATTTTCATCTTGGCATTACAACTCTGTTTGTGTGTGTCATGCAATGAGGTTGAGTAAGGGTACTTTCTAACCCTCTAAGAATTACAGAAAAGTAAATGGTAATCATTAAATGCAGCTCCTGTAGCACTCCTGAACTGAGAGGTAATGAAAGGTGGGGCAAGAAGATGGAGTTCATTAGAAGACCCTCAGTACTTCTTCTACTTTGTGACATCCGTCCTTTTCTCTTTGTCTCTTTAACTCTGTTGCTGTGTTACTACCCCCCCCCCTCTCCAGCAGAGCACAGTGTAATCTCTCGCTCCCCTGTGGGTACGGGGAGTAAATCAGCACAGCTGGATCACAGGCATCAATCTCAGCCAGTCCCCAGGATGGGCCACTTGTGAGCCCACGGGGAGGCATTTCCTCTTCATTTTAAATGAGAGACAAATGTTGCAGGAAGAACGCAGCCCCATGCAGTTGGAGTGGGGGTGAGTGGGGGGTAGCAGGGGTAGCGGGGGTGAGTGGGCAGGCAGTCAGTGAAGTTGGTGGTAGGAGTGAGGGAGAGATTGGCCGAGAGTAAAAGTGACAAAGTGTGCAAAGGAGACAAGTGGGTGAAACAAAGGAGAGTATACACACTGCACAGAAAATGTACAGTCAGCACCGTCTCTCTGTCTGGTAATGAAAAAAAGAAGAAAAAAATGGCCAGTGGGGTATGGAGGGTTTTCTGCTTCCAGTACAGAGGATTTTTTTAAAAATTGAATTGAAATTGCACTGTCAATGAGTGATTCCCCTTTATGGCAAGGAAGATTTTAATATGTGATAAAGTGGTGAGTTTGTGCTGCAGATTGAGAGGAAAATGATTTCTTTCAAAAGAGAGAGGAGAGAGAAAAATGGAGGAAACCAACTGAAAGCATGTGCAGCACAGAGCTACAGAAATATTACATTGCACTACAGCAAAAACAAATGCAACTTAAATGTGAGCTTAAAATCTAACTACAGGGCGGATGTTTGGGTTAGCCAACAAACGTTTGATATATTGAATTTTAAGATAAACAGTTTTATTTAACAATTTCTGATGTTAGGCTTACATAATTGTGTAGAGGGCCCTATATTTAGAGCTTTTTCAACTCTTGGTTATTATTTGTCAAGCAAAGATTGTAAAATCCCAAGCTGACACCAAAACTGATGGAAAAACAAATAGTTTTGCAGACTGAGGAGAAGCAACACCAAGTGCTTTTATCTGTTTTTCCTTCTTAATCCAGTGGAGAAAAACAAAGTGAAATATGCTTCATAAAAAGTAAGTTTTAAACAGTTTTAAATCTTTAAATGAGCCAAAATGTATCCATGAAAATAAACTTTAAAAATATGTGTTAGAACTTTTCACATGAAATACCTTTCTGTTGACATACCATTACTAACTTAATTACTTAAATGCTAACATTGCCCAATAAGAAAATTACATATAAATAAATCTTGTCAGCCACTGATGTTTATTAATCCATCCTTCCATTTTCCTTGGACACTAAAGCTAAGCTGATTTAACTGTGCATCTCTAGTTAACATCCATTTTTATTATTTTAACACTGGCACCTAAGACTGGACCATTACAAAAAGAGCAAAAACTATCTTCTTGACACCCAAATTAGCCATCAGACTGTTTTTTTTAACTCCGTCTCACTCCCAAGGCATCACATACAGTCATTTTCTCACGATTCACTTGAACTACAATCTCAGAAAGAGTAAACTTTAGCATTAGTTAATCAATTTTTGATTATATAACACACCAGGTTAATGTCATGAAGTATTACGTAACTATAATTATAGAACTTTAACCATAACTTTTTTAGTAATAGTGCTCCCATGAACACTTAGACAAAACTCACAAATCAAATTCTTTGCTTCATTCGATCATTGCAGTTTCACATTCTCTGTCTCCTGAGAGTAGAGGAGAGGCGGGACTGACTGTCTCGGTCAGATGTGAAGTGTGCAGTAGTGGTGAAATGCCAAATGATGCTGGATATAGCAGGTGGCAGGATTTAGAAGAGTCTGTCTTCTCTCCCTCTGAAATTAAGCCGTGCTGATGTGAGTTCTTCTCATAAGGTAAAATCATTGTATCAACAGCACAGATCCTCACGAGTGGGGCAGATTGAGTCAGTATTCCACAAGAATCTTTCTCAGTTTTCAAGATGGCCACCTTGTTGAACTTAAATGAACAGTGTTAATAATCCAAACAGCCCTGTGATGGACTGGCCACCTGTTCAGGTTGTACACTGCCTTTTGCCTGCTAATTGCTCGGATAGGCTTCTAGCTTCCCCGTGACCCTTAATTGGACTAAGCGGTACTGAACTGACAAGATTTGCCAGCGAGGAAAAGCCAAGCCAAGGGTAATGGGGCTTCAGTTACCTGGATGATGTACAGATCACATGGGACTTAAATGGCACTGAATAAACGATCGGGCTAGGTGTAGGACATCAGATGCTTGAACCTAGCTGAATCCCATATTTCAATGTGCTTTGATGTTTTGTATGCATGGGAGGTAAAAGAATAGCCCCTCCACCTCTAATATTATTACACAAAATGTCCCCATTGAGTCCATTAAGCTCCATTACTGAATATGACTGGAGGAAGTGCTGCCTCTGCTAAATACAAAAGAAGAGTTGATGGCTAATTCATGATTGTCACAATTTCAGGGAATAAAGCTGGTGTCCATTCACTGCATGGTGGTGTGGTGGCACTGCAGCCTAAGCAAGAAGGTTGTTGGTTTGAGCCATGGCTTAGGTGGCGTTCGAACAGTGGCCGTTCAGTGTGGAATATGTTCTCCCAGTGTATGCGTGGGTTAAACACATCCAGATTGGATGATGCCGGTGATGTTGAGAATACAAAAGAGTACAAAGTATTTCCAAAATTGTCGCCAAATCTTTAGCATCTGCAAACTTCGAGCGACTCAGGGAAACTCCCCTCTCGTCAAGTGTCTCAGCTTGTAAACATTCTGGAAGTTACCATTTTTCCTCCTGACACACAACCAGAATGTAATGCCATTATTGTTGATGGTTATTCTCTTGTGCATCCATTGTCTTGAAAGACATCAAAGATCTTTGAGAAATATGCTGTCCAACATGCAGTTCCAAAGATCCGGGCATACTCACAAAAGTGTGAGCAAACAGACAGAGTTTTTGATGTCTATTGGATTTCAAGCCTGAAGGCTGAAACAAGGTTAAAGAGAGGCAAGGGAGATTGACGTAGGGACAGACAAAACTAATCTACCACCCAACTGGAAAAACTTCCAGCGAGACAGCGACAAGACTGAGCTCTTTGGGTACCTAGCTAACAAGGCTTAAGTCTTTGCAACCACAAAGAAGATGACTCCAGAATCTTCACACAGGCTCTTCATGCAAGCGACAGATGAATTCTGTGCTGATTAAAGCATGCAACGCTTTTTGTGGTAAAGGCGAGAAAACTGCATGACAAGCATTGGGTGTTTGCCCTGAAGTAAGCCTTGTCTTCAAAAATCTTACTCATTACCCACCTATCATAGAAGATGCAGACCTCAATATCCTTGAGAAGTTTGTCATTATCATTTATGACAAGCGCAGCACTGCAGGCAAGGTTGATGAGGCAATGGCTTTGTGTGCTCAGAAGCAAAGGTCTTATGATGTCATCCCACCAACAGCACATCCCTCGTTCAGCATGTGAAACGGTCTAGAAAACAGTGTTCAAAATGCAAACTGAAAGAGATGGGGAGGCCTGGTAAGTTCTCTAGACAACCATTCCACCCATTGCTCAGACTTATGAGCAGTTGACAAGATGTGGCTGCAAGCACTGAATGCTGAGGACGATGCATATGCTGCCGCTTCAGCCTGAAGTGTAAACAGTTGTGTGCTTGCAAATGTGAGGAGTAAAAATAGAAAACTGTACATCTACAGCAAGTTGTGTCCTGTCTCAAACAGCACACAAATCAGTTTTTCACATTGTTTGTCACACACTAAGACTTCAGAAACATCCCAGAGAGTGTGTTTCTTCATTTATTTACCATTGCATCATCATAATGTTCAATGATTTAGATTTTCCTAAATTGGATTTTTCATACTCAAAGACAGATTTTGATCTATTGACCATCTTAATAGGATTATTCAATGGAAATATAATATAATATATATACTCTCATACATAATATATAATTATAATAGAATATATGAACAATGCAAGCAGGTACATATTCTTTTGCCCATTTCACTGTAAACATCCTCATCAATATATTGATCATGATAGGAGAAGTCTAGACTGCAGCACTAACACAATAAGTCAAGTACTGTATGCTCCACATTCTGATCATGAATTTGACAAAACTTCAATAAATTAAAAAATAAAAATAGTGTTCAATCAAAACCAGGATGGTAGTTCCACTGATTACAGTTAATATTTTGGTGAGGTTTGAAGGAATCAGTCTGATTGTTGTACTCATGTACTGTAGAGAACTTTACTACATAATGAATATTACTACATAAAGTGGCAATTGTAAATGATCACATGAGTTAATGAAGGAAAGTATTAAGACACCACAAAAGCTTCCTAACTTGACCAGGTTTCATTGCAAATAAATACAACTTACAGAATGCATCAACTTTCATGAGGTGCTTGGCATTGAACATTTTAACATTTTTAGTTAAACTTGGGTGTGTGAAAGGCTGATTACATAATTATTCTTATTCCTATAACATATGTCTTCCACACCTATGAGTGTGAGTGTCTGTATTTGTACACATTTAGGACTGTTTCTTCATATTGGAAGTGTCTATGTGTGTTTATGAACGATTACCACACAAAGGAATGTTTTTTAGGTGTGTTAGTATAAATTATGTATGTAGAAATTGCTCTAGATTTGTTCTATCTTTTTTCTTCTCCCCCCCCCCCCCCCCCCCCCCCAAAAAAAAAGCTATTGCTTGGTTTTATCAGTGTATTTAAATTTACATGAGAAGTTGCTTCTCATATTTTCAGGTGTGTGAGTGGGTGTTTATTGAGTCAGTGGTGGTGTATAATGCTAAAGAAATAATTTTTAGATTTTGACTAGGCAGTATTTTTTTTAACACTATGTGTGCTAATATGTTCATTTTGGACAGTTTTGAAAATGATGAGTATAGTGTGCTATGGTGGGTCAGACTCTGTAAAATTTCTGTCCCGAAATGTTCCAGAAGTGCATGTTAGAGCAGTGCATATCTAAAAGATGTGCATTACAAAATATGGTGTCTAAGAAATGATGAATATCGGTACAAACTAACATTTGCAAACACATCTTGTGCAGATTTGTGGTTAAAAAGGAGAATAAACATTAAATTTTCTTTTTAATTTATTTCTTTCAAGTTTGCGCTTTAAAGAGGACATCAGATGCACCACATGATTCTCTTGATAAAACTAATTAAACACTGCCAAATGTACTCATTAATGTACTTTAAGTTCAAAAACAAGAACATATGCCAAGCTATTATTCTACATTGACTGAGGGTGATTCTGTTATGTTGTCCCCATTGAATATCTCCGGTATACCTTCAAAACAAAGATGACAAGATAAGAACTTTTCATTAGTTGTTGCTAATTTTGGCATCTAATAAAGGCATGTTAATAAATAATTAAAACTAACACATTTGATAAGATTGCATTCTGTTACTTCAGTAGATTTTGTCTAGATATTAATAACCTCACTTAATTGCTTTAGTTACAATCTATTTTCAATATAAAGAAAATTATTTCCCAAAGTGCTTTCATGGTTTTTTTTTTCTTACTTTGTTTATTTTGAAGCCATTGCAATTTTATTGTTTAATATTTGTCCAAATAAAAGTATCCAAACCTTTAATCATGGACATAAACCTATAAATTCACAAGCAATGACAGTCTCATTTACAAAGTCTATTCCCAAAATATTGCATGCTAAAGCAAAAAGTTCTGGGCTGGCAATAAACTTTTAATGTTATTTGCTCTTTTATAAATGTGGATTCATACCTTTTGGTCACACAGTATATTATTTCCATTATTGGGTTGTGAGAGCTTCAGTCTAATTTCCCAGTTGACCACACAAAATAATCTACTTCAGTATTCAGTTTATGCAATAGCCTCCAAAATATAAATCAGATATTTTCCAATATAAAGCTTATATATGACCAAAATAACAGCAAAATCAGTTTTCTCAGGTGGTACCAAATATTGCAGCACATATTGGTTATAAAGGCACTTTAAAAAATATGTCTTAATAGAGAAATAAGCAACGAAACTACAGAAATCATTTTAAAAATCTATTTCAAACCAAAACAGATACATGTTTTTCATTTGAAGGCCATAAAAAGTTGAAGTAACAGCTCTGTACAGTACTACTTATTTTTCAAATGCATGCTTTGAGAGCACTCACCTTCACTGAGTTGCACCAAAAGACGAATGATGTGAGGAGCCTAGTTCAGGATAGACAGGTTTAAGGATATTACGCTGGTAAATACATATCTTTTATCCAAAAGTCCTGAATTGGCAGTCAAGAGCTGCTCCATTTAGCTGATTAAGAGGCTCAATATTTTATGGATTGTCATCGCAAAGTGTAAATCTGCTCAGCGCTGTCACACTTGGATCGTATGTGTATACTGAGAAGATTTAGAGGTCCTCTTTTCACCACATTTTTCATGTAAAATGCAACTGCTACAATGCTTCCTGTGGAATTTAAAGGTATTGACCACAGTGGTTGTAAGTGCTGAAGCACAGAGACCACTTAGTTTCTTGAGAGCCTTTTCAGCTTGAACTTATTATCTGTATAACTTTTTTTTTCTCATCTACTTTCTACCCTTTGAAGTGCTTGTCCCTTTTTTATTTTCTGCCTTATAAGGACATATTTACTCCTTATGATTGTATTTATTAAAATAAAACATAATTTAGTCCTTTTGAGATTACAAGTGCTGGTAATCATGAAATTCCCCCCATTCATTGCTGTCCTTTTTTTATTCATTTCTATTCTAAAGCCTTCAGTATTTTCTGTTTAAACCTTAAAGGGAAATCTGTGATTGAATTGCAACAATACAAGAATTCACTCATTAATAAAGAAATATGTTCGGTAGGCCAAGCCATGATATGCGTACAAATGATTTCCCCTTACAAAAGGGATGTGTAAGACTAATTGATAAGTTGAGATTTTGCACAAATTCAATGCCTTTTTGTAAGTATTGACTTTTTCTTTCGAGAAGTTATGTGTCATTGCACAGAGACATGGAGGTGTTTACAGCACTGTGTTAAAAGAGCAGCGTGGCTCCTTTAGGAATATTCGTGGTACCGACAAAGAGTGCAGGTCTGAATCAGAGCGGGAGAAGGTCTGAGCAGAGACAGTTAGCTGTGAGAAACTACCGGTTTAGCTGTGAGTGTTTGTGCTACAAGCTTTAGCAAAAAGTACCACACAGCTTCTCTAGTCCAGTGTTTGCTTCATCACTGCTGAGAAAAGCGATTGGAGCTAACCCCGAAGATAGCTGCAGCTTCATCCCTGAAAACATTACCTTACCTCCTGATATTTCTCTCAGTTTTCACGAACAGTAGAGGCAACAGAGCAGAGCAACATGATAACTAAACCTTCACAGATCAGTTTTACAATTTGGAATTTCATTGTATTACTGATGATGTCATGATGACGTCATAACAAATTGATTAATTAATTTTGAAAGGCCTGACTAGATGAGTCAACTTAGGTCCCTATTATATATATATATATATATATATATATGTATATACACACATATAAATAAATGTGTACACACACACACGCACACACAAATATGTGTGTGTGCGTGTGTGTGTGTCTGTGTGTCTGTGTGTGTGGATATCTTTTTTGAAAGAGGAGCAGTAAACCTTGGGTTACGACTAAATCAACCAAATGCAAAGTGCAGGGATGTATGACACTAATCAGATGCTCAGCAAAGTCTATCTTTTTTTGTGAAGAAGTTCATTCTTCCTTTTTTTATGCTCTCACGAAAGAGTTGAAACACCTCAGCAACACAGCCAAAGGACATGTTTACAAATCACACAAAGAGCACACCTGGATGTGGGAGATTTGACTTCAAACCTGAGCAAACATTGAAAAGGTGAAAGTAAGCAAACAAGAGGCAAAGCCATAATAATAACATTAAATTAGGCTCCTTTTAGAGAACGTGTGAGTTATCAGGCACATGGAGCAGCATGACGTGCAATAAATCAATCAAATGCCACAGTGTCTTATTATATTTCCCTATTCATCATCTGCCTGTAGTGAAAGGCACAGGGAACAATATAGCCACCATTAGCAATGAATTTAATTGATTAGTGTTGTTCTTGCTCCTTTACAAAGCCAAACATGGAAGCTGACTTCTCAAAGAAGAAAGCAGTACTTCAGGAGCTAAGCTAAAATAGTGCCTAATGCTCTTTACAATAAAACATTAGTCATACTTTGTAAAAGTTGTGATGAATACTTGTTTTCTAAATGTTGCCACTGTACTAATGTTAATCCATCAGTTACCCCGAAGGCTCGCCTAAACAGAATCCTCAGTCAGAGTGTAATACAGTGCGAAGCTTTGAGGGCCCTCAGAGGAATCATGACATACAAGCTGCAGGTTCCATGCTGAATTAATCAGCTGGTACAATCCGTGAATGAACAGTCACTTTGTTTAGGAGGGGCCCTGAGCAGAAAAAGCCCATTATCTCTTTTGTAAATACATTTTAATGCCTTGGCTAAATCTCAGTAAAACATATCCTCCAAAAAGCTCTCCATTAAACAGTTCCCCAAAGAGATCAAACTCCGCTTCTCTGAGTGATATTTACCAGTCACCCAATTATTTTTAGCATGCTGTCAATGCGCGCTACACACACCCACGTACCAGGAGACATGGTTGTGGAGGGTGTTTGATTGCGGCCTTAATACAGAAACCTTTCAGATGCAACAGCTGTCAAAGGAGCAGTTCCCTTCATTAGCAGTCCTACCAGATTGTTCCAGCAGCTCTGCACCAAAAGCCAAGAGTTGTGCTGGAAAATGCTCTAATCTTACAGCATGGAATGATGGGAAGAGAGAAAGAAATAGAAGATTTGGAAAGGATTTAGGCAGGGAAAAGATTAGAAACCCATATCGGCCTTATCGTGCAGCCTCCACACTGGGGAGTTGAATGAAGCAGCTGTCAATTTTGAAACATACAAAAGCAGTAATCCTACAGTAAACAGAATGCTGGGTTTTAAATACAGAAAAATCCAGAGAGCAAGAGAGTGAGACACAGAGAGCAAGCAAGCAAAGAATCTATCAGTGTCTAAACAGGCTGCCTATGAAGAGAGCACTCTGCTGGGGTCTTTCAATACACGGGCCTAACTGTCAGCACTGGCAGAGGAGAGCCGACCACATGGGGAGTGGGTGAGATTGAGAGTGTGAGAAGATGCTGACAAATTCTCAAACAGAACAGGGCATTTGGAGAGGGTTGGTGTGTCATCCTGAAAGGCAGAAGGGTCTTTGGTCAAGAGAAGATGGGAGTTGTACATGGCTTGACAGTGAAGATAAGGATGATACTCAGCTCCTGCTGTGACCCCCAAAATGGCTGCCTTTTTCTTTTTTCATAAACTGAACAAAATAGGTATTATCTGTATGGCAGGAGGGTAGAGGTTTCATATTAGACTGAGTGTACAAGCAGACACAGCACTGGTTTATCTAGGATTGGCATTTAAAAGGGTCGTCAGTGATGAGATATGTGTGTGCAAACAGGTACGTGATTGTCTGTGCATATAAAAGAGGAGCATAGATTATGGTCATTTTCTACCCCTATCAATTATGAAGACACAAAATGAGAATACACTGCCCCCATGCCCTTAGCCAAAAAAAAAAGAAGAAATATATTAAGTATAGTGGATTTTTCCAACCTTGATAAACTGTTCATCTTTTTCATCTTTAATTTTTACACTTTCTGTGACTCATCATCCAGTGATAATATCAATGATTTTGGGGTACAGATACTGAATATTAAAAAGGCCCACATGCTCATAATGTCCTGCACTTATTTCTAACTAGTTTCCCAGGTCCTTGGCCCTAAGCACTTTAGTAACTTTAGTTTAATATGAGGAGTACTTTGACAACTTTTATTTGAAGTAGCCAGTAGTGGAGATATTGAGCCTTCCAGTTAAAAAGCTAAATCTAAGAAAAGAAATTAAAAACAAGAAGAAAAAAAGAAGGAAAACAAAAACAGTGTAATATTGAAAGACAAATTAAAGAGACTTGAATGAAGTTAGACACTTTTGCCATGACTAAATCTTAATCTATTGATCAGGACAACACATATGCAGCTTTCTGATATGTTCAAGAGTGTTGGCATGTGAGAGCATGAATGCCAGCAGCACTCACAAATTCCTGTGGAAATTTTTGTTCTAGCCTCCTAGTAAAAAGTCCAGAGGCTCAGCAGGTTGAGACAATATGCGATCATAGCAGCAAATCTCCTGAAGCATTTTCTGAGAGTGTGCAAATGAAACTTCTGGTGAGAATTTCTAACTTATAATTTCTTCTACTGACCTGTATATATCATCACAAAATCAGGAACCCTCATCCATCATTTGACATTGTGCAAAAGAAAATTTTCACGCTACATATTTTGCATCAAATCCTGCCTCCTGGGCACGCTAGACAGAAGCTTCCCCTCACACCCGCCTTCATATTTCACGCCATGAGAGCACATTTCTAGTAGAAAATCTTCCGCTGTGAAGAACAGCTGCAGAAAAAGTCCACACCAAATTTCTCGCACATTCTCCAGAACATCTCCTGTGTTCATGTGTGAAAACGGCTTAAGAAAACATCAGCAGCCTAAGTCTGCATATCCCCACCAGACAAACAATCTTTGAAACTCATATAACCTCGTTGCAGAAGGTTAAAAAATACTCAGACAGGAATCAGACAGAGGTCTACAATTTAAAATTCCTGACACTCCTTCCACCACAATACCTCCTACATTTTAATGTAATTTTGCTGGTGGCTGCTGTGTTGCAGTAGCGATTACAAAGGGCACCTCCTGCACATAACTTTAATAAAAAAAAATAAATAAAATACATTTTTTTAAAAAAGGCTGTATTTGACACCTCATGAATAAAAAAATAACCTAAAAAACTTAATAAATATCAATGCATTTGTACAAAACTAAAAATGCCACCAATAAAGTTTGGCCATAATTTGAATGCAAGCATCTATAGCAGTGCATGCATAGTATATACCCAATTATGACACATTCTCTGAAGAAATATACTTTCATTATGCATAGGAATAATGGAACAACACTCATCATAGAGTAAAATAATTTTTTCAACCTCACTACAGAGCTAAAAACCAATCGAACGAAGCATGCTAAATGCTGTAGATAAAACAGTTAAGCTATTGCACAAGCAGAATATTAAGTTGTGATCAGAATTGGTGACCCTTTGAAGGAGCAAACTCTACATCATGCCTCTGCAGGAATTTAAACATCTTGCTCATGTAGCGCAATCAGTTTTCTCTGCATATGTATATAAAAAATGCCTTCGAACCACTGCTATGAAAGACATATTTGTGGGACTAATGGGGCTGTGGCCCAGCTGTGTCAAAACAGCCCCTGGAAAAGTTGCTGTGTGGTTGTTCATGATTACTGAACAGGTCATTTATATATGCATATTCAGCAGCCCATTTGATACCCCCTCTCAACTTCTTTGGACGCTTGCTTTTAAACCAGCCATATACTGCTTGGTATGCAACCCACACAAGCTCTCCTTCAGGGCATCATCAGTGGAGGCTGAAGTCTGATGAGGAAAAAAGAGAGGGTGAAGAGAGAGGGGCAAGAAAATGAAAGAGAGAATTCTTTACACAGTGTACCAGAAAAGGCACAGCATTTGAAAAAGTCAGCCATGTTTTGACCACATTGTTTTGATTTGAACCATGGCTCAAAGTCTGTCATCCCTTTATCTCCCATCACACCAATTCAGTCATCGTTTGCAAATTAACTTCTGCCAGCAAACTGCCTGGCAACCCTTTTCACAAGACAGTACAGGTGTGTGCATTATACAAATCTTACAACAAAAAAAACATGCACCTTTGTTGCTTTTATATTTCCTAACTTCTCTTTGTAACTCCTTTGGGAAATAAAGCAAGCTGATTTGCCATTCCTGAGCCAGAGTCTTAATTATGCACTAAGTCATGCCTGGCACAAAATTCTCATCTCCTTCTGCTGTATTTGGCTGACACCATGCGCTCTGCGTGCAGATTGAGGATTGGATGCAAAGTGGGTGCAGTTTGGACTTGGCCCTTGATGGTTTGTCTCTCCCATCAGCCCTGATGAGTGAAATTTGAGGTCATTGCTGTGCCTGTTTATAGTCCCTATAGCGAATATACAGTGGAAAAAAAAAACGGCACAGCTTCAAAGGCTATGCATGTATAATGACATACTGAACTAATAAAAGGAGTCAATCTGTTTTGTAAATCCCACTTGCACAATTTCAGAATTAAAGGAGAATTAGAGTGAAGAAATTATAGGAAAAAAATGAGAAGGGGAAGAAAGAAATGAGATTGCCTCCAATTGCCGGAAGCTTTCCAAAAAAAAAAAGAAAAAAAAAAAAAAGAAAATCCTCATTTTCACCTCTCTTTCCTTTTCTCTCTCTCTCTCTCTCTCACTTTCACTGAACTTATTGGTATCTCATTAGATATGTCTCTGCCATACAAAGTTATTGTGCAGGGTGTCTTTTTGAGGCCCAAATCCCAGCAAAGCCTGTAATAATCTGTCAGTTGAGGGAGATGCCCCGCACAGACAAGGGCCTCCTAATCCACATTGATCAATAGCAGACAGGCTGGCTACTTCTCCAGCCTTCTCTGCACCATCCACCCCGTGACAGCAGCATACTCTATAGCTTGTGGCTCCCTCTCTGGCACAGATCACTTTGTCAAACTCCCAGTAGGCCATCACGAGGTTAATGAGTAGGATAATAAAGACATATTACAGTCAATATCTGACCTTCGGATACAGGTTACCAAGAGCGATTAAAGAGGCATCACACACCAGAGCCAATCAGCATCACTCGAATTAATACATTTTTTACACAATACAGATTTTAGGTCCATGTTCCAACAAACACCGGTATAAAGCTGGTCCCTCATGTTAAGAAATACGAGGATGTTTTATTTAACAAGTTCTAATAAAAGATCTTGACAAATACTTTCTCTTTCTTTTCTTTTGTTTCTGTCCGGTAAAATCAGATCTCGCTCTGT
This sequence comes from Melanotaenia boesemani, assembly GCF_017639745.1. Lineage (NCBI taxonomy): Eukaryota > Metazoa > Chordata > Actinopteri > Atheriniformes > Melanotaeniidae > Melanotaenia > Melanotaenia boesemani. The sequence goes on along the minus strand of NC_055690.1, from coordinate 28,539,717 downwards.
CCTCCCTTTATTTATTTCAGCTTGAGGGCAGAATTGACAGTGCACGGCGATATGGACTTGAAATGAATATATGCGGGCGAGTGGATTCATTAGATTACTTCAGTTCATTGCTAGATTATAAACTCAGACAACTGGATGTCATCTCTGGAATGAGAGACCATTGATATTTTGGCCTCTGATATGTTATCTCTAGGGATGTCCAAGCCAGTCACAACTCTAATGAAGGAGATAGAAGTGAGAACTACAGGATATTGTTCCTTCAGGCTGGTTAGCCTGCCTTATAAATCAGTTGCTTGGTGAATAAAGACACATGTCAAGAGCTCAATATGGTGGGATAAAAGATGCTTCTCATGCTTCTACACCATGAAGAGTGATAATGATACAAAGATGAAAGTGCAACATAATTTAAAGGTAACATTCCCATTACCTTTCACTGTAGAAAAAATCATTTTCTGGTTCCTCCATGTTATTATTTTTATTTTCTCCTTGTCATGACTAACAGATATTTTCCAAAAATAAATAAAGTCTTATGTTTGCGATAAACTGAATTTGGTGAATAAACACATGGTGGTGGATGCCCAAAGCATGCACATTTTAATAGGAATTGATTAAAAACATTAACAGTATCTGTTCTCGACTGCTTACTCCCTGTGTATAGTATCCATCAAAAATGCATGTTTTCAAATGATTAAACAAAGAGGCAAAATACTGATCCTTAGTCTCCACCTTATGATGCATAAACATGCTTTGTACTTGACTAAAGAAATTTACTGAGTTCCCTGATGTGTTACAGCAATTTACATGATGCAACCTTAGAGATTAATTGGTTATATTAGAGATGTAAGAAAAAATAAGGTGTAAATGTTGTGTATTTTTGCAGGATTCATGTGTTTACTATCCCTCAGAGGTAAATGATAATTATGCCCTCCAGATATATCATATACAACCCCTGGCAAAATTATGGAAACAGCACTCTTGGAGGATGTTCATTCAATTATTTTCTTTATCTATTTAATTAAACAAATCAAAGGTATGAAAGAAAAATATTTAATTTAACAGGTAAATATTCAGGCTTTTAGAACACATTTTAAAAAAAAAAAGTCCAAGACAAATCACTGCCTATTTAAGCCCTCCTTTTTTTATATGAAATAGAGGAAAATAAATATGGAGTCACTTTCTACTTTGCATTTATGAAACAATTACCTTAATAAGTTTTAAGATGCAAATAAACCTGCAATTTAAAGTGAATAATTGCAGATCTCAGGTAGCTGTTGGAGTCACTGAATGACATAAAGCACGGCCCAAACAAGACAGGTGTTGGTGCAAGCATTTGGTTATAAAGCTCCTTTCAGGGGATAATTCAGCTGGGACTGTGGCTGTGTAAAAATCAGTTGCATTCATATTTTGTGCAAACATAATGGGAAGATTGTAAAAGGGGAAACTGCAGGAAGAACAAGGAAGATGTCAATGCATCTGGACAGACAACTCATACAATAACACTTGAACGTTAATGACTGAACTGCAGGAAATTAACTTAAGGAAATTGGATTTACATCCAGGCTGTGAGTAAGTGGATGGAAGTGATGTTTAGTATTGAATCAGTCGGCATTTTGGCAAAGGCATAATGACAGAAGTGTGCGTATCCAATGAAACATACAATATACAGATGTTAGAGACATGATAACTTGGTAAAATAAAATAAAATAAACACTATATCTGATATATCTGATTATATAGGATTGACAGGGAGGAGATGTGGACACTAAATGCACAGGTGGACTTTGAAATGTTGGCACTTCTGATTATCTTATTTCATCAGTGCTTTTTTTTATTTGTTTGTTTTTTCCGTTTCTATCAACTTTTTCCAAAGGACAAAATTTATTTGTACTTAAAAAAAATCCTACTGGAAACACAACCAGAGATAGGGGTCCAGGATAATCTTTTCACATATATGTGAGATTGTGCTGACATAAAGTGATGTCAGGTCTGTGTCTCATTAGAGGAGAGGGGGTAGAGTCTGTTAAAACATCGTTAAAAATTTCAACCTTGCATTTCATGTATTTTAAATGTTTCAAAGTTTATATTTCACTGTCCTGTTTACCTCTTTATCTTGTGTTAAGTATGGAAAATTCTCCATCAGTATGGTCACTGAAAACACACGGTCAGCTCTCTGGGGAAGGAATTAATGGAAATGAGAGTAAAGCGGAATCAACTTGCCCTAGGTTCATCTACACAATATCATTGTGCCCTTAGGCCAAATGCTGTCATCATACTGGCTGCTTTGGGACAGAATGTCTCTTCCTGTGTGTATGCATGTGGCCCTCAGTGGGTATCTGCATGACTCAAATGTGTGTTTTTCCAAATGCAGTATTATTCCAGACTGAACAATAGTTAAATCGGCCCAAAGAGCAAAATAAAGCAGTGAAAGTTGACTAATATCTACATGACATAAATGTATTTGTCAATGCATGTTTCTTATGAGGACATGCAGGGACCACTAACAGATTTCATACCAGAGCCTTTGTTACTCCAATCGGCGAGTCCTTGCTCATTGCTGACTTGTACATTTGTAACAAATGTTGAGAATTTTTGATATGTGGCTTGAGGCAGTGAATTTTGTATGCAAGCCTTGCTGCTGATTATATTTTGGAATAATCACTCCCATTACATGAATATGTCTCCAAGGCATGCTGTGTGTAGTGTGTGTTTCTTCAAAACAAATACATTTTTTATCAATGCAGTAGTTGTTTCATCCATGGTAAAACATGAATTTCCTTACAGCATTAAAAAACATAAACTTATCTCAATGATAGTGTAAACTGAGAAAATACCCACAACAATTTCAAATCTTTATAATTGTGTAATTTTCTTTCATTCCAGCAAAAACTCCTCAATCTGTTTGAAAAACCAACTGATGACTACACAAAAAACACGGTCACTAGAATTAAACCAGTTCCATACAAACAACGTCAGTGTTATTAATATTCATGGCCCGAGGGAATGTTACATACGAGCATCTTTGATACTTCAACTCAAACAACATCTATTTACCTATTCACTTTACAGTATTGCCGCAGCATAAGCATTTCATCTTACTTTATGATTCCCAAGAGGGATACAAAGGGGAAGCATGATAAAATACTATGATTTTTTTTATATGCACAAGGAAAAGGTCAGAAACAACAAACCAAGGGGAAAAATAAAGTCCCAAACACTACATCTGCAAGGTTCTTCTGCAAAACTATTGCATTCCCCATGTCTTTAATCACCCAATTTTTGCTTTTGGTTTAATAGATGAATGTTTTATGAATGTGGTGTTGGTAAAAATTGAATGACAAGCATTAGTATGTTCTTAACTGCAGAAATATGCCTTAAGAACTTTGTATTTGTACTATCACATGATAATTCTTATGGAAGCAGACTAAAATGTTTCTTAATTGTAAGTGTAGTTCTGTTGCTTCAGTATATGACTAAACCAAATCTTGTGTTTGACAGTATGGCTACAGCTATGGTGCATGGGGGGTTGAGGGTCTGAATAGTAAGCGTAGCACTTTGGCAGAGCTTTGATGGGGGTCTGCTCTGGCTTCAATGCTCCATGGCTAAATTGACAGCCTACAGGGACTCAAATACTGCAGAAATCACAATCACACAGTTTCTCGGTGCAGTGGACTAGTAAGGAGGTAAACCACAAACTGGCATAAAATCCACTGCAAAAGCAACAGGTGCTTCCAAGAAAATGCAATGCCATCAATGAAGCCATGTGGAGCAGGAGACCTTTTATTCTGAATGCAAAATAACCTTGCTTAAGTAAAGAAAAATATTCTTATCCACTTTCGTGGGTATGGAAAAACTCATTGTATCTGCAAGAAACTGAAAGTTCATGATGTTAAGTTCATAGAGGAGAAAATGACTCATCTCATATTGAGTACTGCTGTCAGTCCCTATAGGGGCAAACCTACACAAAACATTTCTCTACTTATGAATTAAAACTTTTTCCTCTCTCACCCTCGCCCTTCTTGCCTCACGTCGAAGGTTTGATGATGAATCGGTCAAGTGTGAGCATGCGACGGGAACTGCATTGTTTATGGACGATCAACCCTCACAGAAAAGTCTGAGGCAATGATGTGTTAGCACATCCTCCCGAGATGATTCACCCTGATGCCTTCTGACAGGCCTCATTCCACTAGTGTGAGAGGCTAACCAGGAGTGCAGCTTGGCCCCAAACACATGCTTCAGGGCAGACTCCATCTGGCCCAAATGAGACCAAGGGAGGGGGTGTTAAAAATAACCAACAGGAAAGGTATGGCAGACAGACAGGGTAGGGATGAGATGAAAGCATGCAAGCACAGTAGTAAGCTGCCACTGAGGCAGAACTCTACAGCAACTTGGGATGGGCAAACAAGCTTTATTGATTTGTTTTGTTTTTCCTGACAGGGTAAGGTTCAAATGAAAACATAATCCCGACAGTTAAGCTTATTCAGAAATGTTCAAAAATGTGAAGCAAGTGCTAATCCACTGGTTAATCCATTGAACTCATAGTACAATACTTATGACTTTTCACGGCTCTCTTTTTTTTTTTTCTCTCTCTCTCTTAATATTTTCAGCCAGCTCCAACAATATTATCCTGGTAGATGGACATATGAATGGCATTTTCATAAAGCAGCCTGGATTAGTATCTAATCTTTAATTTTGAGATGGATCAAACAGTCTCGCCATTATGAGGATCGTTTTTGGTGGTCAAAATATTGCCTTTTTTTGTCAGCTAAAAATTAAAGCAGAAATCAAATATGTATTACAGAGTGAAAGAAAAAATTAGACCAGTAATAAGCCACTGTTTAAATGTAATTGAAACTCCATACACCAGTCAGAATAAACATTAAAACTACTGACAGATGAGGAAATCCAACACTAATCGTCTTTATTCCATTGGAAAATTTTGGGTGCTGGCATTCCAATTAGCAGCGTTCCCCAATGGCATTAGACAACTATTAGCAAGATCATGTGTCTTACACCACAATGGCCAAAATCAGTCATCAGAAATTCTTGAAAAACATAATTAAGAACCTACTGAGTTGATCCAGCCTTCTAACTCCTCAGATAAGCCAGTCATCAGAAGGGTGTGCCAACAAATCTGATCTACTGATGCCCCAATCTGCATCCCGTTGGATCAAAATGATCTGCTGTCATAGTGCCAAAAAACCACAAAACACATGACACATCAAGAGGTCATGGTTCATGCTCCAATAGGTCAGAGATGATCTGGCAGTATGGAAGGGACTTATGCAATTTTTAATCAGTGGGTTTACTGTTGTATTAAACCATGTTTTGATAGCTGTTCATTTTTGTTTAAGTTGTGTGCCAAACAAAAAATTAATCTTGATTCCCTGTGTTTTTAAAAGCACCCAAACACTGCTTCCTCCTGCTTTTATTTTTTTTTCATAAGTTCTTATCATCTCACCAGAATGTAGGCAAAAAGACATCAGACTGCACACACTTTTGAAGACCTGCTCACTGCTGTCATGCTCGGTTGTGGAAAGATATCTGTCTATTTCCTCTGAAAGTCAAAAAAAAAAAAAAAAAAAAAAAAGAATAGATTCAAAAGTTCAGTTAGGATGCATGGTCCTGAGCCCCAAGCCTGGCATCACCACCACACAGCCCTATCTTTTGGCTCCCTGCCTTCCTGCTGCATTCTGGTATCTTCCTGTTTGGTTAGTGGAACTTGGATGCAGGGGTAGTGCAAGGGGTGGGGGTAAGAGGGTTGGCTAGGGATAAACTGACAGGTTATTACTGGCTTTGTGGGGGATTAGTCCATAAAAGCCCCCTCAGCCCCATGGCCAGAACTGCCAGAACCCCGGCAAATAAGATAAAATAATCTCTGTAAAAATGGACACAGACCAAGAGAGAGACAGTCAGAGAGGGACAGAGACACCCAAATGTCCTGGCGTGCCAAATAAGAAGAAATATTGTTTTTAATCTGTCCTCATTTTTTTTGTTTGTTTCAGTTTTCTTTCTTTTTTCTTTTTTTTTTTTTTTTCCTTTTTTGAAAAATTGTGCCTGGGGACATGTCAGTTGGAATGAGATTAAACTCCCACAGTATAGAGATGGGATACCAGTGTGGAACACATATAAAATGCTTAGAGCTCCTGTTTAGAAAAGCTGTTCTCTCATCTGGTTCAATAGATGAGAATCTGACTCATGTGGGCTGTTGCATAAGCAGGTGCAATCATTTTCAGGGACCTAATTTGTTTTCAGATCAGGGTAATGCCTTAAAATACAGCAAATTACAGAAAAATGTAAAGAACAGGAGAGCACCGAATGGGCATTTTAAAGTAGAAAAGTAGCATGCTGTAATTAAAATGTATTACACACAGACACCTGGATCGCACCATTTAAATAATGTCCCCATTTGCTATCTTACTCACATTTAGCAGTCATAACAGCATATACATGTGCAATCTTTGCTCACAAGGTAATGCAATCATCACGTCCAACAACTAGCTCAAATATACTTTCTGGAAATCATTTGGATTTAACAGCAATGAAGGGACATAGCACTAAAAGTATGAAGTGCATTCACTAAGCACAGCAGTACCCCTACAGGTCTAATGATGTATTTCTGGATGTTAACACACCCAGCACAAGCAGGAAAAAACAACATGCTTAAGACACAAATACTAAAAACTTTTTCAACCCTAACTTATTCACTGTTTTGCAAAATCAGAGAACTTTACATCAACCATATTTTACTGAGTGTGGTTTAGGGCAGTGATCCTTAACCATGGGATCACAGGCCATGGTTAGGCCTCTAGAGGGCTGCAAAAACCTTTCAGTTTTGCACCTGTGGGCTGAGAGGGCCACGGGGCTTCACAGGGTACCAGGTGAAGAGACGAGAGATATTACTGTAATCCGAGAGGATCAGTTGCAATACAGGTTCCTATCACTTGATGGCTGTACTATGTCAGTCAGCTGCTTAACAAACTCCAATAAACAGAAGAAGATGTTCAGCTAGCTGCTAGCCCGTAGCTGAAAGTATGGAGAAGTATTTAAACTTCTCCATAACAAAATACCTGAATGTACATGTGGCCTAAACCCACTAAAAGTCTAAAATTTCACACAAGTACAATCCAGTAGGGCTGCAACTAATGACTATTCTGTTGTTGACTGGCCATCAAATATTAAAATGACTAGTCGACTAATCGGATTATGTATCTCATAATTATCAAATGGCTCTTATTTCACTTTCAGCTTTCAAATCTTGCATGAGGTTGTTATGTAAGTCCGATGTGCCTTCTTTTGAAATGTTCGAGCATTGCAGACGTACTTCCGTGGTACGCAAGGTCCGCTTTACAGATCTCACATGTATTTAATTTGTTCCCTGGTCTGCCATATTTTTCCCCTGGCAGACTTTACAGCACTCTCAGCAGAGATGGGAAAGTAGCCGATGTTTTACTCTGTAGGTTTTTCTTTTCTTTTTTTTTTTTTTTATTTGCCGACAATAGTCGACAGTTAAATTCGTTGTCGACTGTTTTTATTGTCAACTATCGTCAACAACGTTGACTAATTGTTGCAGCCCCACAATCCAGTACGGCTTTGTAAACAGAAGTAACAAGGCATTGAATAAATGACATATAATTTTAATTAAAGTTTATTTGATTTGAACCTTTTATTATTTTGAATGATTTAAATTTTTGCTTCCAGCAGCCAGATTTCATTCCATTAATTGTTAGCTTGTTTGGCATCTTGATGTATGAGCAGGTTCACATGCACATGATAAATAAATGTCTTTGTGACAATACCATTGTATTATGGCATGTATTTGACAACCTTTTAGCTGTTAAACTGTAAGTGGATTTGGTTTAGTTAAATTAAACTAAGAGTCAGATCAATTAAACAATACAGTGATCAGACCCACCTTGTACCAGAAAAAAAAAAAGAGCCCCAAGATCAAACAGATTTAGAATTCCTGGCTTAGAGTGACTGCTTTGTTGACATAATTCATAATTTAGAGCTTAGATCCATCCGTTTTCTATATAACTTATTCCAATACATGGTTGCGGGCGAGCTGGAGCCCAGTAGGCACGAGGCAGGGTGCACCCTGGACAGGTCGCCAGTCTATCACAGGGCCAGCACAGAGAGACAAACAACTATTCCCTCTCACACTCACTCCTAGGGAGAACTGACAGTTACCAAATAACCTAACATGTCTTTGGACTGTCTGAGGGTGCCAGAGTGAACCCATGCATACACAGGAAAAACATACAAACTTGACACAGATCTATGACACGTTTTCCTTGCTCCAAATCGTACAATGAAGCAACAAAAAGAAAGAAACAAAGGATCCCTACAGTGTGTTTTTAAGACTGGACCTCACTACACTGTATTATCTCCTAATGATGCAAAGTAATGAGGAAATGTTTTTTTCCTTACACAATAGTAATAAAATTAGTTCCATATAATTAAATTTTTTACTCCTCTCTCTTTTTACACCTATAGTCACACGATAAGACCAAGACTGATAACACCTTTTATATTTATACTTAATGTTCCCCTAGAACAATAAAAAAACCAAGCAAAAAAAAAAAAAAAAAAAAAAAACAGATGTCATGAATTTGTTTTCATCCAGATAATTTCTTTCACTGTCTGTGCACTTATGTACCAATTAGATTTGGTCAGGATGTACCGTTTTCACCAACTTAAAGATCTAGTTTAACAGAAGCTGCATGATATAGTTTTGTCCAGATCTCTTTCCTCAGAGTTTGCATTACCTGAGCAAAATGCTAGCACAGGTGCCAACATTTTGTTCCTGGGAACAATGGAATATAATCCAATATGAAATGTAAATATGATTTTCAAACCAGTCATGGCATAATATTTACTGGCTGATTGGCAGACACTTTTATTTCCCACTAAAAGGAGGGAAAAATTATATTTTTGTAATAAAAAAAACAAATGTCAATGGTGAATAAGTTTGTATAGGTGGTCTGTCTAAAGAAGGGTTTATAAAACATTATTGAAGTTAAACCTCTTGTAAAGTTCAGCTGACCTTACAAGCTATTTAAAATTATTCCTGAAATCCTCTGGAGTTAGTCAACCCTGAGTAATTACATTGGAGGAGATCCAAATTCTCTGCCTGACAATGTGACTGTCAGTGCTGGAACATATGTAAGTAATTAGTGGTCATAATTTGTGTGAATGCAGTTTATAGAATGCTTAACTGCTTTATTTATTTCTCTTTTTTTTTTTTTAAAAAAAAAAAAGGAAAACATATTTTAAATTAACAATAATTGACAGAAATCTTATGACCAGAATACCTGATTCAGCCATGTTAACTTTCATAAATCACTGAGCGAAGTGATGTCACATCTTTTTTTTTTTTTATTTTTAAGTGTCTCTAATGTCTTCACACTCAAATTCTTATTCATGCATTATTGTTTAACTTTACTGATTAAAACTGGCATTTTCAATTAATACTTGAGAATTGTTAATTGCCAGAAACGGCTTTCAGACATGTTTGTGGAGGTGATATTTTACCTGCATTCAAAATCAAGTGCTGGAATTTTACAAAACTTTTCTTTTAAATCTGTCATCAAGTTATCTGTAGAAGCAAAAACAGCCTTGAGTATTTTAAGGTATATTTCAACAGATCTTTAGCGTCTAGTCTAGGCTCTTTGCTATTTCTTCAAAGATTTTGGCATTATTGGCTGTATTTTTATTTTCCACAGATAAAAATATTGAAAAGTGCCCCAATATCTTTCCCGGTCATACCCAAACTTTTTTCTGAGCTAATGTTAATGCATTAAAGGGATATGCTACCACCACAGTTCTTAAGAATGAAATGGCATTGGCTGTGTGATAAGCAGTGTCCAGGTATTTACACATAGCCATAAAATGTGAGCCTCATATGTTTATTTTGAATCTTAGAGCTGGGAGAAGTTGTTTTTGATCTGCTTTTCCCTCCTAAAATATTGTGAAAACTTTGACTTAAGTGACGTCCATCCCAGACAGCAAACACTTAGTGGCTCTGGTACTGGAGAGTGACAAACAATGACCTAAAGGCCAAATTCAATGATTATGTGGGTCTTTTTTTTTTTTTTTTTTGGTTCTCCGGACCTTCCACATAGTTCTTATACATGGCTAAAACATGATAAATGTTAAATATCCATAATATGCAAAGTAACTTCCATCCATGTACTTTGAATTGTTCATTATCCACATTTCTTGCCTATAAATTCTCTAACTTTGCATTCTCAGATTGATTGTTTAGCTTAACCTCTTGCGTCTGCACCCTCTGCCACCAGTAATTAAAGGGTTAACATCTGGTTTTACTCAGGTCTGTAAATGTAACTATAAACATGTGTGGTATCGACAGAAAGTCCAGAATCTCACCTCAGCTCAGTAAAACTATTTCTATGACCATCAAACACAGTTAAGAAAGCAAACAATTAAAAAACAGGTACACAAAGTCTGAAAAAATACACATGGTCCAAAAACATTTGTAAATATAAATGTTTATCCTGCACGAAACTCTACCTCTACTGTAAGAATACATTTCACATTCTATAAACAAGAAATCTGGATAATGAACTATTAAAGGTGTATAGATGGAAGTTATTGTATATACTGTGAATATTTCTCTCTCCTCACCATCTAGAAGCAGTGAAATTCTAATCCTGCTTTCTGTCTGTTCACCTGATTGCTGATATTCATCCTGCTGACTTTTTACCTTTTCAATTAGTAAATCCTGATTTCATCCTTCTTTGTCATAAACATTTGATTTTATATATTAAGAAATATTTTAACTGTTGCAAAAAACTTTATGATTTATGATATCTATTTTTTGGGGTCTGCAGGCTTTCCAATCCAAAGAGCAATTTTTCCCTCAGCCAGCTAAATAAAACTTATTTAGAGCCGCAAATGTAATGAGACCTTTTGAACAAAGACAACTTACAATTTTCGATAAATATCTACTAAAGGAAATGTGTTGTCATCTTCGAAGAAATTTTGAAAACATTTGCAGTAGACAGACTTTGTTCTATGGGATGTAGATTTTTTTTTTTTTTTTTTAATTTATGTTAAAAAAATAAAATAGAAAGCCCATTGTTTCCAACCTTATGACAAGAAAAATAGAAAAATAAAAGTACAGGTGTTTATTAGTGCCATTATGTTGCTTAAAACCTGCATTTGTCATTATATCAATTTTTAAAAACTTTAGTAAGGTCTTTAGCATTTTTGCCGTGTATGAAGAACCATTGTGGAAGTTCCAGAGAGCTCCTTGCAGCAGGTTAAAGATGCCTGATTTAGTGCTTGTAAACTGAAATTTACTGCATTTTCTTCATATAGCAGTAGGCCTTCTTTAAAAGGAACAATGCATTTCATGTGATTAATCACAATTATTTTAAACCTTGCACACACAGACACACACACACACGTGTATATATATATATATGTATATATATATGTATGTATGTATGTATGTATGTATGTATGTATGTATGTATATATCCATCCATCCATTTTCTGCCGCTTATCCGGAGTTGGGTTGCAGGGGCAGCTGCCCAAGCAGGGACACCCAGACTTCTCTTCCCGGCCACATTCACCAGCTCATCCGGAGGGATCCCGAGGTGTTCCCAGGCCAGCCGAGAGATGTAGTCCGTTCAGCGTGTCCTGGGACTTCCCCGGGGCCTCTTTGCAGTGGGACGCGCTGGGAACACCTCACCAGGGAGGCGTCCAGGAGGCATCCTAACCAGATGCCCGAGCCACCTCATCTGGCTCCTCTCGATGTGGAGAAACAGCGACTCTACTCTGAGCCCCTCTCAGATCACTGAGCTTCTCACCCTATCTCTAAGGGAGAGCCCGGCCACCCTTCGGAGAAAACTTATTTTCGGGATCTTGTTCTTTCAGTCACTACCCACAGCTCGTGACCATAGGTGAGGGTAGGAACGTAGATTGACCGGTAAATTGAGAGCTTTGCCTTTTGGCTCAGCTCCTTCTTCACTATGATAGACCGATGCAGCATCCGCATCACTGCAGATGCTGCAGCGATCCGCATGTCAATCTCCCGCTCCATCCTTCCCTCACTCGTGAACAAGACCCCAAGATACATCAACTCCTCCACTTGGGGCAAGACCATATTGCAGAACCAGAGAGAGCACTCCATCCTTTTCCGGCTGAGGACCATGGTCTCAGATTGGGAGGTGCTGATTCTCATCCCAGCCGCTTCCCATTTGGCTGTGAATCGCTCCAGTGAGAGCTGAAGATCACGCCCGATTAAGCCAACAGAACCACATCATCCGCAAACAGCAGAGACCCAATCCTGAGGCCACCAAACCAGATCGGCTCGGCCTAGAAATTCTGTCCATAAAAGTTATGAACAGAGTCGGTAACAAAGGGCAGCCTTGGACCAAAGGACCAACAAAAGACTTACATTGAATAAAGAGGGACAACTGAGTTAATGTTATGATCTGCCAATGTATCCTTAAAATATCCTTTTTCAATATCAAGTGTTTATTCGCACATTGGTAAGTAATTAACTCTTTCTGACCTACATAAAAAATTACAATAATTATATTTTCTAAATACAAAATTAAACATTACAAGAACTTTTTCCATTTACTGTTTACATAATCTTTTTAATCATAAAATCTACATTAGAGACTTTTCCAACCAAGTTGATATTCATCTGTTATTATTAATGAAGTGTTAATACAACAACTCTTTGCAGATAATAAAAATTTCACTGAATACATAAATTATTATCAACCCCTCTAGCATGTATTAATGTCATAGTTTCAACCTGACAGTCATTGAAAGCTGCAAGATGAGCCATCCATTCCCTTCTCTTCTAGTGTTCTTTAATAATGCTGCAGCACAATTCAACTTAATCACACTGGAACTTTCTCACATATTATTTAAGACGATGGCTGGAATCATATTGATGTTCATTGATTGCCTTTCGGTTGGGCTCCTGTGATGTTTGCCAGCTGTGATGTCACACATTTTGAATAAGTTTGAAGATTTAATTTTTCAATAAATAACTCAAATACAGCACTGAAGGAATTTGTGGAGGTGATATATGATAAGAGTATAACATTGTCTTAGTCCAACATCACATTAGTTGAATATAATACACACTGGCCTTTGGAAATGATGGGTGATAATTTTGTCTGATTTAAAACCCTTTATCATTACCTAAGAAATTTAATGGATATTATTTCAAATTACATTAATATTTGCTGCCGGCATTTTTATTAGTTTATATGGTTCATTTTTTAAAGGGAACATGAGGTTTTTTTTATGATGAACTATCCCAGACAATCTGCATCCCAATTATGAGTCCTGCTGTGGACAGAGAAGGATGAAGCTTCATTAAATATCCTTGAAGTGAATGTCACTTTACAGGTATGCAGAATTATTACAACTCATTAATCTTAATCTGCAAGTATGTGATAAGACTGTTCATTAATGAGTGGAAGATTCATTCCAGTGACTAATTTCAGAGGGAGTGACCATCAACCTCCTCTGATCATCAGCACTAAGGATTACATCATAATGCAGCTTTAGAAACGGCTCTGTCCTCTATTAAATGTGGTTGTGCCTTTGGTAACCCTCTAAATGTTCATCTTTCTTTCATATTTCATTTTCTTTATTATCTCATTTCCAAATGAGAGATTTGGTATAACAAAGAAAATTCAGAGCCTGAAAATGAAACTCGTTACTCAAAAAAGTTTCAGTTCAATGGCACAAAAGGCTCAAAGTGTAATTTCACATTGCTGAAATGAAGATGAAAAGCTCCTATAACATCCTCAATAAGTTGAAAATTGTCTCTATTTTGTGGAAGAAGGAAAATTCCAATTCAAATGAATATACAGAGACAAGCACCAAATTATTCTCACCACATAATAAAACAAGTAAAATGTTGCTCTCGATCCAGGTAATGGGCTTGTAGGTGAAGGTGAATGTCTTTTATGAGCCTTTTATAGACAGATGCATCACTTAATATTTTTTCCTATTAAAACTGTTTGGTCTAGATTATTAAAAATATGGAGACCCTTTTAAAATCACTGCAAGAGTGCTATTCTTAGATAAGGTCATGTAGAAAAATGAGACATAATATGTGTAAAACTAATTGTATCCCATGATTCAGTAGCTTTTCAGATACAACATTAACAGCAATAACTTAAAGTAATCATATTATGTGTGATATAATCAGTCTATCATATCATTGTGGAGGTTTTTTAACCCATTTTTCTTTACAGCATTGCTTCAGTTCACAGCGGTTTGAGGGCATTCTTTTAAGAACAGCTGTCTTCAGGTTCTCCCAAACCATTTCAATCACACAGAGCTCTGAACTTTCACTGGACCATTTGCTAACTCTTTCTTTTTCAGCCATTGCTGCTGTGTTTGGCAACATTGGCTTTTTGCAGTGTGCAGTTTTAGTCAAACTAGTTGTTGGATAGCTGGCCTGACATTTGACTCTTTGCTACACATAGAGTTCATGGTTGACTTAGGGTGCATTCACACTGACACTGTCTGGTCCACTTTAAAAGAACCCAGGTCCACTTCTATGGTTCTTTAGGAGTAGTATAAATGCTCATTCACACTCAGGTGAGTACCAAACAAGCGAACTCTGGTCATTGTGTTGTTCACTTACAGTGTGAAAGCAAATGAATATCCATTGAACCAAAGAGAGGAAGTCACATAGGGCGCATCAGGATGCTCCCATAGCTGGACGGGTCGGCGCCTCTCTTGCTGCTCATACTGAGCATCTTCTTGTGAAAACCATATTAAGTTTGACCATCAAAGTAAAACAGAAATCCTAAGAGTGCATAAACTCAGTGTGGCTCCACTGGTTTCCAACGATGAACGATTTGGCTGATGGGGAAGTTCCATTGTCAGTCCTGACCAATTGATGAGCCAGGTTTTGTTCTTCTTCCAGCTGTTTTTCCCCTTGGTTAGTTGTCATTTTGAGGGAATACCACCCCAAATGAGCAGTTTTTGTAACTGCATAACATTGTTTAGGCAATGTTCATCATCTTTGCTCATAA
Source organism: Melanotaenia boesemani (assembly GCF_017639745.1). NCBI lineage: Eukaryota > Metazoa > Chordata > Actinopteri > Atheriniformes > Melanotaeniidae > Melanotaenia > Melanotaenia boesemani. Next base: position 28,524,673 of record NC_055690.1, on the reverse strand, counting down.
TAAAATGTATGTCCCAATTACTTCTGCCTCCAAGTGGCAAAGCCCAGTGGAAAGGTAGCATAAAAGTTAGCATCCAGTGTGTTGAAATTGGATTGTTAATTATAATGTACAGCATATTTCAAACCAATAAGGAGTTTTCGCTTCCCTTTAACCCAAAGTGAAAATCCCTTCATTCTGTGCGAGCTGAATGACTGACAGACCCATCAGAGAAACAGAAGAGGAAAATGGCTGACCAGCGAAACTGTTGGTTCCCCTTCTGCAGGTGCAGCCTGATGTCTGTGACATACACAAAATCGCATACTGCCTTTGTCAAATCTTTCTGTCCAGAACACATTGCCACAAAAGTGATGACATTTCCGCCCAATGTCGTTATTCTTTTTTTTTTTTTTTGCTAAAGTTGCAACACAATAAGTAACACAATACAAATCTGAGAGTCAGCCTCAGGCTAACAGTCACCTCGCTTTGTTATGAAAGTGAAATAAAACAAAATTTAGGACTGAGGTAGTTGCTAAAGAAACAGCCAGGGGGGGATTGACAAAGTTTTCCTCTTCTATTGCAGACAGGTTATTAATTTCTGCTCTATGGTGCATTGATGTGAAGAAACAGTTTGTGTAATTAACAGGTATGTATTTAGTCTTGTTGACAGTGATCGAAGAGAAAAGTGTTACTTTATTATTTTTTTTTTCAGGCATAATGATTGACAGCTTAGTCAAGCAGGACTAGTATGTATTTTGCTGTGTTGCTTGATTTAGTGTTTTGAGAACAAAGTCAGCACAATCATGTCTGCATCAGACTTTGATGGCTAACTTTTTTATGAAGAAGTGCAGCTGCATGACCCTTGATACTTTGAAAAGGTTGATGCTGTTTATCATGTTTCAGTTACTACGCCACACTGCTCTATATATTGAAAAACAGACACTATGGCATCCTTGACTTATTTATTTATCTATTCTTTATCCAGGTGAGCTTCACTGTTAATCATTTTTACCCTTAATGGGCAGCAAGCTGAGAATGAACTAGAAGTAGCTTTGTCAGTGTCTCCTACTGCATCAAAGCAGTTATCTTGTGATTAAAGTGTGCACATGAGCTTCACTGACATGTGTGAAAGCTGACCATTATCTTTTAATTAGACCAGCAAATTAGAACCGTCCCTTGATGGTTGGCTAGGACTGGAATGAGCAGGTGATGGATATGAGACAGAAACTGCCACACAGACTACAGACGCCAAATTGCCTTGATAGTGAATGGGAGGAAATATGATAACCGCACACTAAATTTAATTTTATTAGCCTTTAATTTCAATCATGTTCAGTCCTTCTTTAATTGTGGATAATGTTTTAAATGTGTTGTCATATCCAACAGATTACAAGCTCATTTATATAAGGTCAAAGGGGGTTGGAGTAAACTGTTAGAAGAAGTCTAAACACTAAAACTTTTTTTTTCCCCCTTTCCTTATTAACCTTTGTCTTTTGTTTTTTGCTGTTCAGAAACTGCAGCACTATCAAAGCTATGCAGTGGATGAAACTTGGGTTAGATCAAGGGTATTTTGAGTAATTGCTCTGATTTTACTGCAACGAGCTATTTAAGAAATTACTGCAGCCCTCAGTACTGTGCAGTTACAATTGAACTGGGTTGACTGGGCTTGGAGAGCACAGAGCAGAAGGTTTTGTGGCAACAGGTCCTCATTGATCATACCAACACTCTCAAACAACTATAAGAAAGTAATAGAGGATGAAAATTTGAAAAAAAAAATAGGGACTTAGATGTGCACAGTTAAAGTTGCCTCACTATATACCTTTAAGCAAATATGATATAAAATGAGACATAGTTAAGTAACTAAATCAGAATAAATGCAATTATACGATTCATTGGTTCTCAAAGCATCTGTGCATTGTTAAGACAAAAAAAGGACAGACTCAAACAAGTGCAGCAAATATGACTGCCTGAAGTAAAAGAAGGAATGAACTTATATAATTGACTGTGGCAACTGCATGAGCAATTAAACATACTTGAATGCCAAAAAGCAAGTTCATCTTTGTTTCCATCTAAGGTTTTATGTCATGGGATATTAAAAGAAAACAAATCATGTAGTCTTCATTGGCTCCTAATAATTATTTAAATACAACCTGCAAAGCACCACATAATGCACTTAACAAATGAAATAAGTGAAAATACATAAGAAATGTGTAAAAAGAAGAAATAAACCTTTACAGCTTTCATGTTTTCCTGCCAGGGGTTAAGTAATAAAAGAATCAATAAAAGTATTTATTTATTTTAATTTAATTTGTATAACATAGGAATTGTTTTCTCCCCAAGATCAGATTGTGCAGTTAAAAAAGCGTAGAGTGTCACAGGAGAGTAAAAAAAGAAGAAAATCAGGACCATATCATGTTATAACGTGATAGATTTATTGTAAAAACGTGAAACGTATCACGTTATAACTAGGACTGTCAAAAATAATGAGTAAAATCTGGTAACTAATTTATTTATTGTTGCAATAAATGCATGAAGACTGTCAGCTGATCGGTTTTTCTCTCTTGTTGTTTGTTTATCATTCAGCAGAGAAGGAGGAAACTAGAGGTTCGTGGTTCATTGCACATGGTTCACAGGTACAATGATAAAAGGAAAAATGTGTTTTATCCAGATCATTACTTTTATCGGAGTTTTTTCATCAATGTTGGCTGTTTAACTTCAGTTTTAGTTTTGTGCTGGTGGTTTGCCATATGCCATATTAAAAATCTGAATTTTACATAAGAAAGAAAGAAGAAAATCACATGGTTTTTACGTCGATATGTAATATGAGCAAACTTCTCAAACATTTCTGCAAATGAGTCACATTGCACAGTATAGCAATAGCAGTCCCCCACAGTCATATCTTCCCTCAGCCAGACAGTAGTGTGCCCCACAAAACATGGCCATAAAAAACTCAAAGAACATGAAAAAGAAGCTGAGGCGTTCAACCAGCTTCCAAACTCTCTAAATATCTAAACTGATCTAGCATCTGTGGAAAGCAAACACAGTCCACAATCCCTATGCCTATTCCATAGCCCACAGGGCTCCAAAGGATCTGTTGCTTATGTCTTGCAGCCATGGATACCCTGTGAAGTTCTTTATCAACACTTTCACAGGTCAGAACCCTTTTGAGAGCATGAGGAGGAACTATTCAATTCCATGCAAGCAGTCTTAATGTTATTGCGCATCTGTATATAGTACAGTAAATCAATTAAGGATTTCTTCTGAATTAAAAGAGATTTAGAAAAACATTGGTAGGAAAAATAAAAAGAAAAAAAAAGCTTTTAAAGCATGACAAAGGTGATTGTCTTCCTCAGAGTGCAGCAATTAAGTTGTAGAGAAAAACTCTGGAGCATACTGGTTGAAAATCCATGCCCTGACATAAAAGGTAAGATAACTTCTTGTAGTTTTTGTCTGAATGCCCAGCAGCACTCAGGAACTCAAGCAATTTTCTGATAAAACTCCTCTCCTATGCCATCTGTCAGGTTTCAGTCATTCTCAATACATAAACACATTGATGCCTTATCAGAATTTCCAAACCCCTTCAAATTCTTCAATGAAGGGAGGGCATGTTCAATCATCACCACAGCATTCTGCATAGTGGTTCAGTAATGGCGTTCACATATTGGACTGTTGATTTGGTTTCAAGGGTCATACAGAGATGCAATTTGCATTAAAACAGCGCTGGGGTTACCTAGATTTCATTTCATTGTCTCTCAATATTTTACTCTCTGCCAGAAGTTCTGTGACACTGAGATTGTTGGTGACAGCTCAGGCTCTGTTTTGGATACAAAAGCTGGCAGTTTAGGAGCCCAATTTGCTCCGAGTTCTGGGAGCATTAAAAAAAAAAGAGAGAAAAAAAAAATGGTTTATTGAGATTCTAACTAGCGCTGGAAAACTGCTCAGTTTCAATGCCCAAACCAGAAAAGGGAATACTTGACATTGCAAATGATCAGGGACATAATGTGAGATCTCTAAGTACAAGTCTCACGATATCTCTGCTGGACTGGTCTTGCTCATCAGACAGCACCAAGTGGTAAGTTTTACATCAACGTAAAGAAATTAACTCATTTTTATTATACTGGCTAATGTGGTGGTCTACAATATCATCAGGTGTGCTGACTTCATGTATACTTTAACACGTCAATAGTATGGTCTCTGTCATTTTGATTAATGATGATACAGATGATGCTACTGGTAACCCTTTGAAAAATCTCATATCAATTATTTGAAAGTTTATTGTTGATACTAACTTACCCTATGTGACACAGTTCAAACTTGGACTTATCAATCTGTAGATCAGGAAGTTTTTTTACGGACTATACATCATCCAGCTTATTATACAGTTACTTACCAAAACAATAAAGCAAACATCACACAGTATTTCTTTTACTTGTAGTTATTTGTCCTGTCATGCCTTCAGTTAAAAAAAAAAAGTCCTTCTAGCACACAGAACTTTGAAGTTGCAGGTGTTGCATGGCAACATGTTTGACACAAATTGCCATTAATTTCTGTTAAAATAGGTGAACAGATTACTTGTTGAATGATATGAATGGTCTGAATCAGACGCTTGCTTATACCAGCGGTCATTATAAGAAATATCAGCCCTTCAATGTAGTGCACGAAAAGTCAAAAGTATCTACAACTAAATCTACTTAAGTACCGTCCATCACTGCCCAGCCCCCACAGCAACCATGCATTAAAATAAGGGGGTATAGAAAATGGATGGATATACTGATGAGATAAACAAAGCAGTTGCTAAGAATTGTTCTGACAATCAAGAATTTCTGACAGTCAGTAAGGCCATGGGCAAGAAATAATTTGGTTACTGTGCAGTGTTGCCTGGTTCGCTTTCATCAATGTCATTACTTACTGGGATTTTCTTGACTTTAGAGACTGACTGTTGTCCGCTAAGTTAGGTTACTTTCTGGTTTTGTTTGACTTTTCTAAATGTCACTATCTTATGTATGTAGGCTGAACTCTGTTGTTGACATTGTCATTTAAAATGACATTGTTTCTGTTATCATGTCCAGTCTAAGGGTGGCTAAGACACAACATGCAAATGTCTCATTTTCCTCACGTCTCAAGCAGCCACACTGCTGTAATGAAGATAACAGAATGTTTATTTACACAGACGAGTGTAAATGGTTAAACCTTACAAGGTGGGTAAAGGACAAAATAACAGATAAAAAAACAAACTATTTCATCAAGAGCAGGGAACCCAAGTAAAGTAAAAGTAAATGCTTTCTTTTCACTTCTTTGAAGAGAAAGATTCTACATTTAAATAAAGTGCAAGAATATATGAACTCTACATGAGAGAAATGAGTGCAGTAAATGATCTCTAGCCAAAATAAAAACAAAAAATAGATAAATCAAAATTTTAATGGTTCAATGTCAGATTCAGTATCAAAATAAAGAAGTAAATATACAGACAAATTTGATGCGCCTGCAACTAAGGAAGGACAGAGTACAACAGAACTTCCATATTTTTATTCTGTGAAGCTCTTTGGTTAACCTTGAACATGTTTTATAAATCAAGATGTCTTTATTAAATAAAGGTGGCAACAAAGAAACTCAGAGGTGATGGTGGTTTTTTTCTGTTCTGGGGTCTCGTTTGAAAGCATTTTTATTCCCTGGTCTTCAACCCAGAGTGAGCTTATGACAGTGACTTATATGAGTATTAGTGGTCTTTATTGTTATTAGTTCCCTTTATCTGGTTTTATTTGTTTATATCTCTTTTTAAAGTTGTGCTTGTATCTGTTTTTTTTTTCTTTTAATTGTACAGCACTTTGGTCAGCCACGTTGTTGTTTGCAAAGTTTTCTATAATAAAGAAGGAATGGGAAGACGAGCGTGTCTTGATTTGATGTTGATGTTGATAATTGTAAATGCAGCTCTGTTCCATTTGATTTCAGCTTGATGCTGAATTGATCAAGAGGAAAAAAAAGTACTTTGGGCCCAAAGAAAATATTCTCCTGCTCTGTAATGATTAAGAAATGTCCAACCACTGTCCTACTTCATGTTGACCATCAAAATCCATTTGGATATGAACAGGAAAAAGCTTCTATACAGTTCATTATCTCTGCAAAGCAATATTCATGTGGATGATGAAATTGCTGTGCCACCAGTAAAGATATTTAAAGTTTCCTTGGTCTACCACATGGTACTGAGCATACATATATTCAGAGCTGTCCTTATATTAATGCACATTCTTAACGCACACTATAAATTATAAGTTAAATTCCAAAATTTACATGGAAAATGTTCTCATTCACAAAATACACACAAATTTGTGGGTAAGCATGGTTTATAAATGTGGAACCTGTACACCAGAACACATAATCAACCAATTGCAGCACAGCAGTCACAAACAAACACATGCCAAATAGGGGGAAATTGGAAATTGAACGGATCTGGTGTCACTATGGACGCAACACATGTTTGCACATAGAATGAAAACAACTTTCATCACTTGACCAATTGTAAATAAACCTGAATCATGATGGTCTGCACCAATCAGTCATTGTAGATACAGTTGTTACAGGTGTTCCAAACTAATAACAGTAAACTACAGGATATCAGTGGTGGTGTTGGCAATAATGAAGAGAACACTAATACAAAGAAATATGACTAGGACAGGTTTTTGACAGTTACATTAAAATAAAATGGATACTTTCCAACATGTTTTCCCCTTACTTCTCCTTATTTGTCTCTTAAATGTCTGCCTTATCTAATGATTGACTAAGTGATTGAGGTCACAATCTACTGAGTAGATCTAGAAAACAAAGAAATGGGATTCTGGCGAGGTGTTTGTATGTGCTTTGAAACATTACCACTGTAAGTCAATGAGCTCTCATTGTAAATGGACAGCATCTATCTTGAGACCCTAAGTTTAATCAAGTTTGTGTTTATACAAAGTCAACAGAAAATTGTGGGTTTCTCTTTAAGCATGAAGGCCACAACTCGCTGGCATTGCAGCACATCATATAGTACACGAAAAGTCCCGTCAGTATCACCAGTGGAAAGCATTGCAGCCAAACTGCATCTGACCACACAGACTGATGACAATCCCCACAGCAGTTATGAGTTTTTAGTTAATATTCTGAATGTTTTACATTTTGCCCAGTGATGTATTAAAAGGAGCATAAAAACCACTTCCTGCATTTCATACATTACCAGTAAAGGAACAACACAGGATAACATAGCAGTTTTTATTTAGTAAGCAACATGCATTGAGATCTTTTAATAGGTTTTAAAATGAAATAAAACTAAGAATCAAAAAATTAATCATACATGGCAGAGCAGGAATTTCTATGGGATGGAAGCTAGGCTTACTTTCAAAAAGTGGGTAAAGAAAATTGAAAAAAAAAGGGTTTGCTTTTGTTGCAGGAATGCTGGAAAATAAGACAGTGTCAAATTACAGCAGTGTGAGGGCTTGCACTAGAAGGTAACAGGTATATCTGTTTTAACTGATGTTGCCTAACACCAGTGTGTTCTGGCCTTGAGAGAAGGGTTATTTATTGTTGCAGATATGCAAGGATACGAGGAAAGCCCTGACCTAATTTAAATCTGGAGAAATGGAAATCTAAGGGGCAGACAGTACAGGTAATCGTATTAAAATGCAATAGGCAAAAGTACAAAGTTTACAGAAAAAATAGCCACTAACCCTCACTTTCATGTATACATAAATAGCATATTTTGCTTTTAATGAGATCAAAGTAATTACCTTGAAAGATATTCATTAGCCACCCCAGCAAAGCTACTGCAAACTACAGTCAATCATGTACCTGCTGTTTGACTGTTCAGTGAGGATGAATGAAGCAGTTTAATTAATTTTAATGAATTAACAAGAATAATGTAATGTGGAAACCATTTGTTAAGTCAACCGCTTGAAATTATTGAACAGTCTCTTATTAAGAAGATGGAATGATGCCAGGTTGCAATTAGTTCTTCATCCCAGTTTCAGCTGCATAAATATAAGGCACCCACGTGGATCACAATAAAGTTCAAGTTGAACAGCCATTACATGATGCTAATGATGAAACTAAGGCTTGTATAAATTACAAAGAAAAATTATATGCATTCATTCTCTGTACCGCTTATTCCATGACGGGTTGCGGGTAAGCTGGAGCCTATCCCAGCATTAACAGGTGAGAGGCAGGGTACACCCTGGACAGGTCACCAGTCCATCGTGGGGCCAAACAACCACTTACACTCACTCCTAG